>NW_024544843.1:0-555405 GCF_018167655.1 Microtus oregoni | reverse complement strand
GTGTATCATGTCAGGTGCGTGTGGATCATGTCAGGTGCATGTGTATCATGTCAGGTGCATGTGGATAATATCAGGTGCATGTGTATCATGCTGCTGCATCTGTATCATGTCAAGTGCATGTGTATCATGTCAGGTGCATGTGTATCATGTCAAGTGCATGTGTATCATGTCAGGTGCATGTGTATCATGTCAAGTGCATGTGTATCTTGCTGGTACATGTGTATTATGCTGGTGCGTGTATATCATGTCAGGTGCGTGTGTATCATGTCAGTTGTGTGTGTATCATGTCAGGTGCGTGTGTATCATGTCAGGTGCGTGTGTATCATGTCAGGTGCATGTGTATCATGTCAGGTGCATGTGTATCATGTCAGGTGCGTGTGTATCATGTCAAGTGCATGTGTATCATGTCAGGTGCATGTGTACCATGCTGTTGCATGTGTATCATGTCAAATGCATGTGTATCATGCCAGGTGCATGTGTATCATGTCAAGTGCATGTGTATCATGTCAGGTGCATGGGTATCATGCTGGTGCGTGTATATCATGTCAGGTGCGTGTGTATCATGTCAGGTGCGTGTGTATCATGCTGGTGCGCGTGTATCATTTCAGGTCCGTGTGTATCATGTCAGGTGCGTGTGTATCATGCTGGTGCGTGTATATCATGTCAGGTGCGTGTGTATCATGTCAGGTGCATTTGTATCATGCTGGTGCGTGTGTATCATGTCAGGTGCATGTGTATCATGTCAGGTGCGTGTGTATCATGCTGGTGGGTGTGTATCATGTCAAGTGCATGTGTATCATGTCAGGTGCATGTATATCATGTCAAGTGCATGTGTATCATGTCAGGTGCATGTGTATCATGCTGCTGCATGTGTATCATGCTGCTGCGTGTGTATCATGCTGCTGCATGTGTATCATGTCAACTGCATGTGTATCATGTCAGGTGCATGTGTATAATGTCAAGTGCATGTGTATCTTGCTGGTACATGTGTATCATGCTGGTGCGTGTATATCATGTCGGGTGCGTGTGTATCATGTCAGGTGCGTGTGAATCATGTCAGGTGCATGTGTATCATGTCAGGTGCGTGTGTATCATGTCAGGTGCGTGTGTATCATGCTGGTGCATACGTATCATGTCAAGTGCATGTGTATGATGTGAGGTGCATGTGTATCATGTCAAGTGCATGTGTATCATGTCAGGTGCATGTGTATCATGCTGCTGCATGTGTATCATGTCAAGTGCATGTGTATCATGTCAGGTGCATGTGTATCATGTCAAGTGCATGTGTATCATGTCAGGGGCAGGTGTATCATGCTGGTGCGTGTATATCATGTCAGGTGCGTGTGTATCATGTCAGGTGCGTGTGTATCATGTCAGGTGCATGTGTATCATGCTGGTGCCTGTATATCATGTCAGGTGCGTGTGTATCATGTCAGGTGCGTGTGTATCATGCTGGTGCATGTGTATCATGTCAGGTGCGTGTGTATCATGTCAGGTGCGTGTGTATCATGCTGGTGCATGTGTATCATGTCAAGTGCATGTGTATGATGTGAGGTGCATGTGTATCATGTCAAGTGCATGTGTATCATGTCAGGTGCATGTGTATCATGCTGCTGCATGTGTATCATGTCAAGTGCATGTGTATCATGTCAGGTGCATGTGTATCATGCTGCTGCATGTGTATAATGTCAAGTGCATGTGTATCATGTCAGGTGCGTGTGTATCATGTCAGGTGCGTGTGTATCATGTCAGGTGTGTGTGTATCATGTCAGGTGCGTGTGTATCATGTCAAGTGCATGTGTATCATGTCAGGTGCATGTGTATCATGTCAGGCGCATGTGTATCATGTCAGGTGCATGTGTATCATGCTGGTGCATGTGTATCATGTCAGGTGTGTGTGTATCATGTCAGGTGCATGTGTATCATGCTGGTGTATGTATATCAAGTCAGGTGCCTGTGTATCATGTCAGGTGCATGTGTATCATGTCAGGTGCATGTGTATCATGTCAGGCACATGTGTATCATGTCAGGTGCATGTGTATCATGCTGGTGCATGTGTATCATGTCAGGTGTGTGTGTATCATGTCAGGTGCGTGTGTATCATGTCAAGTGCATGTGTATCATGTCAGGTGCATGTGTATCATTTCAGGTGCATGTGTATCATGTCAAGTGCATGTGTATCTTGCTGGTACATGTGTATCATGCTGGTGCGTGTATATCATTTCAGGTGCGTGTGTATCATGTCAGGTGCGTGTGTATCATGTCAGGTGCGTGTGTATCATGTCAGGTGCGTGTGGATCATGTCAGGTGCATGTGTATCATGTCAGGTGCATGTGGATAATATCAGGTGCATGTGTATCATGCTGCTGCATCTGTATCATGTCAAGTGCATGTGTATCATGTCAGGTGCATGTGTATCATGTCAAGTGCATGTGTATCATGTCAGGTGCATGTGTATCATGTCAAGTGCATGTGTATCTTGCTGGTACATGTGTATTATGCTGGTGCGTGTATATCATGTCAGGTGCGTGTGTATCATGTCAGTTGTGTGTGTATCATGTCAGGTGCGTGTGTATCATGTCAGGTGCGTGTGTATCATGTCAGGTGCATGTGTATCATGTCAGGTGCATGTGTATCATGTCAGGTGCGTGTGTATCATGTCAAGTGCATGTGTATCATGTCAGGTGCATGTGTACCATGCTGTTGCATGTGTATCATGTCAAATGCATGTGTATCATGCCAGGTGCATGTGTATCATGTCAAGTGCATGTGTATCATGTCAGGTGCATGGGTATCATGCTGGTGCGTGTATATCATGTCAGGTGCGTGTGTATCATGTCAGGTGCGTGTGTATCATGCTGGTGCGCGTGTATCATTTCAGGTCCGTGTGTATCATGTCAGGTGCGTGTGTATCATGCTGGTGCGTGTATATCATGTCAGGTGCGTGTGTATCATGTCAGGTGCATTTGTATCATGCTGGTGCGTGTGTATCATGTCAGGTGCATGTGTATCATGTCAGGTGCGTGTGTATCATGCTGGTGGGTGTGTATCATGTCAAGTGCATGTGTATCATGTCAGGTGCATGTATATCATGTCAAGTGCATGTGTATCATGTCAGGTGCATGTGTATCATGCTGCTGCATGTGTATCATGCTGCTGCGTGTGTATCATGCTGCTGCATGTGTATCATGTCAACTGCATGTGTATCATGTCAGGTGCATGTGTATAATGTCAAGTGCATGTGTATCTTGCTGGTACATGTGTATCATGCTGGTGCGTGTATATCATGTCGGGTGCGTGTGTATCATGTCAGGTGCGTGTGAATCATGTCAGGTGCATGTGTATCATGTCAGGTGCGTGTGTATCATGTCAGGTGCGTGTGTATCATGCTGGTGCATACGTATCATGTCAAGTGCATGTGTATGATGTGAGGTGCATGTGTATCATGTCAAGTGCATGTGTATCATGTCAGGTGCATGTGTATCATGCTGCTGCATGTGTATCATGTCAAGTGCATGTGTATCATGTCAGGTGCATGTGTATCATGTCAAGTGCATGTGTATCATGTCAGGGGCAGGTGTATCATGCTGGTGCGTGTATATCATGTCAGGTGCGTGTGTATCATGTCAGGTGCGTGTGTATCATGTCAGGTGCGTGTGTATCATGTCAGGTGCATGTGTATCATGCTGGTGCCTGTATATCATGTCAGGTGCGTGTGTATCATGTCAGGTGCGTGTGTATCATGCTGGTGCATGTGTATCATGTCAGGTGCGTGTGTATCATGTCAGGTGCGTGTGTATCATGCTGGTGCATGTGTATCATGTCAAGTGCATGTGTATGATGTGAGGTGCATGTGTATCATGTCAAGTGCATGTGTATCATGTCAGGTGCATGTGTATCATGCTGCTGCATGTGTATCATGTCAAGTGCATGTGTATCATGTCAGGTGCATGTGTATCATGCTGCTGCATGTGTATAATGTCAAGTGCATGTGTATCATGTCAGGTGCGTGTGTATCATGTCAGGTGCGTGTGTATCATGTCAGGTGTGTGTGTATCATGTCAGGTGCGTGTGTATCATGTCAAGTGCATGTGTATCATGTCAGGTGCATGTGTATCATGTCAGGCGCATGTGTATCATGTCAGGTGCATGTGTATCATGCTGGTGCATGTGTATCATGTCAGGTGTGTGTGTATCATGTCAGGTGCATGTGTATCATGCTGGTGTATGTATATCAAGTCAGGTGCCTGTGTATCATGTCAGGTGCATGTGTATCATGTCAGGTGCATGTGTATCATGTCAGGCACATGTGTATCATGTCAGGTGCATGTGTATCATGCTGGTGCATGTGTATCATGTCAGGTGTGTGTGTATCATGTCAGGTGCGTGTGTATCATGTCAAGTGCATGTGTATCATGTCAGGTGCATGTGTATCATGTCAAGTTCATGTGTATCATGTCAGGTGCATGTGTATCATGCTGCTGCATGTGTATCATGCTGCTGCATGTGTATCATGTCAAATGCATGTGTATCATGTCAGGTGCATGTGTATCATGTCAGGCGCATGTGT
Organism: Microtus oregoni; assembly: GCF_018167655.1. Taxonomy (NCBI): domain Eukaryota; kingdom Metazoa; phylum Chordata; class Mammalia; order Rodentia; family Cricetidae; genus Microtus; species Microtus oregoni. The sequence goes on along the minus strand of NW_024544843.1, from coordinate 550,835 downwards.
ATCATGTCAGGTGCATGTGTATCATGCTGGTGCATGTGTATCATGTCAGGTGTGTGTGTATCATGTCAGGTGCATGTGTATCATGCTGGTGTGTGTATATCAAGTCAGGTGCCTGTGTATCATGTCAGGTGCATGTGTATCATGTCAGGTGCATGTGTATCATGTCAGGCACATGTGTATCATGTCAGGTGCATGTGTATCATGCTGGTGCATGTGTATCATGTCAGGTGCGTGTGTATCATGTCAGGTGCATGTGTATCATGTCAGGTGCATGTGTATCATGTCGGGTGCATGTGTATCATGTCAAGTGCATGTGTTCCATGTCAGGTGCATGTGTATCATGTCAGGCGCATGTGTATCATGTCAGGCGCATGTGTATCATGCCGGTGCATGTGTATCATGTCAGGTGCATGTGTATCATGTCAGGCGCATGTGTATCATGTCAGGTGCATGTGTATCATGTCAGGTGCATGGGTATTATGCTGGTGCGTGTATATCATGTCAGGTGCGTGTGTATCATGTCAGGTGCGTGTGTATCATGTCAGGTGCGTTTGTATCATGCTGGTGCGTGTGTATCATGTCAGGTGCGTGTGTATCATCTCAGGTGCATGTGTATCATGCTGGTGGGTGTGTATCATGTCAAGTGCATGTGTATCATGTCAGGTGCATGTGTATCATGTCAAGTGCATGTGTATCATGTCAGGTGCATGTGTATCATGCTGCTGCATGTGTATCATGCTGCTGCATGTGTATCATGCTGCTGCATGTGTATCATGTCAAGTGCATGTGTATCATGTCAGGTGCATGTGTATCATGTCAAGTGCATGTGTATCTTGCTGGTACATGTGTATCATGCTGGTGCGTGTATATCATGTCAGGTGCGTGTGTATCATGTCAGGTGCGTGTGTATCATGTCAGGTGCGTGTGGATCATGTCAGGTGCGTGTGTATCATGCTGCTGCATCTGTATCATGTCAAGTGCATGTGTATCATGTCAGGTGCATGTGTATCATGTCAGGTGCATGTGTATCATGTCAGGTGCATGTGTACCATGCTGTTGCATGTGTATCATGTCAAATGCATGTGTATCATGCCAGGTGCATGTGTATCATGTCAAGTGCATGTGTATCATGTCAGGTGCATGGGTATCATGCTGGTGCGTGTATATCATGTCAGGTGCGTGTGTATCATGTCAGGTGCGTGTGTATCATGCTGGTGCGCGTGTATCATTTCAGGTCCGTGTGTATCATGTCAGGTGCGTGTGTATCATGCTGGTGTGTGTATATCATGTCAGGTGCGTGTGTATCATGTCAGGTGCGTTTGTATCATGCTGGTGCGTGTGTATCATGTCAGGTGCGTGTGTATCATGTCAGGTGCGTGTGTATCATGCTGGTGGGTGTGTATCATGTCAAGTGCATGTGTATCATGTCAGGTGCATGTGTATCATGTCAAGTGCATGTGTATCATGTCAGGTGCATGTGTATCATGCTGCTGCATGTGTATCATGCTGCTGCGTGTGTATCATGCTGCTGCATGTGTATCATGTCAACTGCATGTGTATCATGTCAGGTGCATGTGTATAATGTCAAGTGCATGTGTATCTTGCTGGTACATGTGTATCATGCTGGTGAGTGTATATCATGTCAGGTGCGTGTGTATCATGTCAGGTGCGTGTGTATCATGTCATTTGCGTGTGTATCATGTCAGGTGCGTGTGTATCATGTCAGGTGCGTGTGTATCATGCTGGTGCGTGTGTATCATGTCAGGTGCGTGTGTATCATGTCAAGTGCATGTGTATCTTGCTGTTACATGTGTATCATGCTGGTGAGTGTATATCATGTCAGGTGCGTGTGTATCATGTCAGGTGCGTGTGTATCATGTCATTTGCGTGTGTATCATGTCAGGTGCGTGTGTATCATGTCAGGTGCATGTGTATCATGCTGCTGCATGTGTATAATGTCAAGTGCATGTGTATCATGTCAGGTGCATGTGTATCATGTCAAGTGCATGTGTATCATGTCAGGTGCATGTGTATCATGCTGGTGCGTGTATATCATGTCAGGTGCGTGTGTATCATGTCAGGTGCGTGTGTATCATGCTGGTGCGTGTGTATCATGTCAGGTGCATGTGTATCATGTCAGGTGCATGTGTATCATGCTGGTGCATATGTATCATGTCAAGTGCATGTGTATCATGTCAGGTGCATGTGTATCATGTCAAGTTCATGTGTATCATGTCAGGTGCATGTGTATCATCCTGCTGCATGTGTATCATGCTGCTGCATGTGTATCATGTCAAGTGCATGTGTATCATGTCAGGTGCATGTGTATCATGTCAGGTGCATGTGTATCAAGTCAAGTGCACGTGTATCATGTCAGGTGCATGTGTACCATGCTGCTGCATGTGTATCATGTCAAATGCATGTGTATCATGCCAGGTGCATGTGTATCATGTCAAGTGCATGTGTATCATGTCAGGTGCATGTGTATCATGTCAAGTGCATGTGTATCTTGCTGGTACATGTGTATCATGCTGGTGCGTGTATATCATGTCAGGTGCGTGTGTATCATGTCAGGTGCGTGTGTATCATGTAAGGTGCGTGTGTATCATGCCAGGTGCGTGTGTATCATGTCAGGTGCATGTGTATCATGCTGCTGCATGTGTATAATGTCAAGTGCATGTGTATCATGTCAGGTGCATGTGTATCATGTCAAGTGCATGTGTATCATGTCAGGTGCATGTGTATCATGCTGGTGCGTGTATATCATGTCAGGTGCGTGTGTATCATGTCAGGTGCGTGTGTATCATGCTGGTGCGTGTGTATCATGTCAGGTGCGTGTGTATCATGTCAGGTGCATGTGTATCATGCTGGTGCATATGTATCATGTCAAGTGCATGTGTATCATGTCAGGTGCATGTGTATCATGTCAAGTTCATGTGTATCATGTTAGGTGCATGTGTATCATGCTGCTGCATGTGTATCATGCTGCTGCATGTGTATCATGCTGCTGCATGTGTATCATGTCAAGTGCATGTGTATCATGTCAGGTGCATGTGTATCATGTCAAGTGCATGTGTATCTTGCTGGTACATGTGTATCATGCTGGTGCGTGTATATCATGTCAGGTGCGTGTGTATCATGTCAGGTGCGTGTATATCATGCTGGTGCTTGTGTATCATGTCAGGTGCGTGTGTATCATGTCAGGTGCGTGTGTATCATGCTGGTGCGTGTGTATCATGTCAGGTGCGTGTGTATCATGTCAGGTGCATGTGTATCATGCTGGTGCATATGTATCATGTCAAGTGCATGTGTATCATGTCAGGTGCATGTGTATCATGTCAAGTTCATGTGTATCATGTTAGGTGCATGTGTATCATGCTGCTGCATGTGTATCATGCTGCTGCATGTGTATCATGCTGCTGCATGTGTATCATGTCAAGTGCATGTGTATCATGTCAGGTGCATGTGTATCATGTCAAGTGCATGTGTATCTTGCTGGTACATGTGTATCATGCTGGTGCGTGTATATCATGTCAGGTGCGTGTGTATCATGTCAGGTGTGTGTGTATCATGTCAGGTGCGTGTGTATCATGTCATGTGCGTGTGTATCATGTCAGGTGCATGTGTATCATGTCAGGTGCATGTGTATCATGTCAGGTGCGTGTGTATCATGTCAAGTGCATGTGTATCATGTCAGGTGCATGTGTACCATGCTGTTGCATGTGTATCATGTCAAATGCATGTGTATCATGCCAGGTGCATGTGTATCATGTCAAGTGCATGTGTATCATGTCAGGTGCATGGGTATCATGCTGGTGCGTGTATATCATGTCAGGTGCGTGTGTATCATGTCAGGTGCGTGTGTATCATGCTGGTGCGTGTGTATCATTTCAGGTGCGTGTGTATCATGTCAGGTGCGTGTGTATCATGCTGGTGCGTGTATATCATGTCAGTTGCGTGTGTATCATGCCAGGTGCATGTGTATCATGTCAAGTGCATGTGTATCATTTCAGGTGCATGTGTATCATGTCAAGTGCATGTGTATCTTGCTGGTACATGTGTATCATGCTGGTGCGTGTATATCATTTCAGGTGCGTGTGTATCATGTCAGGTGCGTGTGTATCATGTCAGGTGCGTGTGTATCATGTCAGGTGCGTGTGGATCATGTCAGGTGCATGTGTATCATGTCAGGTGCATGTGGATAATATCAGGTGCATGTGTATCATGCTGCTGCATCTGTATCATGTCAAGTGCATGTGTATCATGTCAGGTGCATGTGTATCATGTCAAGTGCATGTGTATCATGTCAGGTGCATGTGTATCATGTCAAGTGCATGTGTATCTTGCTGGTACATGTGTATTATGCTGGTGCGTGTATATCATGTCAGGTGCGTGTGTATCATGTCAGTTGTGTGTGTATCATGTCAGGTGCGTGTGTATCATGTCAGGTGCGTGTGTATCATGTCAGGTGCATGTGTATCATGTCAGGTGCATGTGTATCATGTCAGGTGCGTGTGTATCATGTCAAGTGCATGTGTATCATGTCAGGTGCATGTGTACCATGCTGTTGCATGTGTATCATGTCAAATGCATGTGTATCATGCCAGGTGCATGTGTATCATGTCAAGTGCATGTGTATCATGTCAGGTGCATGGGTATCATGCTGGTGCGTGTATATCATGTCAGGTGCGTGTGTATCATGTCAGGTGCGTGTGTATCATGCTGGTGCGCGTGTATCATTTCAGGTCCGTGTGTATCATGTCAGGTGCGTGTGTATCATGCTGGTGCGTGTATATCATGTCAGGTGCGTGTGTATCATGTCAGGTGCATTTGTATCATGCTGGTGCGTGTGTATCATGTCAGGTGCATGTGTATCATGTCAGGTGCGTGTGTATCATGCTGGTGGGTGTGTATCATGTCAAGTGCATGTGTATCATGTCAGGTGCATGTATATCATGTCAAGTGCATGTGTATCATGTCAGGTGCATGTGTATCATGCTGCTGCATGTGTATCATGCTGCTGCGTGTGTATCATGCTGCTGCATGTGTATCATGTCAACTGCATGTGTATCATGTCAGGTGCATGTGTATAATGTCAAGTGCATGTGTATCTTGCTGGTACATGTGTATCATGCTGGTGCGTGTATATCATGTCGGGTGCGTGTGTATCATGTCAGGTGCGTGTGAATCATGTCAGGTGCATGTGTATCATGTCAGGTGCGTGTGTATCATGTCAGGTGCGTGTGTATCATGCTGGTGCATACGTATCATGTCAAGTGCATGTGTATGATGTGAGGTGCATGTGTATCATGTCAAGTGCATGTGTATCATGTCAGGTGCATGTGTATCATGCTGCTGCATGTGTATCATGTCAAGTGCATGTGTATCATGTCAGGTGCAGGTGTATCATGTCAAGTGCATGTGTATCATGTCAGGGGCAGGTGTATCATGCTGGTGCGTGTATATCATGTCAGGTGCGTGTGTATCATGTCAGGTGCGTGTGTATCATGTCAGGTGCGTGTGTATCATGTCAGGTGCATGTGTATCATGCTGGTGCCTGTATATCATGTCAGGTGCGTGTGTATCATGTCAGGTGCGTGTGTATCATGCTGGTGCATGTGTATCATGTCAGGTGCGTGTGTATCATGTCAGGTGCGTGTGTATCATGCTGGTGCATGTGTATCATGTCAAGTGCATGTGTATGATGTGAGGTGCATGTGTATCATGTCAAGTGCATGTGTATCATGTCAGGTGCATGTGTATCATGCTGCTGCATGTGTATCATGTCAAGTGCATGTGTATCATGTCAGGTGCATGTGTATCATGCTGCTGCATGTGTATAATGTCAAGTGCATGTGTATCATGTCAGGTGCATGTGTATCATGTCAAGTGCATGTGTATCATGTCAGGTGCATGTGTATCATGCTGGTGCGTGTATATCATGTCAGGTGCGTGTGTATCATGTCAGGTGCGTGTGTATCATGCTGGTGCGTGTGTATCATGTCAGGTGCGTGTGTATCATGTCAGGTGCGTGTGTATCATGCTGGTGCGTGTGTATCATGTCAGGTGCGTGTGTATCATGTCAAGTGCATGTGTATCTTGCTGTTACATGTGTATCATGCTGGTGCGTGTATATCATGTCAGGTGCGTGTGTATCATGTCAGGTGCGTGTGTATCATGCTGGTGCGTGTGTATCATGTCAGGTGCGTGTGTATCATGTCAGGTGCGTGTGTATCATGCTGGTGCGTGTATATCATGTCAGTTGCGTGTGTATCATGCCAGGTGCATGTGTATCATGTCAAGTGCATGTGTATCATTTCAGGTGCATGTGTATCATGTCAAGTGCATGTGTATCTTGCTGGTACATGTGTATCATGCTGGTGCGTGTATATCATTTCAGGTGCGTGTGTATCATGTCAGGTGCGTGTGTATCATGTCAGGTGCGTGTGTATCATGTCAGGTGCGTGTGGATCATGTCAGGTGCATGTGTATCATGTCAGGTGCATGTGGATAATATCAGGTGCATGTGTATCATGCTGCTGCATCTGTATCATGTCAAGTGCATGTGTATCATGTCAGGTGCATGTGTATCATGTCAAGTGCATGTGTATCATGTCAGGTGCATGTGTATCATGTCAAGTGCATGTGTATCTTGCTGGTACATGTGTATTATGCTGGTGCGTGTATATCATGTCAGGTGCGTGTGTATCATGTCAGTTGTGTGTGTATCATGTCAGGTGCGTGTGTATCATGTCAGGTGCGTGTGTATCATGTCAGGTGCATGTGTATCATGTCAGGTGCATGTGTATCATGTCAGGTGCGTGTGTATCATGTCAAGTGCATGTGTATCATGTCAGGTGCATGTGTACCATGCTGTTGCATGTGTATCATGTCAAATGCATGTGTATCATGCCAGGTGCATGTGTATCATGTCAAGTGCATGTGTATCATGTCAGGTGCATGGGTATCATGCTGGTGCGTGTATATCATGTCAGGTGCGTGTGTATCATGTCAGGTGCGTGTGTATCATGCTGGTGCGCGTGTATCATTTCAGGTCCGTGTGTATCATGTCAGGTGCGTGTGTATCATGCTGGTGCGTGTATATCATGTCAGGTGCGTGTGTATCATGTCAGGTGCATTTGTATCATGCTGGTGCGTGTGTATCATGTCAGGTGCATGTGTATCATGTCAGGTGCGTGTGTATCATGCTGGTGGGTGTGTATCATGTCAAGTGCATGTGTATCATGTCAGGTGCATGTATATCATGTCAAGTGCATGTGTATCATGTCAGGTGCATGTGTATCATGCTGCTGCATGTGTATCATGCTGCTGCGTGTGTATCATGCTGCTGCATGTGTATCATGTCAACTGCATGTGTATCATGTCAGGTGCATGTGTATAATGTCAAGTGCATGTGTATCTTGCTGGTACATGTGTATCATGCTGGTGCGTGTATATCATGTCGGGTGCGTGTGTATCATGTCAGGTGCGTGTGAATCATGTCAGGTGCATGTGTATCATGTCAGGTGCGTGTGTATCATGTCAGGTGCGTGTGTATCATGCTGGTGCATACGTATCATGTCAAGTGCATGTGTATGATGTGAGGTGCATGTGTATCATGTCAAGTGCATGTGTATCATGTCAGGTGCATGTGTATCATGCTGCTGCATGTGTATCATGTCAAGTGCATGTGTATCATGTCAGGTGCATGTGTATCATGTCAAGTGCATGTGTATCATGTCAGGGGCAGGTGTATCATGCTGGTGCGTGTATATCATGTCAGGTGCGTGTGTATCATGTCAGGTGCGTGTGTATCATGTCAGGTGCATGTGTATCATGCTGGTGCCTGTATATCATGTCAGGTGCGTGTGTATCATGTCAGGTGCGTGTGTATCATGCTGGTGCATGTGTATCATGTCAGGTGCGTGTGTATCATGTCAGGTGCGTGTGTATCATGCTGGTGCATGTGTATCATGTCAAGTGCATGTGTATGATGTGAGGTGCATGTGTATCATGTCAAGTGCATGTGTATCATGTCAGGTGCATGTGTATCATGCTGCTGCATGTGTATCATGTCAAGTGCATGTGTATCATGTCAGGTGCATGTGTATCATGCTGCTGCATGTGTATAATGTCAAGTGCATGTGTATCATGTCAGGTGCGTGTGTATCATGTCAGGTGCGTGTGTATCATGTCAGGTGTGTGTGTATCATGTCAGGTGCGTGTGTATCATGTCAAGTGCATGTGTATCATGTCAGGTGCATGTGTATCATGTCAGGCGCATGTGTATCATGTCAGGTGCATGTGTATCATGCTGGTGCATGTGTATCATGTCAGGTGTGTGTGTATCATGTCAGGTGCATGTGTATCATGCTGGTGTATGTATATCAAGTCAGGTGCCTGTGTATCATGTCAGGTGCATGTGTATCATGTCAGGTGCATGTGTATCATGTCAGGCACATGTGTATCATGTCAGGTGCATGTGTATCATGCTGGTGCATGTGTATCATGTCAGGTGTGTGTGTATCATGTCAGGTGCGTGTGTATCATGTCAAGTGCATGTGTATCATGTCAGGTGCATGTGTATCATGTCAAGTTCATGTGTATCATGTCAGGTGCATGTGTATCATGCTGCTGCATGTGTATCATGCTGCTGCATGTGTATCATGTCAAATGCATGTGTATCATGTCAGGTGCATGTGTATCATGTCAGGCGCATGTGTATCATGTCAGGTGCATGTGTATCATGCTGGTGCATGTGTATCATGTCAGGTGTGTGTGTATCATGTCAGGTGCATGTGTATCATGCTGGTGTGTGTATATCAAGTCAGGTGCCTGTGTATCATGTCAGGTGCATGTGTATCATGTCAGGTGCATGTGTATCATGTCAGGCACATGTGTATCATGTCAGGTGCATGTGTATCATGCTGGTGCATGTGTATCATGTCAGGTGCGTGTGTATCATGTCAGGTGCATGTGTATCATGTCAGGTGCATGTGTATCATGTCGGGTGCATGTGTATCATGTCAAGTGCATGTGTTCCATGTCAGGTGCATGTGTATCATGTCAGGCGCATGTGTATCATGTCAGGCGCATGTGTATCATGCCGGTGCATGTGTATCATGTCAGGTGCATGTGTATCATGTCAGGCGCATGTGTATCATGTCAGGTGCATGTGTATCATGTCAGGTGCATGGGTATTATGCTGGTGCGTGTATATCATGTCAGGTGCGTGTGTATCATGTCAGGTGCGTGTGTATCATGTCAGGTGCGTTTGTATCATGCTGGTGCGTGTGTATCATGTCAGGTGCGTGTGTATCATCTCAGGTGCATGTGTATCATGCTGGTGGGTGTGTATCATGTCAAGTGCATGTGTATCATGTCAGGTGCATGTGTATCATGTCAAGTGCATGTGTATCATGTCAGGTGCATGTGTATCATGCTGCTGCATGTGTATCATGCTGCTGCATGTGTATCATGCTGCTGCATGTGTATCATGTCAAGTGCATGTGTATCATGTCAGGTGCATGTGTATCATGTCAAGTGCATGTGTATCTTGCTGGTACATGTGTATCATGCTGGTGCGTGTATATCATGTCAGGTGCGTGTGTATCATGTCAGGTGCGTGTGTATCATGTCAGGTGCGTGTGGATCATGTCAGGTGCGTGTGTATCATGCTGCTGCATCTGTATCATGTCAAGTGCATGTGTATCATGTCAGGTGCATGTGTATCATGTCAGGTGCATGTGTATCATGTCAGGTGCATGTGTACCATGCTGTTGCATGTGTATCATGTCAAATGCATGTGTATCATGCCAGGTGCATGTGTATCATGTCAAGTGCATGTGTATCATGTCAGGTGCATGGGTATCATGCTGGTGCGTGTATATCATGTCAGGTGCGTGTGTATCATGTCAGGTGCGTGTGTATCATGCTGGTGCGCGTGTATCATTTCAGGTCCGTGTGTATCATGTCAGGTGCGTGTGTATCATGCTGGTGTGTGTATATCATGTCAGGTGCGTGTGTATCATGTCAGGTGCGTTTGTATCATGCTGGTGCGTGTGTATCATGTCAGGTGCGTGTGTATCATGTCAGGTGCGTGTGTATCATGCTGGTGGGTGTGTATCATGTCAAGTGCATGTGTATCATGTCAGGTGCATGTGTATCATGTCAAGTGCATGTGTATCATGTCAGGTGCATGTGTATCATGCTGCTGCATGTGTATCATGCTGCTGCGTGTGTATCATGCTGCTGCATGTGTATCATGTCAACTGCATGTGTATCATGTCAGGTGCATGTGTATAATGTCAAGTGCATGTGTATCTTGCTGGTACATGTGTATCATGCTGGTGCGTGTATATCATGTCGGGTGCGTGTGTATCATGTCAGGTGCGTGTGTATCATGTCAGGTGCATGTGTATCATGTCAGGTGCGTGTGTATCATGTCAGGTGCATGTGTATCATGCTGGTGCATACGTATCATGTCAAGTGCATGTGTATGATGTGAGGTGCATGTGTATCATGTCAAGTGCATGTGTATCATGTCAGGTGCATGTGTATCATGCTGCTGCATGTGTATCATGTCAAGTGCATGTGTATCATGTCAGGTGCATGTGTATCATGTCAAGTGCATGTGTATCATGTCAGGGGCAGGTGTATCATGCTGGTGCGTGTATATCATGTCAGGTGCGTGTGTATCATGTCAGGTGCGTGTGTATCATGTCAGGTGCATGTGTATCATGCTGGTGCGTGTATATCATGTCAGGTGCGTGTGTATCATGTCAGGTGCGTGTGTATCATGCTGGTGCGTGTGTATCATGTCAGGTGCGTGTGTTCCATGTCAGGTGCATGTGTATCATGCTGCTGCATGTGTATAATGTCAAGTGTATGTGTATCATGTCAGGTGCATGTGTATCATGTCAAGTGCATGTGTATCATGTCAGGTGCATGTGTATCATGCTGGTGCGTGTATATCATGTCAGGTGCGTGTGTATCATGTCAGGTGCGTGTGTATCATGCTGGTGCGTGTGTATCATGTCAGGTGCATGTGTATCATGTCAGGTGCATGTGTATCATGCTGGTGCATATGTATCATGTCAAGTGCATGTGTATCATGTCAGGTGCATGTGTATCATGTCAAGTTCATGTGTATCATGTCAGGTGCATGTGTATCATCCTGCTGCATGTGTATCATGCTGCTGCATGTGTATCATGTCAAGTGCATGTGTATCATGTCAGGTGCATGTGTATCATGTCAGGTGCATGTGTATCAAGTCAAGTGCACGTGTATCATGTCAGGTGCATGTGTACCATGCTGCTGCATGTGTATCATGTCAAATGCATGTGTATCATGCCAGGTGCATGTGTATCATGTCAAGTGCATGTGTATCATGTCAGGTGCATGTGTATCCTGTCAAGTGCATGTGTATCTTGCTGGTACATGTGTATCATGCTGGTGCGTGTATATCATGTCAGGTGCGTGTGTATCATGTCAGGTGCGTGTGTATCATGTAAGGTGCGTGTGTATCATGCCAGGTGCGTGTGTATCATGTCAGGTGCATGTGTATCATGCTGCTGCATGTGTATAATGTCAAGTGCATGTGTATCATGTCAGGTGCATGTGTATCATGTCAAGTGCATGTGTATCATGTCAGGTGCATGTGTATCATGCTGGTGCGTGTATATCATGTCAGGTGCGTGTGTATCATGTCAGGTGCGTGTGTATCATGCTGGTGCGTGTGTATCATGTCAGGTGCGTGTGTATCATGTCAGGTGCATGTGTATCATGCTGGTGCATATGTATCATGTCAAGTGCATGTGTATCATGTCAGGTGCATGTGTATCATGTCAAGTTCATGTGTATCATGTTAGGTGCATGTGTATCATGCTGCTGCATGTGTATCATGCTGCTGCATGTGTATCATGCTGCTGCATGTGTATCATGTCAAGTGCATGTGTATCATGTCAGGTGCATGTGTATCATGTCAAGTGCATGTGTATCTTGCTGGTACATGTGTATCATGCTGGTGCGTGTATATCATGTCAGGTGCGTGTGTATCATGTCAGGTGCGTGTATATCATGCTGGTGCGTGTGTATCATGTCAGGTGCGTGTGTATCATGTCAGGTGCGTGTGTATCATGCTGGTGCGTGTGTATCATGTCAGGTGCGTGTGTATCATGTCAGGTGCATGTGTATCATGCTGGTGCATATGTATCATGTCAAGTGCATGTGTATCATGTCAGGTGCATGTGTATCATGTCAAGTTCATGTGTATCATGTTAGGTGCATGTGTATCATGCTGCTGCATGTGTATCATGCTGCTGCATGTGTATCATGCTGCTGCATGTGTATCATGCTGCTGCATGTGTATCATGTCAAGTGCATGTGTATCATGTCAGGTGCATGTGTATCATGTCAAGTGCATGTGTATCTTGCTGGTACATGTGTATCATGCTGGTGCGTGTATATCATGTCAGGTGCGTGTGTATCATGTCAGGTGTGTGTATCATGTCAGGTGCGTGTGTATCATGTCATGTGCGTGTGTATCATGTCAGGTGCATGTGTATCATGTCAGGTGCATGTGTATCATGTCAGGTGCGTGTGTATCATGTCAAGTGCATGTGTATCATGTCAGGTGCATGTGTACCATGCTGTTGCATGTGTATCATGTCAAATGCATGTGTATCATGCCAGGTGCATGTGTATCATGTCAAGTGCATGTGTATCATGTCAGGTGCATGGGTATCATGCTGGTGCGTGTATATCATGTCAGGTGCGTGTGTATCATGTCAGGTGCGTGTGTATCATGCTGGTGCGTGTGTATCATTTCAGGTGCGTGTGTATCATGTCAGGTGCGTGTGTATCATGCTGGTGCGTGTATATCATGTCAGTTGCGTGTGTATCATGCCAGGTGCATGTGTATCATGTCAAGTGCATGTGTATCATTTCAGGTGCATGTGTATCATGTCAAGTGCATGTGTATCTTGCTGGTACATGTGTATCATGCTGGTGCGTGTATATCATTTCAGGTGCGTGTGTATCATGTCAGGTGCGTGTGTATCATGTCAGGTGCGTGTGTATCATGTCAGGTGCGTGTGGATCATGTCAGGTGCATGTGTATCATGTCAGGTGCATGTGGATAATATCAGGTGCATGTGTATCATGCTGCTGCATCTGTATCATGTCAAGTGCATGTGTATCATGTCAGGTGCATGTGTATCATGTCAAGTGCATGTGTATCATGTCAGGTGCATGTGTATCATGTCAAGTGCATGTGTATCTTGCTGGTACATGTGTATTATGCTGGTGCGTGTATATCATGTCAGGTGCGTGTGTATCATGTCAGTTGTGTGTGTATCATGTCAGGTGCGTGTGTATCATGTCAGGTGCGTGTGTATCATGTCAGGTGCATGTGTATCATGTCAGGTGCATGTGTATCATGTCAGGTGCGTGTGTATCATGTCAAGTGCATGTGTATCATGTCAGGTGCATGTGTACCATGCTGTTGCATGTGTATCATGTCAAATGCATGTGTATCATGCCAGGTGCATGTGTATCATGTCAAGTGCATGTGTATCATGTCAAGTGCATGTGTATCATGTCAGGTGCATTTGTATCATGTCAGGTGTGTGTGTATCATGCTGGTGCGTGTGTATCATGTCAGGTGCATGGGTATCATGCTGGTGCGTGTATATCATGTCAGGTGCGTGTGTATCATGTCAGGTGCGTGTGTATCATGCTGGTGCGCGTGTATCATTTCAGGTCCGTGTGTATCATGTCAGGTGCGTGTGTATCATGCTGGTGCGTGTATATCATGTCAGGTGCGTGTGTATCATGTCAGGTGCATTTGTATCATGCTGGTGCGTGTGTATCATGTCAGGTGCATGTGTATCATGTCAGGTGCGTGTGTATCATGCTGGTGGGTGTGTATCATGTCAAGTGCATGTGTATCATGTCAGGTGCATGTATATCATGTCAAGTGCATGTGTATCATGTCAGGTGCATGTGTATCATGCTGCTGCATGTGTATCATGCTGCTGCGTGTGTATCATGCTGCTGCATGTGTATCATGTCAACTGCATGTGTATCATGTCAGGTGCATGTGTATAATGTCAAGTGCATGTGTATCTTGCTGGTACATGTGTATCATGCTGGTGCGTGTATATCATGTCGGGTGCGTGTGTATCATGTCAGGTGCGTGTGAATCATGTCAGGTGCATGTGTATCATGTCAGGTGCGTGTGTATCATGTCAGGTGCGTGTGTATCATGCTGGTGCATACGTATCATGTCAAGTGCATGTGTATGATGTGAGGTGCATGTGTATCATGTCAAGTGCATGTGTATCATGTCAGGTGCATGTGTATCATGCTGCTGCATGTGTATCATGTCAAGTGCATGTGTATCATGTCAGGTGCATGTGTATCATGTCAAGTGCATGTGTATCATGTCAGGGGCAGGTGTATCATGCTGGTGCGTGTATATCATGTCAGGTGCGTGTGTATCATGTCAGGTGCGTGTGTATCATGTCAGGTGCGTGTGTATCATGTCAGGTGCATGTGTATCATGCTGGTGCCTGTATATCATGTCAGGTGCGTGTGTATCATGTCAGGTGCGTGTGTATCATGCTGGTGCATGTGTATCATGTCAGGTGCGTGTGTATCATGTCAGGTGCGTGTGTATCATGCTGGTGCATGTGTATCATGTCAAGTGCATGTGTATGATGTGAGGTGCATGTGTATCATGTCAAGTGCATGTGTATCATGTCAGGTGCATGTGTATCATGCTGCTGCATGTGTATCATGTCAAGTGCATGTGTATCATGTCAGGTGCATGTGTATCATGCTGCTGCATGTGTATAATGTCAAGTGCATGTGTATCATGTCAGGTGCATGTGTATCATGTCAAGTGCATGTGTATCATGTCAGGTGCATGTGTATCATGCTGGTGCGTGTATATCATGTCAGGTGCGTGTGTATCATGTCAGGTGCGTGTGTATCATGCTGGTGCGTGTGTATCATGTCAGGTGCGTGTGTATCATGTCAGGTGCGTGTGTATCATGCTGGTGCGTGTGTATCATGTCAGGTGCATGTGTATCATGTCAAGTGCATGTGTATCTTGCTGTTACATGTGTATCATGCTGGTGCGTGTATATCATGTCAGGTGCGTGTGTATCATGTCAGGTGCGTGTGTATCATGCTGGTGCGTGTGTATCATTTCAGGTGCGTGTGTATCATGTCAGGTGCGTGTGTATCATGCTGGTGCGTGTATATCATGTCAGTTGCGTGTGTATCATGCCAGGTGCATGTGTATCATGTCAAGTGCATGTGTATCATTTCAGGTGCATGTGTATCATGTCAAGTGCATGTGTATCTTGCTGGTACATGTGTATCATGCTGGTGCGTGTATATCATTTCAGGTGCGTGTGTATCATGTCAGGTGCGTGTGTATCATGTCAGGTGCGTGTGTATCATGTCAGGTGCGTGTGGATCATGTCAGGTGCATGTGTATCATGTCAGGTGCATGTGGATAATATCAGGTGCATGTGTATCATGCTGCTGCATCTGTATCATGTCAAGTGCATGTGTATCATGTCAGGTGCATGTGTATCATGTCAAGTGCATGTGTATCATGTCAGGTGCATGTGTATCATGTCAAGTGCATGTGTATCTTGCTGGTACATGTGTATTATGCTGGTGCGTGTATATCATGTCAGGTGCGTGTGTATCATGTCAGTTGTGTGTGTATCATGTCAGGTGCGTGTGTATCATGTCAGGTGCGTGTGTATCATGTCAGGTGCATGTGTATCATGTCAGGTGCATGTGTATCATGTCAGGTGCGTGTGTATCATGTCAAGTGCATGTGTATCATGTCAGGTGCATGTGTACCATGCTGTTGCATGTGTATCATGTCAAATGCATGTGTATCATGCCAGGTGCATGTGTATCATGTCAAGTGCATGTGTATCATGTCAGGTGCATGGGTATCATGCTGGTGCGTGTATATCATGTCAGGTGCGTGTGTATCATGTCAGGTGCGTGTGTATCATGCTGGTGCGCGTGTATCATTTCAGGTCCGTGTGTATCATGTCAGGTGCGTGTGTATCATGCTGGTGCGTGTATATCATGTCAGGTGCGTGTGTATCATGTCAGGTGCATTTGTATCATGCTGGTGCGTGTGTATCATGTCAGGTGCATGTGTATCATGTCAGGTGCGTGTGTATCATGCTGGTGGGTGTGTATCATGTCAAGTGCATGTGTATCATGTCAGGTGCATGTATATCATGTCAAGTGCATGTGTATCATGTCAGGTGCATGTGTATCATGCTGCTGCATGTGTATCATGCTGCTGCATGTGTATCATGTCAAATGCATGTGTATCATGTCAGGTGCATGTGTATCATGTCAGGCGCATGTGTATCATGTCAGGTGCATGTGTATCATGCTGGTGCATGTGTATCATGTCAGGTGTGTGTGTATCATGTCAGGTGCATGTGTATCATGCTGGTGTGTGTATATCAAGTCAGGTGCCTGTGTATCATGTCAAGTGCATGTGTATCATGTCAGGGGCAGGTGTATCATGCTGGTGCGTGTATATCATGTCAGGTGCGTGTGTATCATGTCAGGTGCGTGTGTATCATGCTGGTGCGTGTGTATCATGTCAGGTGCGTGTGTTCCATGTCAGGTGCATGTGTATCATGCTGCTGCATGTGTATAATGTCAAGTGCATGTGTATCATGTCAGGTGCATGTGTATCATGTCAAGTGCATGTGTATCATGTCAGGTGCATGTGTATCATGCTGGTGCGTGTATATCATGTCAGGTGCGTGTGTATCATGCTGGTGCGTGTGTATCATGTCAGGTGCGTGTGTATCATGTCAGGTGCGTGTGTATCATGCTGGTGCGTGTGTATCATGTCAGGTGCGTGTGTATCATGTCAAGTGCATGTGTATCTTGCTGTTACATGTGTATCATGCTGGTGCGTGTATATCATGTCAGATGCGTGTGTATCATGTCAGGTGCGTGTGTATCATGTCATTTGCGTGTGTATCATGTCAGGTGCGTGTGTATCATGTCAGGTGCATGTGTATCATGCTGCTGCATGTGTATAATGTCAAGTGCATGTGTATCATGTCAGGTGCATGTGTATCATGTCAAGTGCATGTGTATCATGTCAGGTGCATGTGTATCATGCTGGTGCGTGTATATCATGTCAGGTGCGTGTGTATCATGTCAGGTGCGTGTGTATCATGCTGGTGCGTGTGTATCATGTCAGGTGCGTGTGTATCATGTCAGGTGCATGTGTATCATGCTGGTGCATATGTATCATGTCAAGTGCATGTGTATCATGTCAAGTGCATGTGTATCATGTCAGGTGCATGTGTATCATGTCAAGTTCATGTGTATCATGTCAGGTGCATGTGTATCATGCTGCTGCATGTGTATCATGCTGCTGCATGTGTATCATGCTGCTGCATGTGTATCATGTCAAGTGCATGTGTATCATGTCAGGTGCATGTGTATCATGTCAAGTGCATGTGTATCTTGCTGGTACATGTGTATCATGCTGGTGCGTGTATATCATGTCAGGTGCGTGTGTATCATGTCAGGTGTGTGTGTATCATGTCAGGTGCGTGTGTATCATGTCAAGTGCATGTGTATCATGTTAGGTGCATGTGTACCATGCTGTTGCATGTGTATCATGTCAAATGCATGTGTATCATGTCAGGTGCATGTGTATCATGTCAGGCGCATGTGTATCATGTCAGGTGCATGTGTATCATGCTGGTGCATGTGTATCATGTCAGGTGTGTGTGTATCATGTCAGGTGCATGTGTATCATGCTGGTGTGTGTATATCAAGTCAGGTGCCTGTGTATCATGTCAGGTGCATGTGTATCATGTCAGGTGCATGTGTATCATGTCAGGCACATGTGTATCATGTCAGGTGCATGTGTATCATGCTGGTGCATGTGTATCATGTCAGGTGCGTGTGTATCATGTCAGGTGCATGTGTATCATGTCAGGTGCATGTGTATCATGTCGGGTGCATGTGTATCATGTCAAGTGCATGTGTTCCATGTCAGGTGCATGTGTATCATGTCAGGCGCATGTGTATCATGTCAGGCGCATGTGTATCATGCCGGTGCATGTGTATCATGTCAGGTGCATGTGTATCATGTCAGGCGCATGTGTATCATGTCAGGTGCATGTGTATCATGCTGGTACACGTGTATCATGTCAAGTGCATGTGTATCATGTCAGGTGCATGGGTATTATGCTGGTGCGTGTATATCATGTCAGGTGCGTGTGTATCATGTCAGGTGCATGTGTATCATGTCAGGTGCGTGTGTATCATGCTGGTGGGTGTGTATCATGTCAAGTGCATGTGTATCATGTCAGGTGCATGTATATCATGTCAAGTGCATGTGTATCATGTCAGGTGCATGTGTATCATGCTGCTGCATGTGTATCATGCTGCTGCGTGTGTATCATGCTGCTGCATGTGTATCATGTCAACTGCATGTGTATCATGTCAGGTGCATGTGTATAATGTCAAGTGCATGTGTATCTTGCTGGTACATGTGTATCATGCTGGTGCGTGTATATCATGTCGGGTGCGTGTGTATCATGTCAGGTGCGTGTGAATCATGTCAGGTGCATGTGTATCATGTCAGGTGCGTGTGTATCATGTCAGGTGCGTGTGTATCATGCTGGTGCATACGTATCATGTCAAGTGCATGTGTATGATGTGAGGTGCATGTGTATCATGTCAAGTGCATGTGTATCATGTCAGGTGCATGTGTATCATGCTGCTGCATGTGTATCATGTCAAGTGCATGTGTATCATGTCAGGTGCATGTGTATCATGTCAAGTGCATGTGTATCATGTCAGGGGCAGGTGTATCATGCTGGTGCGTGTATATCATGTCAGGTGCGTGTGTATCATGTCAGGTGCGTGTGTATCATGTCAGGTGCGTGTGTATCATGTCAGGTGCATGTGTATCATGCTGGTGCCTGTATATCATGTCAGGTGCGTGTGTATCATGTCAGGTGCGTGTGTATCATGCTGGTGCATGTGTATCATGTCAGGTGCGTGTGTATCATGCTGGTGCATGTGTATCATGTCAAGTGCATGTGTATGATGTGAGGTGCATGTGTATCATGTCAAGTGCATGTGTATCATGTCAGGTGCATGTGTATCATGCTGCTGCATGTGTATCATGTCAAGTGCATGTGTATCATGTCAGGTGCATGTGTATCATGCTGCTGCATGTGTATCATGTCAAGTGCATGTGTATCATGTCAGGTGCATGTGTATCATGTCAAGTGCATGTGTATCATGTCAGGGGCAGGTGTATCATGCTGGTGCGTGTATATCATGTCAGGTGCGTGTGTATCATGTCAGGTGCGTGTGTATCATGCTGGTGCGTGTGTATCATGTCAGGTGCGTGTGTTCCATGTCAGGTGCATGTGTATCATGCTGCTGCATGTGTATAATGTCAAGTGCATGTGTATCATGTCAGGTGCATGTGTATCATGTCAAGTGCATGTGTATCATGTCAGGTGCATGTGTATCATGCTGGTGCGTGTATATCATGTCAGGTGCGTGTGTATCATGTCAGGTGCGTGTGTATCATGTCAAGTGCATGTGTATCTTGCTGTTACATGTGTATCATGCTGGTGCGTGTATATCATGTCAGGTGCGTGTGTATCATGTCAGGTGCGTGTGTATCATGTCATTTGCGTGTGTATCATGTCAGGTGCGTGTGTATCATGTCAGGTGCATGTGTATCATGCTGCTGCATGTGTATAATGTCAAGTGCATGTGTATCATGTCAGGTGCATGTGTATCATGTCAAGTGCATGTGTATCATGTCAGGTGCATGTGTATCATGCTGGTGCGTGTATATCATGTCAGGTGCGTGTGTATCATGTCAGGTGCGTGTGTATCATGCTGGTGCGTGTGTATCATGTCAGGTGCGTGTGTATCATGTCAGGTGCATGTGTATCATGCTGGTGCATATGTATCATGTCAAGTGCATGTGTATCATGTCAAGTTCATGTGTATCATGTCAGGTGCATGTGTATCATGCTGCTGCATGTGTATCATGCTGCTGCATGTGTATCATGCTGCTGCATGTGTATCATGTCAAGTGCATGTGTATCATGTCAGGTGCATGTGTATCATGTCAAGTGCATGTGTATCTTGCTGGTACATGTGTATCATGCTGGTGCGTGTATATCATGTCAGGTGCGTGTGTATCATGTCAGGTGTGTGTGTATCATGTCAGGTGCGTGTGTATCATGTCAAGTGCATGTGTATCATGTTAGGTGCATGTGTACCATGCTGTTGCATGTGTATCATGTCAAATGCATGTGTATCATGTCAGGTGCATGTGTATCATGTCAGGCGCATGTGTATCATGTCAGGTGCATGTGTATCATGCTGGTGCATGTGTATCATGTCAGGTGTGTGTGTATCATGTCAGGTGCATGTGTATCATGCTGGTGTGTGTATATCAAGTCAGGTGCCTGTGTATCATGTCAGGTGCATGTGTATCATGTCAGGTGCATGTGTATCATGTCAGGCACATGTGTATCATGTCAGGTGCATGTGTATCATGCTGGTGCATGTGTATCATGTCAGGTGCGTGTGTATCATGTCAGGTGCATGTGTATCATGTCAGGTGCATGTGTATCATGTCGGGTGCATGTGTATCATGTCAAGTGCATGTGTTCCATGTCAGGTGCATGTGTATCATGTCAGGCGCATGTGTATCATGTCAGGCGCATGTGTATCATGCCGGTGCATGTGTATCATGTCAGGTGCATGTGTATCATGTCAGGCGCATGTGTATCATGTCAGGTGCATGTGTATCATGCTGGTACACGTGTATCATGTCAAGTGCATGTGTATCATGTCAGGTGCATGGGTATTATGCTGGTGCGTGTATATCATGTCAGGTGCGTGTGTATCATGTCAGGTGCGTGTGTATCATGTCAGGTGCGTTTGTATCATGCTGGTGCGTGTGTATCATGTCAGGTGCGTGTGTATCATCTCAGGTGCATGTGTATCATGCTGGTGGGTGTGTATCATGTCATGTGCATGTGTATCATGTCAGGTGCATGTGTATCATGTCAAGTGCATGTGTATCATGTCAGGTGCATGTGTATCATGCTGCTGCATGTGTATCATGCTGCTGCATGTGTATCATGCTGCTGCATGTGTATCATGTCAAGTGCATGTGTATCATGTCAGGTGCATGTGTATCATGTCAAGTGCATGTGTATCTTGCTGGTACATGTGTATCATGCTGGTGCGTGTATATCATGTCAGGTGCGTGTGTATCATGTCAGGTGCGTGTGGATCATGTCAGGTGCGTGTGGATCATGTCAGGTGCGTGTGTATCATGCTGCTGCATCTGTATCATGTCAAGTGCATGTGTATCATGTCAGGTGCATGTGTATCATGTCAGGTGCATGTGTATCATGTCAGGTGCATGTGTACCATGCTGTTGCATGTGTATCATGTCAAATGCATGTGTATCATGCCAGGTGCATGTGTATCATGTCAAGTGCATGTGTATCATGTCAGGTGCATGGGTATCATGCTGGTGCGTGTATATCATGTCAGGTGCGTGTTGTATCTTGCTGGTACATGTGTATCATGCTGGTGCGTGTATATCATGTCGGGTGCGTGTGTATCATGTCAGGTGCGTGTGAATCATGTCAGGTGCATGTGTATCATGTCAGGTGCGTGTGTATCATGTCAGGTGCGTGTGTATCATGCTGGTGCATACGTATCATGTCAACTGCATGTGTATGATGTGAGGTGCATGTGTATCATGTCAAGTGCATGTGTATCATGTCAGGTGCATGTGTATCATGCTGCTGCATGTGTATCATGTCAAGTGCATGTGTATCATGTCAGGTGCATGTGTATCATGTCAAGTGCATGTGTATCATGTCAGGGGCAGGTGTATCATGCTGGTGCGTGTATATCATGTCAGGTGCGTGTGTATCATGTCAGGTGCGTGTGTATCATGTCAGGTGCGTGTGTATCATGTCAGGTGCATGTGTATCATGCTGGTGCCTGTATATCATGTCAGGTGCGTGTGTATCATGTCAGGTGCGTGTGTATCATGCTGGTGCATGTGTATCATGTCAGGTGCGTGTGTATCATGTCAGGTGCGTGTGTATCATGCTGGTGCATGTGTATCATGTCAAGTGCATGTGTATGATGTGAAGTGCATGTGTATCATGTCAAGTGCATGTGTATCATGTCAGGTGCATGTGTATCATGCTGCTGCATGTGTATCATGTCAAGTGCATGTGTATCATGTCAGGTGCATGTGTATCATGCTGCTGCATGTGTATCATGTCAAGTGCATGTGTATCATGTCAGGTGCATGTGTATCATGTCAAGTGCATGTGTATCATGTCAGGGGCAGGTGTATCATGCTGGTGCGTGTATATCATGTCAGGTGCGTGTGTATCATGTCAGGTGCGTGTGTATCATGCTGGTGCGTGTGTATCATGTCAGGTGCGTGTGTTCCATGTCAGGTGCATGTGTATCATGCTGCTGCATGTGTATAATGTCAAGTGCATGTGTATCATGTCAGGTGCATGTGTATCATGTCAAGTGCATGTGTATCATGTCAGGTGCATGTGTATCATGCTGGTGCGTGTATATCATGTCAGGTGCGTGTGTATCATGTCAGGTGCGTGTGTATCATGCTGGTGCGTGTGTATCATGTCAGGTGCGTGTGTATCATGTCAGGTGCGTGTGTATCATGCTGGTGCGTGTGTATCATGTCAGGTGCGTGTGTATCATGTCAAGTGCATGTGTATCTTGCTGTTACATGTGTATCATGCTGGTGCGTGTATATCATGTCAGGTGCGTGTGTATCATGTCAGGTGCGTGTGTATCATGTCATTTGCGTGTGTATCATGTCAGGTGCGTGTGTATCATGTCAGGTGCATGTGTATCATGCTGCTGCATGTGTATAATGTCAAGTGCATGTGTATCATGTCAGGTGCATGTGTATCATGTCAAGTGCATGTGTATCATGTCAGGTGCATGTGTATCATGCTGGTGCGTGTATATCATGTCAGGTGCGTGTGTATCATGTCAGGTGCGTGTGTATCATGCTGGTGCGTGTGTATCATGTCAGGTGCGTGTGTATCATGTCAGGTGCATGTGTATCATGCTGGTGCATATGTATCATGTCAAGTGCATGTGTATCATGTCAAGTGCATGTGTATCATGTCAGGTGCATGTGTATCATGTCAAGTTCATGTGTATCATGCTGCTGCATGTGTATCATGCTGCTGCATGTGTATCATGCTGCTGCATGTGTATCATGTCAAGTGCATGTGTATCATGTCAGGTGCATGTGTATCATGTCAAGTGCATGTGTATCTTGCTGGTATATGTGTATCATGCTGGTGCGTGTATATCATGTCAGGTGCGTGTGTATCATGTCAGGTGTGTGTGTATCATGTCAGGTGCGTGTGTATCATGTCAAGTGCATGTGTATCATGTTAGGTGCATGTGTACCATGCTGTTGCATGTGTATCATGTCAAATGCATGTGTATCATGTCAGGTGCATGTGTATCATGTCAGGCGCATGTGTATCATGTCAGGTGCATGTGTATCATGCTGGTGCATGTGTATCATGTCAGGTGTGTGTGTATCATGTCAGGTGCATGTGTATCATGCTGGTGTGTGTATATCAAGTCAGGTGCCTGTGTATCATGTCAGGTGCATGTGTATCATGTCAGGTGCATGTGTATCATGTCAGGCACATGTGTATCATGTCAGGTGCATGTGTATCATGCTGGTGCATGTGTATCATGTCAGGTGCGTGTGTATCATGTCAGGTGCATGTGTATCATGTCACGTGCATGTGTATCATGTCGGGTGCATGTGTATCATGTCAAGTGCATGTGTTCCATGTCAGGTGCATGTGTATCATGTCAGGCGCATGTGTATCATGTCAGGCGCATGTGTATCATGCCGGTGCATGTGTATCATGTCAGGTGCATGTGTATCATGTCAGGCGCATGTGTATCATGTCAGGTGCATGTGTATCATGTCAGGTGCATGGGTATTATGCTGGTGCGTGTATATCATGTCAGGTGCGTGTGTATCATGTCAGGTGCGTGTGTATCATGTCAGGTGCGTTTGTATCATGCTGGTGCGTGTGTATCATGTCAGGTGCGTGTGTATCATCTCAGGTGCATGTGTATCATGCTGGTGGGTGTGTATCATGTCAAGTGCATGTGTATCATGTCAGGTGCATGTGTATCATGTCAAGTGCATGTGTATCATGTCAGGTGCATGTGTATCATGCTGCTGCATGTGTATCATGCTGCTGCATGTGTATCATGCTGCTGCATGTGTATCATGTCAAGTGCATGTGTATCATGTCAGGTGCATGTGTATCATGTCAAGTGCATGTGTATCTTGCTGGTACATGTGTATCATGCTGGTGCGTGTATATCATGTCAGGTGCGTGTGTATCATGTCAGGTGCGTGTGTATCATGTCAGGTGCGTGTGGATCATGTCAGGTGCGTGTGTATCATGCTGCTGCATCTGTATCATGTCAAGTGCATGTGTATCATGTCAGGTGCATGTGTATCATGTCAGGTGCATGTGTATCATGTCAGGTGCATGTGTACCATGCTGTTGCATGTGTATCATGTCAAATGCATGTGTATCATGCCAGGTGCATGTGTATCATGTCAAGTGCATGTGTATCTTGCTGGTACATGTGTATCATGCTGGTGCGTGTATATCATGTCGGGTGCGTGTGTATCATGTCAGGTGCGTGTGTATCATGTCAGGTGCATGTGTATCATGTCAGGTGCGTGTGTATCATGTCAGGTGCATGTGTATCATGCTGGTGCATACGTATCATGTCAAGTGCATGTGTATGATGTGAGGTGCATGTGTATCATGTCAAGTGCATGTGTATCATGTCAGGTGCATGTGTATCATGCTGCTGCATGTGTACCATGTCAAGTGCATGTGTATCATGTCAGGTGCATGTGTATCATGTCAAGTGCATGTGTATCATGTCAGCGGCAGGTGTATCATGCTGGTGCGTGTATATCATGTCAGGTGCGTGTGTATCATGTCAGGTGCGTGTGTATCATGTCAGGTGCATGTGTATCATGCTGGTGCGTGTATATCATGTCAGGTGCGTGTGTATCATGTCAGGTGCGTGTGTATCATGCTGGTGCATGTGTATCATGTCAGGTGCGTGTATATCATGTCAGGGGCGTGTGTATCATGCTGGTGCATGTGTATCATGTCAAGTGCATGTGTATCATGTCAGGTGCATGTGTATCATGTCAAGTGCATGTGTATCATGTCAGGTGCATGTGTATCATGCTGGTGCGTGTATATCATGTCAGGTGCGTGTGTATCATGTCAGGTGCGTGTGTATCATGCTGGTGCGTGTGTATCATGTCAGGTGCGTGTGTTCCATGTCAG
This sequence comes from Microtus oregoni, assembly GCF_018167655.1. NCBI lineage: Eukaryota > Metazoa > Chordata > Mammalia > Rodentia > Cricetidae > Microtus > Microtus oregoni. The sequence goes on along the minus strand of NW_024544843.1, from coordinate 525,332 downwards.
GTGCATGTGTATCATGCTGCTGCATGTGTATAATGTCAAGTGCATGTGTATCATGTCAGGTGCATGTGTATCATGTCAAGTGCATGTGTATCATGTCAGGTGCATGTGTATCATGCTGGTGCGTGTATATCATGTCAGGTGCGTGTGTATCATGTCAGGTGCGTGTGTATCATGCTGGTGCGTGTGTATCATGTCAGGTGCATGTGTATCATGTCAGGTGCATGTGTATCATGCTGGTGCATATGTATCATGTCAAGTGCATGTGTATCATGTCAGGTGCATGTGTATCATGTCAAGTTCATGTGTATCATGTCAGGTGCATGTGTATCATCCTGCTGCATGTGTATCATGCTGCTACATGTGTATCATGTCAAGTGCATGTGTATCATGTCAGGTGCATGTGTATCATGTCAGGTGCATGTGTATCAAGTCAAGTGCACGTGTATCATGTCAGGTGCATGTGTACCATGCTGCTGCATGTGTATCATGTCAAATGCATGTGTATCATGCCAGGTGCATGTGTATCATGTCAAGTGCATGTGTATCATGTCAGGTGCATGTGTATCATGTCAAGTGCATGTGTATCTTGCTGGTACATGTGTATCATGCTGGTGCGTGTATATCATGTCAGGTGCGTGTGTATCATGTCAGGTGCGTGTGTATCATGTAAGGTGCGTGTGTATCATGCCAGGTGCGTGTGTATCATGTCAGGTGCATGTGTATCATGCTGCTGCATGTGTATAATGTCAAGTGCATGTGTATCATGTCAGGTGCATGTGTATCATGTCAAGTGCATGTGTATCATGTCAGGTGCATGTGTATCATGCTGGTGCGTGTATATCATGTCAGGTGCGTGTGTATCATGTCAGGTGCGTGTGTATCATGCTGGTGCGTGTGTATCATGTCAGGTGCGTGTGTATCATGTCAGGTGCATGTGTATCATGCTGGTGCATATGTATCATGTCAAGTGCATGTGTATCATGTCAGGTGCATGTGTATCATGTCAAGTTCATGTGTATCATGTTAGGTGCATGTGTATCATGCTGCTGCATGTGTATCATGCTGCTGCATGTGTATCATGCTGCTGCATGTGTATCATGTCAAGTGCATGTGTATCATGTCAGGTGCATGTGTATCATGTCAAGTGCATGTGTATCTTGCTGGTACATGTGTATCATGCTGGTGCGTGTATATCATGTCAGGTGCGTGTGTATCATGTCAGGTGCGTGTATATCATGCTGGTGCTTGTGTATCATGTCAGGTGCGTGTGTATCATGTCAGGTGCGTGTGTATCATGCTGGTGCGTGTGTATCATGTCAGGTGCGTGTGTATCATGTCAGGTGCATGTGTATCATGCTGGTGCATATGTATCATGTCAAGTGCATGTGTATCATGTCAGGTGCATGTGTATCATGTCAAGTTCATGTGTATCATGTTAGGTGCATGTGTATCATGCTGCTGCATGTGTATCATGCTGCTGCATGTGTATCATGCTGCTGCATGTGTATCATGTCAAGTGCATGTGTATCATGTCAGGTGCATGTGTATCATGTCAAGTGCATGTGTATCTTGCTGGTACATGTGTATCATGCTGGTGCGTGTATATCATGTCAGGTGCGTGTGTATCATGTCAGGTGTGTGTGTATCATGTCAGGTGCGTGTGTATCATGTCATGTGCGTGTGTATCATGTCAGGTGCATGTGTATCATGTCAGGTGCATGTGTATCATGTCAGGTGCGTGTGTATCATGTCAAGTGCATGTGTATCATGTCAGGTGCATGTGTACCATGCTGTTGCATGTGTATCATGTCAAATGCATGTGTATCATGCCAGGTGCATGTGTATCATGTCAAGTGCATGTGTATCATGTCAGGTGCATGGGTATCATGCTGGTGCGTGTATATCATGTCAATTGCGTGTGTATCATGTCAGGTGCGTGTGTATCATGCTGGTGCGTGTGTATCATTTCAGGTGCGTGTGTATCATGTCAGGTGCGTGTGTATCATGCTGGTGCGTGTATATCATGTCAGTTGCGTGTGTATCATGCCAGGTGCATGTGTATCATGTCAAGTGCATGTGTATCATTTCAGGTGCATGTGTATCATGTCAAGTGCATGTGTATCTTGCTGGTACATGTGTATCATGCTGGTGCGTGTATATCATTTCAGGTGCGTGTGTATCATGTCAGGTGCGTGTGTATCATGTCAGGTGCGTGTGTATCATGTCAGGTGCGTGTGGATCATGTCAGGTGCATGTGTATCATGTCAGGTGCATGTGGATAATATCAGGTGCATGTGTATCATGCTGCTGCATCTGTATCATGTCAAGTGCATGTGTATCATGTCAGGTGCATGTGTATCATGTCAAGTGCATGTGTATCATGTCAGGTGCATGTGTATCATGTCAAGTGCATGTGTATCTTGCTGGTACATGTGTATTATGCTGGTGCGTGTGTATCATGCTGGTGCGTGTATATCATGTCAGGTGCGTGTGTATCATGTCAGGTGCGTGTGTATCATGCTGGTGCGTGTGTATCATGTCAGGTGCGTGTGTATCATGTCAGGTGCATGTGTATCATGCTGGTGCATATGTATCATGTCAAGTGCATGTGTATCATGTCAAGTGCATGTGTATCATGTCAGGTGCATGTGTATCATGTCAAGTTCATGTGTATCATGTCAGGTGCATGTGTATCATGCTGCTGCATGTGTATCATGCTGCTGCATGTGTATCATGCTGCTGCATGTGTATCATGTCAAGTGCATGTGTATCATGTCAGGTGCATGTGTATCATGTCAAGTGCATGTGTATCTTGCTGGTACATGTGTATCATGCTGGTGCGTGTATATCATGTCAGGTGCGTGTGTATCATGTCAGGTGTGTGTGTATCATGTCAGGTGCGTGTGTATCATGTCAAGTGCATGTGTATCATGTCAGGTGCATGTGTACCATGCTGTTGCATGTGTATCATGTCAAATGCATGTGTATCATGTCAGGTGCATGTGTATCATGCTGGTGTGTGTATATCAAGTCAGGTGCGTGTGTATCATGTCAGGTGCATGTGTATCATGTCAGGTGCATGTGTATCATGTCAGGCACATGTGTATCATGTCAGGTGCATGTGTATCATGCTGGTGCATGTGTATCATGTCAGGTGCGTGTGTATCATGTCAGGTGCATGTGTATCATGTCAGGTGCATGTGTATCATGTCGGGTGCATGTGTATCATGTCAAGTGCATGTGTTCCATGTCAGGTGCATGTGTATCATGTCAGGCGCATGTGTATCATGTCAGGTGCATGTGTATCATGCCGGTGCATGTGTATCATGTCAGGTGCATGTGTATCATGTCAGGAGCATGTGTATCATGTCAGGTGCATGTGTATCATGCTGGTACACGTGTATCATGTCAAGTGCATGTGTATCATGTCAGGTGCATGGGTATTATGCTGGTGCGTGTATATCATGTCAGGTGCGTGTGTATCATGTCAGGTGCGTGTGTATCATGTCAGGTGCGTTTGTATCATGCTGGTGCGTGTGTATCATGTCAGGTGCGTGTGTATCATGTCAGGTGCATGTGTATCATGCTGGTGCATACGTATCATGTCAAGTGCATGTGTATGATGTGAGGTGCATGTGTATCATGTCAAGTGCATGTGTATCATGTCAGGTGCATGTGTATCATGCTGCTGCATGTGTATCATGTCAAGTGCATGTGTATCATGTCAGGTGCATGTGTATCATGTCAAGTGCATGTGTATCATGTCAGGGGCAGGTGTATCATGCTGGTGCGTGTATATCATGTCAGGTGCGTGTGTATCATGTCAGGTGCGTGTGTATCATGTCAGGTGCATGTGTATCATGCTGGTGCGTGTATATCATGTCAGGTGCGTGTGTATCATGTCAGGTGCGTGTGTATCATGCTGGTGCATGTGTATCATGTCAGGTGCGTGTGTATCATGTCAGGTGCGTGTGTATCATGCTGGTGCATGTGTATCATGTCAAGTGCATGTGTATCATGTCAGGTGCATGTGTATCATGTCAAGTGCATGTGTATCATGTCAGGTGCATGTGTATCATGCTGGTGCGTGTATATCATGTCAGGTGCGTGTGTATCATGTCAGGTGCATGTGTATCATGCTGGTGCGTGTGTATCATGTCAGGTGCGTGTGTTCCATGTCAGGTGCATGTGTATCATGCTGCTGCATGTGTATAATGTCAAGTGCATGTGTATCATGTCAGGTGCATGTGTATCATGTCAAGTGCATGTGTATCATGTCAGGTGCATGTGTATCATGCTGGTGCGTGTATATCATGTCAGGTGCGTGTGTATCATGTCAGGTGCGTGTGTATCATGCTGGTGCGTGTGTATCATGTCAGGTGCATGTGTATCATGTCAGGTGCATGTGTATCATGCTGGTGCATATGTATCATGTCAAGTGCATGTGTATCATGTCAGGTGCATGTGTATCATGTCAAGTTCATGTGTATCATGTCAGGTGCATGTGTATCATCCTGCTGCATGTGTATCATGCTGCTGCATGTGTATCATGTCAAGTGCATGTGTATCATGTCAGGTGCATGTGTATCATGTCAGGTGCATGTGTACCATGCTGCTGCATGTGTATCATGTCAAATGCATGTGTATCATGCCAGGTGCATGTGTATCATGTCAAGTGCATGTGTATCATGTCAGGTGCATGTGTATCATGTCAAGTGCATGTGTATCTTGCTGTAACATGTGTATCATGCTGGTGCGTGTATATCATGTCAGGTGCGTGTGTATCATGTCAGGTGCGTGTGTATCATGTAAGGTGCGTGTGTATCATGTCAGGTGCGTGTGTATCATGTCAGGTGCATGTGTATCATGCTGCTGCATGTGTATAATGTCAAGTGCATGTGTATCATGTCAGGTGCATGTGTATCATGTCAAGTGCATGTGTATCATGTCAGGTGCATGTGTATCATGCTGGTGCGTGTATATCATGTCAGGTGCGTGTGTATCATGTCAGGTGCGTGTGTATCATGCTGGTGCGTGTGTATCATGTCAGGTGCGTGTGTATCATGTCAGGTGCATGTGTATCATGCTGGTGCATATGTATCATGTCAAGTGCATGTGTATCATGTCAGGTGCATGTGTATCATGTCAAGTTCATGTGTATCATGTTAGGTGCATGTGTATCATGCTGCTGCATGTGTATCATGCTGCTGCATGTGTATCATGCTGCTGCATGTGTATCATGTCAAGTGCATGTGTATCATGTCAGGTGCATGTGTATCATGTCAAGTGCATGTGTATCTTGCTGGTACATGTGTATCATGCTGGTGCGTGTATATCATGTCAGGTGCGTGTGTATCATGTCAGGTGCGTGTGTATCATGCTGGTGCGTGTGTATCATGTCAGGTGCGTGTGTATCATGTCAGGTGCGTGTGTATCATGCTGGTGCGTGTGTATCATGTCAGGTGCGTGTGTATCATGTCAGGTGCATGTGTATCATGCTGGTGCATATGTATCATGTCAAGTGCATGTGTATCATGTCAGGTGCATGTGTATCATGTCAAGTTCATGTGTATCATGTTAGGTGCATGTGTATCATGCTGCTGCATGTGTATCATGCTGCTGCATGTGTATCATGCTGCTGCATGTGTATCATGTCAAGTGCATGTGTATCATGTCAGGTGCATGTGTATCATGTCAAGTGCATGTGTATCTTGCTGGTACATGTGTATCATGCTGGTGCGTGTATATCATGTCAGGTGCGTGTGTATCATGTCAGGTGTGTGTGTATCATGTCAGGTGCGTGTGTATCATGTCATGTGCGTGTGTATCATGTCAGGTGCATGTGTATCATGTCAGGTGCATGTGTATCATGTCAGGTGCGTGTGTATCATGTCAAGTGCATGTGTATCATGTCAGGTGCATGTGTACCATGCTGTTGCATGTGTATCATGTCAAATGCATGTGTATCATGCCAGGTGCATGTGTATCATGTCAAGTGCATGTGTATCATGTCAGGTGCATGGGTATCATGCTGGTGCGTGTATATCATGTCAGGTGCGTGTGTATCATGTCAGGTGCGTGTGTATCATGCTGGTGCGTGTGTATCATTTCAGGTGCGTGTGTATCATGTCAGGTGCGTGTGTATCATGCTGGTGCGTGTATATCATGTCAGTTGCGTGTGTATCATGCCAGGTGCATGTGTATCATGTCAAGTGCATGTGTATCATTTCAGGTGCATGTGTATCATGTCAAGTGCATGTGTATCTTGCTGGTACATGTGTATCATGCTGGTGCGTGTATATCATTTCAGGTGCGTGTGTATCATGTCAGGTGCGTGTGTATCATGTCAGGTGCGTGTGTATCATGTCAGGTGCGTGTGGATCATGTCAGGTGCATGTGTATCATGTCAGGTGCATGTGGATAATATCAGGTGCATGTGTATCATGCTGCTGCATCTGTATCATGTCAAGTGCATGTGTATCATGTCAGGTGCATGTGTATCATGTCAAGTGCATGTGTATCATGTCAGGTGCATGTGTATCATGTCAAGTGCATGTGTATCTTGCTGGTACATGTGTATCATGCTGGTGCGTGTATATCATGTCAGGTGCGTGTGTATCATGTCAGTTGTGTGTGTATCATGTCAGGTGCGTGTGTATCATGTCAGGTGCATGTGTATCATGTCAGGTGCATGTGTATCATGTCAGGTGCATGTGTATCATGTCAGGTGCGTGTGTATCATGTCAAGTGCATGTGTATCATGTCAGGTGCATGTGTACCATGCAGTTGCATGTGTATCATGTGAAATGCATGTGTATCATGCCAGGTGCATGTGTATCATGTCAAGTGCATGTGTATCATGTCAGGTGCATGGGTATCATGCTGGTGCGTGTATATCATGTCAGGTGCGTGTGTATCATGTCAGGTGCGTGTGTATCATGCTGGTGCGCGTGTATCATTTCAGGTCCGTGTGTATCATGTCAGGTGCGTGTGTATCATGCTGGTGCGTGTATATCATGTCAGGTGCGTGTGTATCATGTCAGGTGCATTTGTATCATGCTGGTGCGTGTGTATCATGTCAGGTGCATGTGTATCATGTCAGGTGCGTGTGTATCATGCTGGTGGGTGTGTATCATGTCAAGTGCATGTGTATCATGTCAGGTGCATGTATATCATGTCAAGTGCATGTGTATCATGTCAGGTGCATGTGTATCATGCTGCTGCATGTGTATCATGCTGCTGCGTGTGTATCATGCTGCTGCATGTGTATCATGTCAACTGCATGTGTATCATGTCAGGTGCATGTGTATAATGTCAAGTGCATGTGTATCTTGCTGGTACATGTGTATCATGCTGGTGCGTGTATATCATGTCGGGTGCGTGTGTATCATGTCAGGTGCGTGTGAATCATGTCAGGTGCATGTGTATCATGTCAGGTGCGTGTGTATCATGTCAGGTGCGTGTGTATCATGCTGGTGCATACGTATCATGTCAAGTGCATGTGTATGATGTGAGGTGCATGTGTATCATGTCAAGTGCATGTGTATCATGTCAGGTGCATGTGTATCATGCTGCTGCATGTGTATCATGTCAAGTGCATGTGTATCATGTCAGGTGCATGTGTATCATGTCAAGTGCATGTGTATCATGTCAGGGGCAGGTGTATCATGCTGGTGCGTGTATATCATGTCAGGTGCGTGTGTATCATGTCAGGTGCGTGTGTATCATGTCAGGTGCGTGTGTATCATGTCAGGTGCATGTGTATCATGCTGGTGCCTGTATATCATGTCAGGTGCGTGTGTATCATGTCAGGTGCGTGTGTATCATGCTGGTGCATGTGTATCATGTCAGGTGCGTGTGTATCATGTCAGGTGCGTGTGTATCATGCTGGTGCATGTGTATCATGTCAAGTGCATGTGTATGATGTGAGGTGCATGTGTATCATGTCAAGTGCATGTGTATCATGTCAGGTGCATGTGTATCATGCTGCTGCATGTGTATCATGTCAAGTGCATGTGTATCATGTCAGGTGCATGTGTATCATGCTGCTGCATGTGTATAATGTCAAGTGCATGTGTGTCATGTCAGGTGCATGTGTATCATGTCAAGTGCATGTGTATCATGTCAGGTGCATGTGTATCATGCTGGTGCGTGTATATCATGTCAGGTGCGTGTGTATCATGTCAGGTGCGTGTGTATCATGCTGGTGCGTGTGTATCATGTCAGGTGCGTGTGTATCATGTCAGGTGCGTGTGTATCATGCTGGTGCGTGTGTATCATGTCAGGTGCGTGTGTATCATGTCAAGTGCATGTGTATCTTGCTGTTACATGTGTATCATGCTGGTGCGTGTATATCATGTCAGGTGCGTGTGTATCATGTCAGGTGCGTGTGTATCATGTCATTTGCGTGTGTATCATGTCAGGTGCGTGTGTATCATGTCAGGTGCATGTGTATCATGCTGCTGCATGTGTATAATGACAAGTGCATGTGTATCATGTCAGGTGCATGTGTATCATGTCAAGTGCATGTGTATCATGTCAGGTGCATGTGTATCATGCTGGTGCGTGTATATCATGTCAGGTGCATGTGTAACATGTCAGGTGCGTGAGTATCATGCTGGTGCGTGTGTATCATGTCAGGTGCGTGTGTATCATGTCAGGTGCATGTGTATCATGCTGGTGCATATGTATCATGTCAAGTGCATGTGTATCATGTCAAGTGCATGTGTATCATGTCAGGTGCATGTGTATCATGTCAAGTTCATGTGTATCATGTCAGGTGCATGTGTATCATGCTGCTGCATGTGTATCATGCTGCTGCATGTGTATCATGCTGCTGCATGTGTATCATGTCAAGTGCATGTGTATCATGTCAGGTGCATGTGTATCATGTCAAGTGCATGTGTATCTTGCTGGTACATGTGTATCATGCTGGTGCGTGTATATCATGTCAGGTGCGTGTGTATCATGTCAGGTGTGTGTGTATCATGTCAGGTGCGTGTGTATCATGTCAAGTGCATGTGTATCATGTCAGGTGCATGTGTACCATGCTGTTGCATGTGTATCATGTCAAATGCATGTGTATCATGTCAGGTGCATGTGTATCATGTCAGGCGCATGTGTATCATGTCAGGTGCATGTGTATCATGCTGGTGCATGTGTATCATGTCAGGTGTGTGTGTATCATGTCAGGTGCATGTGTATCATGCTGGTGTGTGTATATCAAGTCAGGTGCGTGTGTATCATGTCAGGTGCATGTGTATCATGTCAGGTGCATGTGTATCATGTCAGGCACATGTGTATCATGTCAGGTGCATGTGTATCATGCTGGTGCATGTGTATCATGTCAGGTGCGTGTGTATCATGTCAGGTGCATGTGTATCATGTCAGGTGCATGTGTATCATGTCGGGTGCATGTGTATCATGTCAAGTGCATGTGTTCCATGTCAGGTGCATGTGTATCATGTCAGGCGCATGTGTATCATGTCAGGTGCATGTGTATCATGCCGGTGCATGTGTATCATGTCAGGTGCATGTGTATCATGTCAGGAGCATGTGTATCATGTCAGGTGCATGTGTATCATGCTGGTACACGTGTATCATGTCAAGTGCATGTGTATCATGTCAGGTGCATGGGTATTATGATGGTGCGTGTATATCATGTCAGGTGCGTGTGTATCATGTCAGGTGCGTGTGTATCATGTCAGGTGCGTTTGTATCATGCTGGTGCGTGTGTATCATGTCAGGTGCGTGTGTATCATCTCAGGTGCATGTGTATCATGCTGGTGGGTGTGTATCATGTCAAGTGCATGTGTATCATGTCAGGTGCATGTGTATCATGTCAAGTGCATGTGTATCATGTCAGGTGCATGTGTATCATGCTGCTGCATGTGTATCATGCTGCTGCATGTGTATCATGCTGCTGCATGTGTATCATGTCAAGTGCATGTGTATCATGTCAGGTGCATGTGTATCATGTCAAGTGCATGTGTATCTTGCTGGTACATGTGTATCATGCTGGTGCGTGTATATCATGTCAGGTGCGTGTGTATCATGTCAGGTGCGTGTGTATCATGTCAGGTGCGTGTGGATCATGTCAGGTGCGTGTGTATCATGCTGCTGCATCTGTATCATGTCAAGTGCATGTGTATCATGTCAGGTGCATGTGTATCATGTCAGGTGCATGTGTATCATGTCAGGTGCATGTGTACCATGCTGTTGCATGTGTATCATGTCAAATGCATGTGTATCATGCCAGGTGCATGTGTATCATGTCAAGTGCATGTGTATCATGTCAGGTGCATGGGTATCATGCTGGTGCGTGTATATCATGTCAGGTGCGTGTGTATCATGTCAGGTGCGTGTGTATCATGCTGGTGCGCGTGTATCATTTCAGGTCCGTGTGTATCATGTCAGGTGCGTGTGTATCATGCTGGTGCGTGTATATCATGTCAGGTGCGTGTGTATCATGTCAGGTGCGTTTGTATCATGCTGGTGCGTGTGTATCATGTCAGGTGCGTGTGTATCATGCTGGTGGGTGTGTATCATGTCAAGTGCATGTGTATCATGTCAGGTGCATGTGTATCATGTCAAGTGCATGTGTATCATGTCAGGTGCATGTGTATCATGCTGCTGCATGTGTATCATGCTGCTGCGTGTGTATCATGCTGCTGCATGTGTATCATGTCAACTGCATGTGTATCATGTCAGGTGCATGTGTATAATGTCAAGTGCATGTGTATCTTGCTGGTACATGTGTATCATGCTGGTGCGTGTATATCATGTCGGGTGCGTGTGTATCATGTCAGGTGCGTGTGTATCATGTCAGGTGCATGTGTATCATGTCAGGTGCGTGTGTATCATGTCAGGTGCATGTGTATCATGCTGGTGCATACGTATCATGTCAAGTGCATGTGTATCATGCTGCTGCATGTGTATCATGTCAAGTGCATGTGTATCATGTCAGGTGCATGTGTATCATGTCAAGTGCATGTGTATCATGTCAGGGGCAGGTGTATCATGCTGGTGCGTGTATATCATGTCAGGTGCGTGTGTATCATGTCAGGTGCGTGTGTATCATGTCAGGTGCATGTGTATCATGCTGGTGCGTGTATATCATGTCAGGTGCGTGTGTATCATGTCAGGTGCGTGTGTATCATGCTGGTGCGCGTGTATCATTTCAGGTCCGTGTGTATCATGTCAGGTGCGTGTGTATCATGCTGGTGCGTGTATATCATGTCAGGTGCGTGTGTATCATGTCAGGTGCATGTGTATCATGCTGGTGCGTGTGTATCATGTCAGGTGCGTGTGTATCATGTCAGGTGCGTGTGTATCATGCTGGTGGGTGTGTATCATGTCAAGTGCATGTGTATCATGTCAGGTGCATGTGTATCATGTCAAGTGCATGTGTATCATGTCAGGTGCATGTGTATCATGCTGCTGCATGTGTATCATGCTGCTGCGTGTGTATCATGCTGCTGCATGTGTATCATGTCAACTGCATGTGTATCATGTCAGGTGCATGTGTATAATGTCAAGTGCATGTGTATCTTGCTTGTACATGTGTATCATGCTGGTGCGTGTATATCATGTCGGGTGCGTGTGTATCATGTCAGGTGCGTGTGTATCATGTCAGGTGCATGTGTATCATGTCAGGTGCGTGTGTATCATGTCAGGTGCATGTGTATCATGCTGGTGCATACGTATCATGTCAAGTGCATGTGTATGATGTGAGGTGCATGTGTATCATGTCAAGTGCATGTGTATCATGTCAGGTGCATGTGTATCATGCTGCTGCATGTGTATCATGTCAAGTGCATGTGTATCATGTCAGGTGCATGTGTATCATGTCAAGTGCATGTGTATCATGTCAGGGGCAGGTGTATCATGCTGGTGCGTGTATATCATGTCAGGTGCGTGTGTATCATGTCAAGTGCATGTGTATCATGTCAGGTGCATGTGTATCATGTCAAGTTCATGTGTATCATGTCAGGTGCATGTGTATCATCCTGCTGCATGTGTATCATGCTGCTGCATGTGTATCATGTCAAGTGCATGTGTATCATGTCAGGTGCATGTGTATCATGTCAGGTGCATGTGTATCAAGTCAAGTGCACGTGTATCATGTCAGGTGCATGTGTACCATGCTGCTGCATGTGTATCATGTCAAATGCTTGTGTATCATGCCAGGTGCATGTGTATCATGTCAAGTGCATGTGTATCATGTCAGGTGCATGTGTATCATGTCAAGTGCATGTGTATCTTGCTGTAACATGTGTATCATGCTGGTGCGTGTATATCATGTCAGGTGCGTGTGTATCATGTCAGGTGCGTGTGTATCATGTCAGGTGCGTGTGTATCATGTCAGGTGCGTGTGTATCATGTCAGGTGCATGTGTATCATGCTGCTGCATGTGTATAATGTCAAGTGCATGTGTATCATGTCAGGTGCATGTGTATCATGTCAAGTGCATGTGTATCATGTCAGGTGCATGTGTATCATGCTGGTGCGTGTATATCATGTCAGGTGCGTGTGTATCATGTCAGGTGCGTGTGTATCATGCTGGTGCGTGTGTATCATGTCAGGTGCGTGTGTATCATGTCAGGTGCATGTGTATCATGCTGGTGCATATGTATCATGTCAAGTGCATGTGTATCATGTCAGGTGCATGTGTATCATGTCAAGTTCATGTGTATCATGTTAGGTGCATGTGTATCATGCTGCTGCATGTGTATCATGCTGCTGCATGTGTATCATGCTGCTGCATGTGTATCATGTCAAGTGCATGTGTATCATGTCAGGTGCATGTGTATCATGTCAAGTGCATGTGTATCTTGCTGGTACATGTGTATCATGCTGGTGCGTGTATATCATGTCAGGTGCGTGTGTATCATGTCAGGTGCGTGTGTATCATGCTGGTGCGTGTGTATCATGTCAGGTGCGTGTGTATCATGTCAGGTGCGTGTGTATCATGCTGGTGCGTGTGTATCATGTCAGGTGCGTGTGTATCATGTCAGGTGCATGTGTATCATGCTGGTGCATATGTATCATGTCAAGTGCATGTGTATCATGTCAGGTGCATGTGTACCATGCTGTTGCATGTGTATCATGTCAAATGCATGTGTATCATGCCAGGTGCATGTGTATCATGTCAAGTGCATGTGTATCATGTCAGGTGCATGGGTATCATGCTGGTGCGTGTATATCATGTCAGGTGCGTGTGTATCATGTCAGGTGCGTGTGTATCATGCTGGTGCGTGTGTATCATTTCAGGTGCGTGTGTATCATGTCAGGTGCGTGTGTATCATGCTGGTGCGTGTATATCATGTCAGTTGCGTGTGTATCATGCCAGGTGCATGTGTATCATGTCAAGTGCATGTGTATCATTTCAGGTGCATGTGTATCATGTCAAGTGCATGTGTATCTTGCTGGTACATGTGTATCATGCTGGTGCGTGTATATCATTTCAGGTGCGTGTGTATCATGTCAGGTGCGTGTGTATCATGTCAGGTGCGTGTGTATCATGTCAGGTGCGTGTGGATCATGTCAGGTGCATGTGTATCATGTCAGGTGCATGTGGATAATATCAGGTGCATGTGTATCATGCTGCTGCATCTGTATCATGTCAAGTGCATGTGTATCATGTCAGGTGCATGTGTATCATGTCAAGTGCATGTGTATCATGTCAGGTGCATGTGTATCATGTCAAGTGCATGTGTATCTTGCTGGTACATGTGTATCATGCTGGTGCGTGTATATCATGTCAGGTGCGTGTGTATCATGTCAGTTGTGTGTGTATCATGTCAGGTGCGTGTGTATCATGTCAGGTGCGTGTGTATCATGTCAGGTGCATGTGTATCATGTCAGGTGCATGTGTATCATGTCAGGTGCGTGTGTATCATGTCAAGTGCATGTGTATCATGTCAGGTGCATGTGTACCATGCTGTTGCATGTGTATCATGTCAAATGCATGTGTATCATGCCAGGTGCATGTGTATCATGTCAAGTGCATGTGTATCATTTCAGGTGCATGGGTATCATGCTGGTGCGTGTATATCATGTCAGGTGCGTGTGTATCATGTCAGGTGCGTGTGTATCATGCTGGTGCGCGTGTATCATTTCAGGTCCGTGTGTATCATGTCAGGTGCGTGTGTATCATGCTGGTGCGTGTATATCATGTCAGGTGCGTGTGTATCATGTCAGGTGCATTTGTATCATGCTGGTGCGTGTGTATCATGTCAGGTGCATGTGTATCATGTCAGGTGCGTGTGTATCATGCTGGTGGGTGTGTATCATGTCAAGTGCATGTGTATCATGTCAGGTGCATGTATATCATGTCAAGTGCATGTGTATCATGTCAGGTGCATGTGTATCATGCTGCTGCATGTGTATCATGCTGCTGCGTGTGTATCATGCTGCTGCATGTGTATCATGTCAACTGCATGTGTATCATGTCAGGTGCATGTGTATAATGTCAAGTGCATGTGTATCTTGCTGGTACATGTGTATCATGCTGGTGCGTGTATATCATGTCGGGTGCGTGTGTATCATGTCAGGTGCGTGTGAATCATGTCAGGTCCATGTGTATCATGTCAGGTGCGTGTGTATCATGTCAGGTGCGTGTGTATCATGCTGGTGCATACGTATCATGTCAAGTGCATGTGTATGATGTGAGGTGCATGTGTATCATGTCAAGTGCATGTGTATCATGTCAGGTGCATGTGTATCATGCTGCTGCATGTGTATCATGTCAAGTGCATGTGTATCATGTCAGGTGCATGTGTATCATGTCAAGTGCATGTGTATCATGTCAGGGGCAGGTGTATCATGCTGGTGCGTGTATATCATGTCAGGTGCGTGTGTATCATGTCAGGTGCGTGTGTATCATGTCAGGTGCGTGTGTGTCATGTCAGGTGCATGTGTATCATGCTGGTGCCTGTATATCATGTCAGGTGCGTGTGTATCATGTCAGGTGCGTGTGTATCATGCTGGTGCATGTGTATCATGTCAGGTGCGTGTGTATCATGTCAGGTGCGTGTGTATCATGCTGGTGCATGTGTATCATGCTGGTGCGTGTATATCATGTCAGGTGCGTGTGTATCATGTCAGGTGCGTGTGTATCATGCTGGTGCGTGTGTATCATGTCAGGTGCGTGTGTATCATGTCAGGTGCGTGTGTATCATGCTGGTGCGTGTGTATCATGTCAGGTGCGTGTGTATCATGTCAAGTGCATGTGTATCTTGCTGTTACATGTGTATCATGCTGGTGCGTGTATATCATGTCAGGTGCGTGTGTATCATGTCAGGTGCGTGTGTATCATGTCAGGTGCATGTGTATCATGCTGCTGCATGTGTATAATGTCAAGTGCATGTGTATCATGTCAGGTGCATGTGTATCATGTCAAGTGCATGTGTATCATGTCAGCTGCATGTGTATCATGCTGGTGCGTGTATATCATGTCAGGTGCGTGTGTATCATGTCAGGTGCGTGTGTATCATGCTGGTGCGTGTGTATCATGTCAGGTGCGTGTGTATCATGTCAGGTGTATGTGTATCATGCTGGTGCATATGTATCATGTCAAGTGCATGTGTATCATGTCAAGTGCATGTGTATCATGTCAGGTGCATGTGTATCATGTCAAGTTCATGTGTATCATGTCAGGTGCATGTGTATCATGCTGCTGCATGTGTATCATGCTGCTGCATGTGTATCATGCTGCTGCATGTGTATCATGTCAAGTGATTGTGTATCATGTCAGGTGCATGTGTATCATGTCAAGTGCATGTGTATCTTGCTGGTACATGTGTATCATGCTGGTGCGTGTATATCATGTCAGGTGCGTGTGTATCATGTCAGGTGTGTGTGTATCATGTCAGGTGCGTGTGTATCATGTCAAGTGCATGTGTATCATGTCAGGTGCATGTGTACCATGCTGTTGCATGTGTATCATGTCAAATGCATGTGTATCATATCAGGTGCATGTGTATCATGTCAGGCGCATGTGTATCATGCTGTTGCATGTGTATCATGTCAAATGCATGTGTATCATGTCAGGTGCATGTGTATCATGTCAGGCGCATGTGTATCATGTCAGGTGCATGTGTATCATGCTGGTGCATGTGTATCATGTCAGGTGTGTGTGTATCATGTCAGGTGCATGTGTATCATGCTGGTGTGTGTATATCAAGTCAGGTGCGTGTGTATCATGTCAGGTGCATGTGTATCATGTCAGGTGCATGTGTATCATGTCAGGCACATGTGTATCATGTCAGGTGCATGTGTATCATGCTGGTGCATGTGTATCATGTCAGGTGCGTGTGTATCATGTCAGGTGCATGTGTATCATGTCAGGTGCATGTGTATCATGTCGGGTGCATGTGTATCATGTCAAGTGCATGTGTTCCATGTCAGGTGCATGTGTATCATGTCAGGCGCATGTGTATCATGTCAGGTGCATGTGTATCATGCCGGTGCATGTGTATCATGTCAGGTGCATGTGTATCATGTCAGGCGCATGTGTATCATGTCAGGTGCATGTGTATCATGCTGGTACACGTGTATCATGTCAAGTGCATGTGTATCATGTCAGGTGCATGGGTATTATGCTGGTGCGTGTATATCATGTCAGGTGCGTGTGTATCATGTCAGGTGCGTGTGTATCATGTCAGGTGCGTTTGTATCATGCTGGTGCGTGTGTATCATGTCAGGTGCGTGTGTATCATCTCAGGTGCATGTGTATCATGCTGGTGGGTGTGTATCATGCCAAGTGCATGTGTATCATGTCAGGTGCATGTGTATCATGTCAAGTGCATGTGTATCATGTCAGGTGCATGTGTATCATGCTGCTGCATGTGTATCATGCTGCTGCATGTGTATCATGCTGCTGCATGTGTATCATGTCAAGTGCATGTGTATCATGTCAGGTGCATGTGTATCATGTCAAGTGCATGTGTATCTTGCTGGTACATGTGTATCATGCTGGTGCGTGTATATCATGTCAGGTGCGTGTGTATCATGTCAGGTGCGTGTGTATCATGTCAGGTGCGTGTGGATCATGTCAGGTGCGTGTGTATCATGCTGCTGCATCTGTATCATGTCAAGTGCATGTGTATCATGTCAGGTGCATGTGTATCATGTCAGGTGCATGTGTATCATGTCAGGTGCATGTGTATCATGCTGCTGCATCTGTATCATGTCAAGTGCATGTGTATCATGTCAGGTGCATGTGTATCATGTCAAGTGCATGTGTATCATGTCAGGTGCATGTGTATCATGCTGGTGCGTGTGTATCATGTCAGGTGCGTGTGTATCATGTCAGGTGCGTGTGTATCATGCTGGTGCGTGTGTATCATGTCAGGTGCGTGTGTATCATGTCAGGTGCATGTGTATCATGCTGGTGCGTGTGTATCATGTCAGATGCGTGTGTATCATGTCAGGTGCGTATCATGCTGGTGCATATGTATCATGTCAGGTGCATGTGTATCATGTCAGGTGCATGTGTATCATGTCGGGTGCATGTGTATCATGTCAAGTGCATGTGTATCATGTCAGGTGCATGTGTATCATGTCAGGCGCATGTGTATCATGTCAGGTGCATGTGTATCATGCTGGTGCATGTGTATCATGTCAGGTGCGTGTGTATCATGTCAGCTGCATGTGTATCATGCTGGTGTGTGTATATGAAGTCAGGTGCGTGTGTATCATGTCAGGTGCATGTGTATCATGTCAGGTGCATGTGTATCATGACAGGTGCGTGTGTATCATGTCAGGTGCATGTGTGTCATGCTGGTGCATATGTATCATGTCAAGTGCATGTGTATCATGTCAGGTGCATGTGTATCATGTCAAGTGCATGTGTATCATGTCAGGTGCATGTGTATCATGCTGCTGCATGTGTATCATGTCAAGTGCATGTGTATCATGTCAGGTGCATGTGTATCATGTCAAGTGCATGTGTATCTTGCTGGTACATGTGTATCATGCTGGTGCGTGTATATCATGTCAGGTGCGTGTGTATCATGTCAGGTGCGTGTGTATCATGCTGGTGCGTGTGTATCATGTCAGGTGCGTGTGTATCATGTCAGGTGCATGTGTATCATGCTGGTGCATATGTATCATGTCAAGTGCATGTGTATCATGTCAGGTGCATGTGTATCATGTCAAGTGCATGTGTATCATGTCAGGTGCATGTGTATCATGCTGCTGCATGTGTATAATGTCAAGTGCATGTGTATCATGTCAGGTGCATGTGTATCATGTCAGGCGCATGTGTATCATGTCAGGTGCGTGTGTATCATGCTGGTGTGTGTATATCAAGTCAGGTGCGTGTGTATCATGTCAGGTGCATATGTATCATGTCAGGTGCATGTGTATCATGTCAGGCGCATGTGTATCATGTCAGGTGCATGTGTATCATGCTGGTGCATGTGAATCATGTCAGGTGCGTGTGTATCATGTCAGGTGCATGTGTATCATGCTGGTGTGTGTATATCAAGTCAGGTGCGTGTGTATCATGTCAGGTGCATGTGTATCATGCTGGTGCGTGTATATCAAGTCAGGTGCGTGTGTATCATGTCAGGTGCTTATCATGCTGGTGCATATGTATCATGTCAGGTGCATGTGTATCATGTCAGGTGCATGTGTATCATGTCGGGTGCATGTGTATCATGTCAAGTGCATGTGTATCATGTCAGGTGCATGTGTATCATGTCAGGCGCATGTGTATCATGTGAGGTGCATGTGTATCATGCCGGTGCATGTTTATAATGCCGGTGTATGTGTATCATGTCAGGTGCATGTGTATCATGTCAAGTGCATGTGTATCATGTCAGGTGCATGTGTATCATGTCAAGTGCATGTGTATCTTGCTGGTACATGTGTATCATGCTGGTACGTGTATATCATGTCAGGTGCATGTGTATCATGTCAGGTGCATGTGTATCATGCTGCTGCATGTGTATAATGTCAAGTGCATGTGTATCATGTCAGGTGCATGTGTATCATGTCAAGTGCATGTGTATCATGTCAGGTGCATGTGTATCATGCTGGTGCGTGTATATCATGTCAGGTGCGTGTGTATCATGTCAGGTGCGTGTGTATCATGCTGGTGCGTGTGTATCATGTCAGGTGCGTGTGTATCATGTCAGGTGCATGTGTATCATGCTGGTGCATATGTATCATGTCAAGTGCATGTGTATCATGTCAGGTGCATGTGTATCATGTCAAGTTCATGTGTATCATGTCAGGTGCATGTGTATCATGCTGCTGCATGTGTATCATGCTGCTGCATGTGTATCATGCTGCTGCATGTGTATCATGTCAAGTGCATGTGTATCATGTCAGGTGCATGTGTATCATGTCAAGTGCATGTGTATCTTGCTGGTACATGTGTATCATGCTGGTGCGTGTATATCATGCTGGTGCGTATATATCATGTCAGGTGCGTGTGTATCATGTCAGGTGCGTGTGTATCATGTCAGGTGTGTGTGTATCATGGCAGGTGCGTGTGGATCATGTCAGGTACATGTGTATCATGCTGCTGCATGTGTATCATGTCAAGTGCATGTGTATCATGTCAGGTGCAAGTGTATCATGTCAAGTGCATGTGTATCATGTCAGGTGCATGTGTATCATGCTGCTGCATCTGTATCATGTCAAGTGCATGTGTATCATGTCAGGTGCATGTGTATCATGTCAAGTGCATGTGTATGATGTCAGGTGCATGTGTATCATGCTGGTGCGTGTTTATCATGTCAGGTGCATGTGTATCATGTCAGGTGTGTGTGTATCATGCTGGTGCGTGTGTATCATGTCAGGTGCGTGTGTATCATGTCAGGTGCATGTTTATCATGCTGGTGCGTGTGTATCATGTCAGGTGCGTGTGTATCATGTCAGGTGCGTATCATGCTGGTGCATATGTATCATGTCAGGTGCATGTGTATCATGTCAGGTGCATGTGTATCATGTCGGGTGCATGTGTATCATGTCAAGTGCATGTGTATCATGTCAGGTGCATGTGTATCATGTCGGGTGCATGTGTATCATGTCAAGTGCATGTGTATCATGTCAGGTGCATTTGTATCATGTCAGGCGCATGTGTATCATGTCAGGTGCATGTGTATCATGCTGGTGTGTGTATATCAAGTCAGGTGCGTGTGTATCATGTCAGGTGCATGTGTATCATGCTGGTGCGTGTATATCAAGTCAGGTGCGTCTGTATCATGTCAGGTGCGTATCATGCTGGTGCATATGTATCATGTCAGGTGCATGTGTATCATGTCAGGTGCATGTGAACCATGTCGGGTGCATGTGTATCATGTCAAGTGCATGTGTACCATGTCAGGTGCATGTGTATCATGTCAGGTGCATGTGTATCATGCCGGTGCATGTGTATAATGCCGGTGTATGTGTATCATGCTGGTGCATATGTATCATGTCGAGTGCATGTGTATCATGCTGGTGCATGTGTATCATGTCAAGTGCATGTGTATCATGTCAGGTGCGTGTGTATCATGTCAGGTGCGTGTGTAACATGTCAGGTGCATGTGTATCATGTCAGGTGCATGTTTATCATGTCAAGTGCATGTGTATCATGTCAGGTGCATGTGTATCATGTCAAGTGCATGTGTATCTTGCTGGTACATGTGTATCATGCTGGTGCGTGTATATCATGTCAGGTGCGTGTGTATCATGTCAGGTTCGTGTGTATCATGCTGGTGCGTGTGTATCATGTCAGGTGCGTGTGTATCATGTCAGGTGCATGTGTATCATTCTGGTGCATATGTATCATGTCAAGTGCATGTGTATCATGTCAGGTGCATGTGTATCATGTCAAGTGCATGTGTATCATGTCAGGTGCATGTGTATCATGCTGCTGCATGTGTATCATGTCAAGTGCATGTGTATCATGTCAGGTGCGTGTGTATCATGTCAGGCGCATGTGTATCATGTCAGGTGCATGTGTATCATGCTGGTGCATGTGTATCATTTTTGGTGCGTGTGTATCATGTCAGGTGCGTGTGTATCATGCTGGTGTGTGTATATCAAGTCAGGTGCGTGTGTATCATGTCAGGTGCATATGTATCATGTCAGGTGCATGTGTATCATGTCAGGCGCATGTGTATCATGTCAGGTGCATGTGTATCATGGTGGTGCATGTGTATCATGTCAGGTGCGTGTGTATCATGTCAGGTGCATGTGTATCATGCTGGTGTGTGTATATCAAGTCAGGTGCGTGTGTATCATGTCAGGTGCATGTGTATCATGCTGGTGCGTGTATATCACGTCAGGTGCGTGTGTATCATGTCAGGTGCTTATCATGCTAGTGCATATGTATCATGTCAGGTGCATGTGTATCATGTCAGGTGCATGTGTATCATGTCGGGTGCATGTGTATCATGTCAACTGCATGTGTATCATGTCAGGTGCATGTGTATCATGTCAGGCGCATGTGTATCATGTCAGGTGCATGTGTATCATGCCGGTGCATGTTTATAATGCCGGTGTATGTGTATCATGTCAGGTGCATGTGTATCATGTCAAGTGCATGTGTATCATGTCAGGTGCATGTGTATCATGCTGGTGCGTGTATATCATGTCAGGTGCGTGTGTATCATGTCAGGTGCGTGTGTATCATGCTGGTGCGTGTGTATCATGTCAGGTGCGTGTGTATCATGTCAAGTGCATGTGTATCTTGCTGTTACATGTGTATCATGCTGGTGCGTGTATATCATGTCAGGTGCGTGTGTATCATGTCAGGTGCGTGTGTATCATGTCAGGTGCGTGTGTATCATGTCAGGTGCATGTGTATCATGCTGCTGCATGTGTATAATGTCATGTGCATGTGTATCATGTCAGGTGCATGTGTATCATGTCAAGTGCATGTGTATCATGTCAGGTGCATGTGTATCATGCTGGTGCGTGTATATCATGTCAGGTGCGTGTGTATCATGTCAGGTGCGTGTGTATCATGCTGGTGCGTGTGTATCATGTCAGGTGCGTGTGTATCATGTCAGGTGCATGTGTATCATGCTGGTGCATATGTATCATGTCAAGTGCATGTGTATCATGTCAGGTGCATGTGTATCATGTCAAGTTCATGTGTATCATGTCAGGTGCATGTGTATCATGCTGCTGCATGTGTATCATGCTGCTGCATGTGTATCATGCTGCTGCATGTGTATCATGTCAAGTGCATGTGTATCATGTCAGGTGCATGTGTATCATGTCAAGTGCATGTGTATCTTGCTGGTACATGTGTATCATGCTGGTGCGTGTATATCATGTCAGGTGCGTGTGTATCATGTCAGGTGTGTGTGTATCATGTCAGGTGCGTGTGTATCATGTCAGGTGCGTGTGTATCATGTCAGGTGCATGTGTATCATGTCAGGTGCATGTGTATCATGTCAGGTGCGTGTGTATCATGTCAAGTGCATGTGTATCATGTCAGGTGCATGTGTACCATGCTGTTGCATGTGTATCATGTCAAATGCATGTGTATCATGCCAGGTGCATGTGTATCATGTCAAGTGCATGTGTATCATGTCAGGTGCATGGGTATCATGCTGGTGCGTGTATATCATGTCAGGTGCGTGTGTATCATGTCAGGTGCGTGTGTATCATGCTGGTGCGCGTGTATCATTTCAGGTCCGTGTGTATCATGTCAGGTGCGTGTGTATCATGCTGGTGCGTGTATATCATGTCAGGTGCGTGTGTATCTTGTCAGGTGCGTTTGTATCATGCTGGTGCGTGTGTATCATGTCAGGTGCGTGTGAATCATGTCAGGTGCCTGTGTATCATGCTGGTGGGTGTGTATCATGTCAAGTGCATGTGTATCATGTCAGGTGCATGTGTATCATGTCAAGTGCATGTGTATCATGTCAGGTGCATGTGTATCATGCTGCTGCATGTGTATCATGCTTCTGCGTGTGTATCATGCTGCTGCATGTGTATCATGTCAACTGCATGTGTATCATGTCAGGTGCATGTGTATAATGTCAAGTGCATGTGTATCTTGCTGGTACATGTGTATCATGCTGGTGCGTGTATATCATGTCGGGTGCGTGTGTATCATGTCAGGTGCGTGTGTATCATGTCAGGTGCATGTGTATCATGTCAGGTGCGTGTGTATCATGTCAGGTGCATGTGTATCATGCTGGTGCATACGTATCATGTCAAGTGCATGTGTATGATGTGAGGTGCATGTGTATCATGTCAAGTGCATGTGTATCATGTCAGGTGCATGTGTATCATGCTGCTGCATGTGTATCATGTCAAGTGCATGTGTATCATGTCAGGTGCATGTGTATCATGTCAAGTGCATGTGTATCATGTCAGGGGCAGGTGTATCATGCTGGTGCGTGTATATCATGTCAGGTGCGTGTGTATCATGTCAGGTGCGTGTGTATCATGTCAGGTGCATGTGTATCATGCTGGTGCGTGTATATCATGTCAGGTGCGTGTGTATCATGTCAGGTGCGTGTGTATCATGCTGGTGCATGTGTATCATGTCAGGTGCGTGTATATCATGTCAGGTGCGTGTGTATCATGCTGGTGCATGTGTATCATGTCAAGTGCATGTGTATCATGTCAGGTGCATGTGTATCATGTCAAGTGCATGTGTATCATGTCAGGTGCATGTGTATCATGCTGGTGCGTGTATATCATGTCAGGTGCGTGTGTATCATGTCAGGTGCGTGTGTATCATGCTGGTGCGTGTGTATAATGTCAAGTGCATGTGTATCATGTCAGGTGCATGTGTATCATGTCAGGTGCATGTGTATCATGCTGGTGCGTGTATATCATGTCAGGTGCGTGTGTATCATGTCAGGTGCGTGTGTATCATGCTGGTGCGTGTGTATCATGTCAGGTGCATGTGTATCATGTCAGGTCCATGTGTATCATGCTGGTGCATATGTATCATGTCAAGTGCATGTGTATCATGTCAGGTGCATGTGTATCATGTCAAGTTCATGTGTATCATGTCAGGTGCATGTGTATCATCCTGCTGCATGTGTATCATGCTGCTGCATGTGTATCATGTCAAGTGCATGTGTATCATGTCAGGTGCATGTGTATCATGTCAGGTGCATGTGTATCAAGTCAAGTGCACGTGTATCATGTCAGGTGCATGTGTACCATGCTGCTGCATGTGTATCATGTCAAATGCATGTGTATCATGCCAGGTGCATGTGTATCATGTCAAGTGCATGTGTATCATGTCAGGTGCATGTGTATCATGTCAAGTGCATGTGTATCTTGCTGTAACATGTGTATCATGCTGGTGCGTGTATATCATGTCAGGTGCGTGTGTATCATGTCAGGTGCGTGTGTATCATGTCAGGTGCGTGTGTATCATGTCAGGTGCGTGTGTATCATGTCAGGTGCATGTGTATCATGCTGCTGCATGTGTATAATGTCAAGTGCATGTGTATCATGTCAGGTGCATGTGTATCATGTCAAGTGCATGTGTATCATGTCAGGTGCATGTGTATCATGCTGGTGCGTGTATATCATGTCAGGTGCGTGTGTATCATGTCAGGTGCGTGTGTATCATGCTGGTGCGTGTGTATCATGTCAGGTGCGTGTGTATCATGTCAGGTGCATGTGTATCATGCTGGTGCATATGTATCATGTCAAGTGCATGTGTATCATGTCAGGTGCATGTGTATCATGTCAAGTTCATGTGTATCATGTTAGGTGCATGTGTATCATGCTGCTGCATGTGTATCATGCTGCTGCATGTGTATCATGCTGCTGCATGTGTATCATGTCAAGTGCATGTGTATCATGTCAGGTGCATGTGTATCATGTCAAGTGCATGTGTATCTTGCTGGTACATGTGTATCATACTGGTGCGTGTATATCATGTCAGGTGCGTGTGTATCATGTCAGGTGCGTGTGTATCATGCTGGTGCGTGTGTATCATGTCAGGTGCGTGTGTATCATGTCAGGTGCGTGTGTATCATGTCAGGTGCATGTGTATCATGCTGGTGCATGTGTATCATTTTAGGTGCGTGTGTATCATGTCAGGTGCGTGTGTATCATGTCAAGTGCATGTGTATCATGTCAGGTGCATGTGTACCATGCTGTTGCATGTGTATCATGTCAAATGCATGTGTATCATGCCAGGTGCATGTGTATCATGTCAAGTGCATGTGTATCATGTCAGGTGCATGTGTATCATGTCAAGTGCATGTGTATCTTGCTGGTACATGTGTATCATGCTGGTGCGTGTATATCATGTCAGGTGCGTGTGTATCATGTCAGGTGCGTGTGTATCATGCTGGTGCGCGTGTATCATTTCAGGTCCGTGTGTATCATGTCAGGTGCGTGTGTATCATGCTGGTGCGTGTATATCATGTCAGGTGCGTGTGTATCATGTCAGGTGCGTTTGTATCATGCTGGTGCGTGTGTATCATGTCAGGTGCGTGTGTATCATGTCAGGTGCGTGTGTATCATGCTGGTGGGTGTGTATCATGTCAAGTGCATGTGTATCATGTCAGGTGCATGTGTATCATGTTAAGTGCATGTGTATCATGTCAGGTGCATGTGTATCATGCTGCTGCATGTGTATCATGCTGCTGCGTGTGTATCATGCTGCTGCATGTGTATCATGTCAACTGCATGTGTATCATGTCAGGTGCATGTATATAATGTCAAGTGCATGTGTATCTTGCTGGTACATGTGTATCATGCTGGTGCGTGTATATCATGTCGGGTGCGTGTGTATCATGTCAAGTGCATGTGTATCATGTCAGGTGCATGTATATCATGTCAAGTGCATGTGTATCATGTCAGGTGCATGTGTATCATGCTGCTGCATGTGTATCATGCTGCTGCGTGTGTATCATGCTGCTGCATGTGTATCATGTCAACTGCATGTGTATCATGTCAGGTGCATGTGTATAATGTCAAGTGCATGTGTATCTTGCTGGTACATGTGTATCATGCTGGTGCGTGTATATCATGTCGGGTGCGTGTGTATCATGTCAGGTGCGTGTGAATCATGTCAGGTGCATGTGTATCATGTCAGGTGCGTGTGTATCATGTCAGGTGCGTGTGTATCATGCTGGTGCATACGTATCATGTCAAGTGCATGTGTATGATGTGAGGTGCATGTGTATCATGTCAAGTGCATGTGTATCATGTCAGGTGCATGTGTATCATGCTGCTGCATGTGTATCATGTCAAGTGCATGTGTATCATGTCAGGTGCATGTGTATCATGTCAAGTGCATGTGTATCATGTCAGGGGCAGGTGTATCATGCTGGTGCGTGTATATCATGTCAGGTGCATGTGTATCATGCTGGTGCATGTGTATCATGTCAGGTGCGTGTGTATCATGTCAGGTGCGTGTGTATCATGCTGGTGCATGTGTATCATGTCAAGTGCATGTGTATGATGTGAGGTGCATGTGTATCATGTCAAGTGCATGTGTATCATGTCAGGTGCATGTGTATCATGCTGCTGCATGTGTATCATGTCAAGTGCATGTGTATCATGTCAGGTGCATGTGTATCATGCTGCTGCATGTGTATAATGTCAAGTGCATGTGTATCATTTCAGGTGCATGTGTATCATGTCAAGTGCATGTGTATCATGTCAGGTGCATGTGTATCATGCTGCTGCATGTGTATCATGTCAAGTGCATGTGTATCATGTCAGGTGCATGTGTATCATGTCAAGTGCATGTGTATCTTGCTGGTACATGTGTATCATGCTGGTGCGTGTATATCATGTCAGGTGCGTGTGTATCATGTCAGGTGCGTGTGTATCATGCTGGTGCGTGTGTATCATGTCAGGTGCGTATGTATCATGTCAGGTGCATGTGTATCATGCTGGTGCATATGTATCATGTCAAGTGCGTGTGTATCATGTCAGGTGCATGTGTATCATGTCAAGTGCATGTGTATCATGTCAGGTGCATGTGTATCATGCTGCTGCATGTGTATCATGTCAAGTGCATGTGTATCATGTCAGGTGCATGTGTATCATGTCAGGCGCATGTGTATCATGTCAGGTGCATGTGTATCATGCTGGTGCATGTGGATCATGTCAGGTGCGTGTGTATCATGTCAGGTGCGTGTGTATCATGTCAGGTGCATATGTATCATGTCAGGTGCATGTGTATCATGTCAGGCGCATGTGTATCATGTCAGGTGCATGTGTATCTTGCTGGTGCATGTGTATCATGTCAGGTGCGTGTGTATCATGTCAGGTGCATGTGTATCATGCTGGTGAGTGTATATCAAGTCAGGTGCGTGTGTATCATGTCAGGTGCATGTGTATCATGCTGGTGCGTGTATATCAAGTCAGGTACGTGTGTATCATGTCAGGTGCTTATCATGCTGATGCATATGTATCATGTCAGGTGCATGTGTATCATGTCAGGTGCATGTGTATCATGTCGGGTGCATGTGTATCATGTCAAGTGCATATGTATCATGTCAGGTGCATGTGTATCATGTCAGGCGCATGTGTATCATGTCAGGTGCATGTGTATCATGCTGGTGCATGTGTATCATGTCAGGTGCGTGTGTATCATGTCAGGTGCATGTGTATCATGCTGGTGTGTGTATATCAAGTCAGGTGCGTGTGTATCATGTCAGGTGCATGTGTATCATGTCAGGTGCATGTGTATCATGACAGGTGCATGTGTATCATGTCAGGTGCATGTGTATCATGCTGGTGCATATGTATCATGTCAAGTACATGTGTATCATGTCAGGTGCATGTGTATCATGTCAAGTGCATGTGTATCATGTCAGGTGCATGTGTATCATGCTGCTGCATGTGTATCATGTCAAGTGCATGTGTATCATGTCAGGTGCATGTGTATCATGTCAAGTGCATGTGTATCTTGCTGGTACATGTGTATCATGCTGGTGCGTGTATATCATGTCAGGTGCGTGTGTATCATGTCAGGTGCGTGTGTATCATGCTGGTGCGTGTGTATCATGTCAGGTGCGTGTGTATCATGTCAGGTGCATGTGTATCATGCTGGTGCATATGTATCATGTCAAGTGCATGTGTATCATGTCAGGTGCATGTGTATCATGTCAAGTGCATGTGTATCATGTCAGGTGCATGTGTATCATGCTGCAGCATGTGTATCATGTCAAGTGCATGTGTATCATGTCAGGTGCATGTGTATCATGTCAGGCGCATGTGTATCATGTCAGGTGCATGTGTATCATGCTGGTGCATGTGTATCATGTCAGGTGCGTGTGTATCATGTCAGGTGCGTGTGTATCATGCTGGTGTGTGTATATCAAGTCAGGTGCGTGTGTATCATGTCAGGTGCATATGTATCATGTCAGGTGCATGTGTATCATGTCAGGCGCATGTGTATCATGTCAGGTGCATGTGTATCATGCTGGTGCATGTGTATCATGTCAGGTGCGTGTGTATCATGTCAGGTGCATGTGTATCATGCTGGTGTGTGTATATCAAGTCAGGTGCGTGTGTATCATGTCAGGTGCATGTGTATCATGCTGGTGCGTGTATATCAAGTCAGGTGCGTGTGTATCATGTCAGGTGCTTATCATGCTGGTGCATATGTATCATGTCAGGTGCATGTGTATCATGTCAGGTGCATGTGTATCATGTCGGGTGCATGTGTATCATGTCAAGTGCATGTGTATCATGTCAGGTGCATGTGTATCATGTCAGGCGCATGTGTATCATGTCAGGTGCATGTGTATCATGTCAGGCGCATGTGTATCATGTCAAGTGCATGTGTATCATATCAGGTGCATGTGTATCATGTCAAGTGCATGTGTATCTTTCTGGTACATGTGTATCATGCTGGTGCGTGTATATCATGTCAGGTGCGTGTGTATCATGTCAGGTGCGTGTGTATCATGTCAGGTGCGTGTGTATCATGTCAGGTGCGTGTGTATCATGTCAGGTGCATGTGTATCATGCTGCTGCATGTGTATAATGTCAAGTGCATGTGTATCATGTCAGGTGCATGTGTATCATGTCAAGTGCATGTGTATCATGTCAGGTGCATGTGTATCATGCTGGTGCGTGTATACCATGTCAGGTGCGTGTGTATCATGTCAGGTGCGTGTGTATCATGCTGGTGCGTGTGTATCATGTCAGGTGCGTGTGTATCATGTCAGGTGCATGAGTATCATGCTGGTGCATATGTATCATGTCAAGTGCATGTGTATCATGTCAGGTGCATGTGTATCATGTCACGTTCATGTGTATCATGTCAGGTGCATGTGTATCATGCTGCTGCATGTGTATCATGCTGCAGCATGTGTATCATGCTGCTGCATGTGTATCATGTCAAGTGCATGTGTATCTTGCTGGTACATGTGTATCATGCTGGTGCGTGTATATCATGCTGGTGCGTGTATATCATGTCAGGTGCGTGTGTATCATGTCAGGTGCGTGTGTATCATGTCAGGTGTATGTGTATCATGGCAGGTGCGTGTGGATCATGTCAGGTGCATGTGTATCATGCTGCTGCATCTGTATCATGTCAAGTGCATGTGTATCATGTCAGGTGCATGTGTATCATGTCAGGCGCATGTGTATCATGTCAGGTGCGTGTGTATCATGCTGGTGCGTGTGTATCATGTCAGGTGCGTATGTATCATGTCAGGTGCATGTGTATCATGCTGGTGCATATGTATCATGTCAAGTGCGTGTGTATCATGTCAGGTGCATGTGTATCATGTCAAGTGCATGTGTATCATGTCAGGTGCATGTGTATCATGCTGCTGCATGTGTATCATGTCAAGTGCATGTGTATCATGTCAGGTGCATGTGTATCATGTCAGGCGCATGTGTATCATGTCAGGTGCATGTGTATCATGCTGGTGCATGTGGATCATGTCAGGTGCGTGTGTATCATGTCAGGTGCGTGTGTATCATGTCAGGTGCATATGTATCATGTCAGGTGCATGTGTATCATGTCAGGCGCATGTGTATCATGTCAGGTGCATGTGTATCTTGCTGGTGCATGTGTATCATGTCAGGTGCGTGTGTATCATGTCAGGTGCATGTGTATCATGCTGGTGAGTGTATATCAAGTCAGGTGCGTGTGTATCATGTCAGGTGCATGTGTATCATGCTGGTGCGTGTATATCAAGTCAGGTACGTGTGTATCATGTCAGGTGCTTATCATGCTGATGCATATGTATCATGTCAGGTGCATGTGTATCATGTCAGGTGCATGTGTATCATGTCGGGTGCATGTGTATCATGTCAAGTGCATATGTATCATGTCAGGTGCATGTGTATCATGTCAGGCGCATGTGTATCATGTCAGGTGCATGTGTATCATGCTGGTGCATGTGTATCATGTCAGGTGCGTGTGTATCATGTCAGGTGCATGTGTATCATGCTGGTGTGTGTATATCAAGTCAGGTGCGTGTGTATCATGTCAGGTGCATGTGTATCATGTCAGGTGCATGTGTATCATGACAGGTGCATGTGTATCATGTCAGGTGCATGTGTATCATGCTGGTGCATATGTATCATGTCAAGTACATGTGTATCATGTCAGGTGCATGTGTATCATGTCAAGTGCATGTGTATCATGTCAGGTGCATGTGTATCATGCTGCTGCATGTGTATCATGTCAAGTGCATGTGTATCATGTCAGGTGCATGTGTATCATGTCAAGTGCATGTGTATCTTGCTGGTACATGTGTATCATGCTGGTGCGTGTATATCATGTCAGGTGCGTGTGTATCATGTCAGGTGCGTGTGTATCATGCTGGTGCGTGTGTATCATGTCAGGTGCGTGTGTATCATGTCAGGTGCATGTGTATCATGCTGGTGCATATGTATCATGTCAAGTGCATGTGTATCATGTCAGGTGCATGTGTATCATGTCAAGTGCATGTGTATCATGTCAGGTGCATGTGTATCATGCTGCAGCATGTGTATCATGTCAAGTGCATGTGTATCATGTCAGGTGCATGTGTATCATGTCAGGCGCATGTGTATCATGTCAGGTGCATGTGTATCATGCTGGTGCATGTGTATCATGTCAGGTGCGTGTGTATCATGTCAGGTGCGTGTGTATCATGCTGGTGTGTGTATATCAAGTCAGGTGCGTGTGTATCATGTCAGGTGCATATGTATCATGTCAGGTGCATGTGTATCATGTCAGGCGCATGTGTATCATGTCAGGTGCATGTGTATCATGCTGGTGCATGTGTATCATGTCAGGTGCGTGTGTATCATGTCAGGTGCATGTGTATCATGCTGGTGTGTGTATATCAAGTCAGGTGCGTGTGTATCATGTCAGGTGCATGTGTATCATGCTGGTGCGTGTATATCAAGTCAGGTGCGTGTGTATCATGTCAGGTGCTTATCATGCTGGTGCATATGTATCATGTCAGGTGCATGTGTATCATGTCAGGTGCATGTGTATCATGTCGGGTGCATGTGTATCATGTCAAGTGCATGTGTATCATGTCAGGTGCATGTGTATCATGTCAGGCGCATGTGTATCATGTCAGGTGCATGTGTATCATGCTGGTGCATGTGTATCATGTCAGGTGTGTGTGTATCATGTCAGGTGCATGTGTATCATGCTGGTGTGTGTATATCAAGTCAGGTGCGTGTGTATCATGTCAGGTGCATGTGTATCATGTCAGGTGCATGTGTATCATGTCAGGCACATGTGTATCATGTCAGGTGCATGTGTATCATGCTGGTGCATGTGTATCATGTCAGGTGCGTGTGTATCATGTCAGGTGCATGTGTATCATGTCAGGTGCATGTGTATCATGTCGGGTGCATGTGTATCATGTCAAGTGCATGTGTTCCATGTCAGGTGCATGTGTATCATGTCAGGCGCATGTGTATCATGTCAGGTGCATGTGTATCATGCCGGTGCATGTGTATCATGTCAGGTGCATGTGTATCATGTCAGGCGCATGTGTATCATGTCAGGTGCATGTGTATCTTTCTGGTACATGTGTATCATGCTGGTGCGTGTATATCATGTCAGGTGCGTGTGTATCATGTCAGGTGCGTGTGTATCATGTCAGGTGCGTGTGTATCATGTCAGGTGCGTGTGTATCATGTCAGGTGCATGTGTATCATGCTGCTGCATGTGTATAATGTCAAGTGCATGTGTATCATGTCAGGTGCATGTGTATCATGTCAAGTGCATGTGTATCATGTCAGGTGCATGTGTATCATGCTGGTGCGTGTATACCATGTCAGGTGCGTGTGTATCATGTCAGGTGCGTGTGTATCATGCTGGTGCGTGTGTATCATGTCAGGTGCGTGTGTATCATGTCAGGTGCATGAGTATCATGCTGGTGCATATGTATCATGTCAAGTGCATGTGTATCATGTCAGGTGCATGTGTATCATGTCAAGTTCATGTGTATCATGTCAGGTGCATGTGTATCATGCTGCTGCATGTGTATCATGCTGCTGCATGTGTATCATGCTGCTGCATGTGTATCATGTAAAGTGCATGTGTATCTTGCTGGTACATGTGTATCATGCTGGTGCGTGTATATCATGCTGGTGCGTGTATATCATGTCAGGTGCGTGTGTATCATGTCAGGTGCGTGTGTATCATGTCAGGTGTGTGTATCATGGCAGGTGCGTGTGGATCATGTCAGGTGCATGTGTATCATGCTGCTGCATCTGTATCATGTCAAGTGCATGTGTATCATGTCAGGTGCATGTGTATCATGTCAGGCGCATGTGTATCATGTCAGGTGCATGTGTATCATGCTGGTGCATGTGTATCATGTCAGGTGCGTGTGTATCATGTCAGGTGCGTGTGTATCACGCTGGTGTGTGTATATCAAGTCAGGTGCGTGTGTATCATGTCAGGTGCATGTGTATCATGTCAGGTGCATGTGTATCATGTCAGGCGCATGTGTATCATGTCAGGTGCATGTGTATCATGCTGGTGCATGTGTATCATGTCAGGTGCGTGTGTATCATTTCAGGTGCATGTGTATCATGCTGGTGTGTGTATATCAAGTCAGGTGCGTGTGTATCATGTCAGGTGCATGTGTATCATGCTGGTGCGTGTATATCAAGTCAGGTGCGTGTGTATCATGTCAGGTGCGTATCATGCTGGTGCATATGTATCATGTCAGGTGCATGTGTATCATGTCAGGTGCATGTGTACCATGTCAGGTGCATGTGTATCATGTCAAGTGCATGTGTACCATGTCAGGTGCATGTGTATCATGTCAGG
The DNA here is from genome assembly GCF_018167655.1 of Microtus oregoni. Lineage (NCBI taxonomy): Eukaryota > Metazoa > Chordata > Mammalia > Rodentia > Cricetidae > Microtus > Microtus oregoni. The sequence continues at coordinate 492,133 of NW_024544843.1, read as the reverse complement.
CGCATGTGTATCATGTCAGGTGCATGTGTATCATGCCGGTGCATGTGTATAATGCCGGTGTATGTGTATCATGCTGGTGCATATGTATCATGTCAAGTGCATGTGTATCATGCTGGTGCATGTGTATCATGTCAAGTGCATGTGAATCATGTCAGGTGCATGTGTATCATGCTGGTGCGTGTGTATCATGTCAGGTGCCTGTGTATCATGTCAGGTGCGTGTGTATCATGCTGGTGCATGTGTATCATGACATGTGCGTGTGTATCATGTCAGGTGCATGTGTATCATGCTGGTGCATATGTATCATGTCAAGTGCATGTGTATCATGTCAGGTGCATGTGTATCATGTCAAGTGCATGTGTATCATGTCAGGTGCATGTGTATCATGCTGCTGCATGTGTATCATGTCAAGTGCATGTGTATCATGTCAGGTGCATGTGTATCATGTCAAGTGCATGTGTATCTTGCTGGTACATGTGTATCATGCTGGTGCGTGTATATCATGTCAGGTGCGTGTGTATCATGTCAGGTGCGTGTGTATCATGTCAGGTGCATGTGTATCATGCTGGTGCATATGTATCATGTCAAGTGCATGTGTATCATGTCAGGTGCATGTGTATCATGTCAAGTGCATGTGTATCATATCAGGTGCATGTGTATCATGTCAGGCGCATGTGTATCATGCTGGTGCATGTGTATCATGTCAAGTGCATGTGTATCATGTCAGGTGCATGTGTATCATGCTGGTGCGTGTTTATCATGTCAGGTGCATGTGTATCATGTCAGGTGTGTGTGTATCATGCTGGTGCGTGTGTATCATGTCAGGTGCATGGGTATCATGTCAGGTGCATGTGTATCATGCTGGTGCGTGTGTATTATGTCAGGTGCGTGTGTATCATGTCAGGTGCGTATCATGCTGGTGCATATGTATCATGTCAGGTGCATGTGTATCATGTCAGGTGCATGTGTATCATGTCGGGTGCATGTGTATCATGTCAAGTGCATGTGTATCATGTCAGGTGCATGTGTATCATGTCAGGCGCATGTGTATCATGTCAGGTGCATGTGTATCATGCTGGTGCATGTGTATCATGTCAGGTGTGTGTGTATCATGTCAGGTGCATGTGTATCATGCTGGTGTGTGTATATCAAGTCAGGTGCGTGTGTATCATGTCAGGTGCATGTGTATCATGTCAGGTGCATGTGTATCATGTCAGGCACATGTGTATCATGTCAGGTGCATGTGTATCATGCTGGTGCATGTGTATCATGTCAGGTGCGTGTGTATCATGTCAGGTGCATGTGTATCATGTCAGGTGCATGTGTATCATGTCGGGTGCATGTGTATCATGTCAAGTGCATGTGTTCCATGTCAGGTGCATGTGTATCATGTCAGGCGCATGTGTATCATGTCAGGTGCATGTGTATCATGCCGGTGCATGTGTATCATGTCAGGTGCATGTGTATCATGTCAGGCGCATGTGTATCATGTCAGGTGCATGTGTATCATGCTGGTACACGTGTATCATGTCAAGTGCATGTGTATCATGTCAGGTGCATGGGTATTATGCTGGTGCGTGTATATCATGTCAGGTGCGTGTGTATCATGTCAGGTGCGTGTGTATCATGTCAGGTGCGTTTGTATCATGCTGGTGCGTGTGTATCATGTCAGGTGCGTGTGTATCATCTCAGGTGCATGTGTATCATGCTGGTGGGTGTGTATCATGTCACGTGCATGTGTATCATGTCAGGTGCATGTGTATCATGTCAAGTGCATGTGTATCATGTCAGGTGCATGTGTATCATGCTGCTGCATGTGTATCATGCTGCTGCATGTGTATCATGCTGCTGCATGTGTATCATGTCAAGTGCATGTGTATCATGTCAGGTGCATGTGTATCATGTCAAGTGCATGTGTATCTTGCTGGTACATGTGTATCATGCTGGTGCGTGTATATCATGTCAGGTGCGTGTGTATCATGTCAGGTGCGTGTGGATCATGTCAGGTGCGTGTGGATCATGTCAGGTGCGTGTGTATCATGCTGCTGCATCTGTATCATGTCAAGTGCATGTGTATCATGTCAGGTGCATGTGTATCATGTCAGGTGCATGTGTATCATGTCAGGTGCATGTGTATCATGCTGCTGCATCTGTATCATGTCAAGTGCATGTGTATCATGTCAGGTGCATGTGTATCATGTCAAGTGCATGTGTATCATGTCAGGTGCATGTGTATCATGCTGGTGCGTGTTTATCATGTCAGGTGCATGTGTATCATGTCAGGTGCATGTGTATCATGCTGGTGCGTGTGTATCATGTCAGGTGCATGTGTATCATGCTGGTGCGTGTGTATCATGTCAGGTGCGTGTGTATCATGTCAGTTGCATGTGTATCATGCTGGTGCATATGTATCATGTCAAGTGCATGTGTATCATGTCAGGTGCATGTGTATCATGCTGCTGCATGTGTATCATGTCAAGTGCATGTGTATCATGTCAGGTGCATGTGTATCATGTCAAGTGCATGTGTATCTTGCTGGTACATGTGTATCATGCTGGTGCGTGTATATCATGTCAGGTGCGTGTGTATCATGTCAGGTGCGTGTGTATCATGTCAGGTGTGTGTGTATCATGGCAGGTGTGTGTGGATCATGTCAGGTGCATGTGTATCATGTCAAGTGCATGTGTATCATGTCAGGTGCATGTGTATCATGTCAAGTGCATGTGTATCATGTCAGGTGCATGTGTATCATGCTGCTGCATCTGTATCATGTCAAGTGCATGTGTATCATGTCAGGTGCATGTGTATCATGTCAAGTGCATGTGTATCATGTCAGGTGCATGTGTATCATGCTGGTGCGTGTTTATCATGTCAGGTGCATGTGTATCATGTCAGGTGTGTGTGTATCATGCTGGTGCGTGTGTATCATGTCAGGTGCGTGTGTATCATGTCAGGTGCGTGTGTATCATGTCAGGTGCGTGTGTATCATGTCAGGTGCATGTGTATCATGCTGCTGCATGTGTATAATGTCAAGTGCATGTGTATCATGTCAGGTGCATGTGTATCATGTCAAGTGCATGTGTATCATGTCAGGTGCATGGGTATCATGCTGGTGCGTGTATATCATGTCAGGTGCGTGTGTATCATGTCAGGTGCGTGTGTATCATGCTGGTGCGTGTGTATCATGTCAGGTGCGTGTGTATCATGTCAGGTGCATGTGTATCATGCTGGTGCGTGTGTATCATGTCAGGTGCGTGTGTATCATGTCAGGTGCGTATCATGCTGGTGCATATGTATCATGTCAGGTGCATGTGTATCATGTCAGGTGCATGTGTATCATGTCGGGTGCATGTGTATCATGTCAAGTGCATGTGTATCATGTCAGGTGCATGTGTATCATGTCAGGTGCATGTGTATCATGTCGGGTGCATGTGTATCATGTCAAGTGCATGTGTATCATGTCAGGTGCGTGTGTATCATGTCAGGTGCATGTGTATCATGCTGGTGTGTGTATATGAAGTCAGGTGCGTGTGTATCATGTCAGGTGCATGTGTATCATGTCAGGTGCATGTGTATCATGACAGGTGCGTGTGTATCATGTCAGGTGCATGTGTATCATGCTGGTGCATATGTATCATGTCAAGTGCATGTGTATCATGTCAGGTGCATGTGTATCATGTCAAGTGCATGTGTATCATGTCAGGTGCATGTGTATCATGCTGCTGCATGTGTATCATGTCAAGTGCATGTGTATCATGTCAGGTGCATGTGTATCATGTCAAGTGCATGTGTATCTTGCTGGTACATGTGTATCATGCTGGTGCGTGTATATCATGTCAGGTGCGTGTGTATCATGTCAGGTGTGTGTGTATCATGCTGGTGCGTGTGTATCATGTCAGGTGCGTGTGTATCATGTCAGGTGCATGTGTATCATGCTGGTGCATATGTATCATGTCAAGTGCATGTGTATCATGTCAGGTGCATGTGTATCATGTCAAGTGCATGTGTATCATGTCAGGTGCATGTGTATCATGCTGCTGCATGTGTATAATGTCAAGTGCATGTGTATCATGTCAGGTGCATGTGTATCATGTCAGGCGCATGTGTATCATGTCAGGTGCGTGTGTATCATGCTGGTGTGTGTATGTCAAGTCAGGTGCGTGTGTATCATGTCAGGTGCATATGTATCATGTCAGGTGCATGTGTATCATGTCAGGCGCATGTGTATCATGTCAGGTGCATGTGTATCATGCTGGTGCATGTGTATCATGTCAGGTGCGTGTGTATCATGTCAGGTGCATGTGTATCATGCGTGTGCGTGTATATCAAGTCAGGTGCGTGTGTATCATGTCAGGTGCTTATCATGCTGGTGCATATGTATCATGTCAGGTGCATGTGTATCATGTCAGGTGCATGTGTATCATGTCGGGTGCATGTGTATCATGTCAAGTGCATGTGTATCATGTCAGGTGCATGTGTATCATGTCAGGCGCATGTGTATCATGTGAGGTGCATGTGTATCATGCCGGTGCATGTTTATAATGCCGGTGTATGTGTATCATGTCAGGTGCATGTGTATCATGTCAAGTGCATGTGTATCATGTCAGGTGCATGTGTATCATGCTGCTGCATGTGTATCATGCTGCTGCATGTGTATCATGTCAAGTGCATGTGTATCATGTCAGGTGTATGTGTATCATGTCAAGTGCATGTGTATCTTGCTGGTACATTCTGTATCATGCTGGTACGTGTATATCATGTCAGGTGCATGTGTATCATGTCAGGTGCGTGTGTATCATGTCAGGTGCGTTTGTATCATGTCAGGTGCGTGTGTATCATGTCAGGTGCATGTGTATCATGCTGCTGCATGTGTATAATGTCAAGTGCATGTGTATCATGTCAGGTGCATGTGTATCATGTCAGGTGCATGTGTATCATGTCAGGTGCATGTGTATCATGCTGGTGCGTGTATATCATGTCAGGTGCGTGTGTATCATGCTGGTGCGTGTGTATCATGTCAGGTGCGTGTGTATCATGTCAGGTGCATGTGTATCATGCTGGTGCATATGTATCATGTCAAGTGCATGTGTATCATGTCAGGTGCATGTGTATCATGTCAAGTTCATGTGTATCATGTCAGGTGCATGTGTATCATGCTGCTGCATGTGTATCATGCTGCTGCATGTGTATCATGCTGCTGCATGTGTATCATGTCAAGTGCATGTGTATCATGTCAGGTGCATGTGTATCATGTCAAGTGCATGTGTATCTTGCTGGTACATGTGTATCATGCTGGTGCGTGTATATCATGCTGGTGCGTATATATCATGTCAGGTGCGTGTGTATCATGTCAGGTGCGTGTGTATCATGTCAGGTGTGTGTGTATCATGGCAGGTGCGTGTGGATTATGTCAGGTACATGTGTATCATGCTGCTGCATGTGTATCATGTCAAGTGCATGTGTATCATGTCAGGTGCAAGTGTATCATGTCAAGTGCATGTGTATCATGTCAGGTGCATGTGTATCATGCTGCTGCATCTGTATCATGTCAAGTGCATGTGTATCATGTCAGGTGCATGTGTATCATGTCAAGTGCATGTGTATCATGTCAGGTGCATGTGTATCATGCTGGTGCGTGTTTATCATGTCAGGTGCATGTGTATCATGTCAGGTGTGTGTGTATCATGCTGGTGCCTGTGTATCATGTCAGGTGCGTGTGTATCATGTCAGGTGCATGTGTATCATGCTGGTGCGTGTGTATCATGTCAGGTGCGTGTGTATCATGTCAGGTGCGTATCATGCTGGTGCATATGTATCATGTCAGGTGCATGTGTATCATGTCAGGTGCATGTGTATCATGTCGGGTGCATGTGTATCATGTCAAGTGCATGTGTATCATGTCAGGTGCATGTGTATCATGTCAGGCGCATGTGTATCATGTCAGGTGCATGTGTATCATGCTGGTGCATGTGTATCATGTCAGGTGCGTGTGTATCATGTCAGGTGCATGTGTATCATGCTGGTGTGTGTATATCAAGTCAGGTGCGTGTGTATCATGTCAGGTGCATGTGTATCATGTCAGGTGCATGTGTATCATGTCAGGCGCATGTGTATCATGTCAGGTGCATGTGTATCATGCTGGTGCATGTGTATCATGTCAGGTGCGTGTGTATCATGTCAGGTGCATGTGTATCATGCTGGTGTGTGTATATCAAGTCAGGTGCGTGTGTATCATGTCAGGTGCATGTGTATCATGCTGGTGCGTGTATATCAAGTCAGGTGCGTCTGTATCATGTCAGGTGCGTATCATGCTGGTGCATATGTATCATGTCAGGTGCATGTGTATCATGTCAGGTGCATGTGTACCATGTCGGGTGCATGTGTATCATGTCAAGTGCATGTGTACCATGTCAGGTGCATGTGTATCATGTCAGGCGCATGTGTATCATGTCAGGTGCATGTGTATCATGCCGGTGCATGTGTATAATGCCGGTGTATGTGTATCATGCTGGTGCATATGTATCATGTCGAGTGCATGTGTATCATGCTGGTGCATGTGTATCATGTCAAGTGCATGTGTATCATGTCAGGTGCATGTGTATCATGCTGGTGCGTGTGTATCATGTCAGGTGCGTGTGTATCATGTCAGGTGCGTGTGTATCATGCTGGTGCATGTGTATCATGACAGGTGCGTGTGTATCATGTCAGGTGCGTGTGTATCATGGTGGTGCATGTGTATCATGTCAGGTGCGTGTGTATCATGTCAGGTGCATGTGTATCATGCTGGTGTGTGTATATCAAGTCAGGTGCGTGTGTATCATGTCAGGTGCATGTGTATCATGCTGGTGCGTGTATATCAAGTCAGGTGCGTGTGTATCATGTCAGGTGCTTATCATGCTAGTGCATATGTATCATGTCAGGTGCATGTGTATCATGTCAGGTGCATGTGTATCATGTCGGGTGCATGTGTATCATGTCAACTGCATGTGTATCATGTCAGGTGCATGTGTATCATGTCAGGCGCATGTGTATCATGTCAGGTGCATGTGTATCATGCCGGTGCATGTTTATAATGCCGGTGTATGTGTATCATGTCAGGTGCATGTGTATCATGTCAAGTGCATGTGTATCATGTCAGGTGCATGTGTATCATGCTGGTGCGTGTATATCATGTCAGGTGCGTGTGTATCATGTCAGGTGCGTGTGTATCATGCTGGTGCGTGTGTATCATGTCAGGTGCGTGTGTATCATGTCAAGTGCATGTGTATCTTGCTGTTACATGTGTATCATGCTGGTGCGTGTATATCATGTCAGGTGCGTGTGTATCATGTCAGGTGCGTGTGTATCATGTCAGGTGCGTGTGTATCATGTCAGGTGCATGTGTATCATGCTGCTGCATGTGTATAATGTCATGTGCATGTGTATCATGTCAGGTGCATGTGTATCATGTCAGGTGCATGTGTATCATGCTGCTGCATCTGTATCATGTCAAGTGCATGTGTATCATGTCAGGTGCATGTGTATCATGTCAAGTGCATGTGTATCATGTCAGGTGCATGTGTATCATGCTGGTGCGTGTTTATCATGTCAGGTGCATGTGTATCATGTCAGGTGCATGTGTATCATGTTGGTGCGTGTGTATCATGTCAGGTGCATGTGTATCATGCTGGTGCGTGTGTATCATGTCAGGTGCGTGTGTATCATGTCAGTTGCATGTGTATCATGCTGGTGCATATGTATCATGTCAAGTGCATGTGTATCATGTCAGGTGCATGTGTATCATGCTGCTGCATGTGTATCATGTCAAGTGCATGTGTATCATGTCAGGTGCATGTGTATCATGTCAAGTGCATGTGTATCTTGCTGGTACATGTGTATCATGCTGGTGCGTGTATATCATGTCAGGTGCGTGTGTATCATGTCAGGTGCGTGTGTATCATGTCAGGTGTGTGTGTATCATGGCAGGTGTGTGTGGATCATGTCAGGTGCATGTGTATCATGCTGCTGCATCTGTATCATGTCAAGTGCATGTGTATCATGTCAGGTGCATGTGTATCATGTCAAGTGCATGTGTATCATGTCAGGTGCATGTGTATCATGCTGCTGCATCTGTATCATGTCAAGTGCATGTGTATCATGTCAGGTGCATGTGTATCATGTCAAGTGCATGTGTATCATGTCAGGTGCATGTGTATCATGCTGGTGCGTGTTTATCATGTCAGGTGCATGTGTATCATGTCAGGTGTGTGTGTATCATGCTGGTGCGTGTGTATCATGTCAGGTGCGTGTGTATCATGTCAGGTGCGTGTATATCATGTCAGGTGCGTGTGTATCATGTCAGGTGCGTGTGTATCCTGTCAGGTGCATGTGTATCATGCTGCTGCATGTGTATAATGTCAAGTGCATGTGTATCATGTCAGGTGCATGTGTATCATGTCAAGTGCATGTGTATCATGTCAGGTGCATGGGTATCATGCTGGTGCGTGTATATCATGTCAGGTGCGTGTGTATCATGTCAGGTGCGTGTGTATCATGCTGGTGCGTGTGTATCACGTCAGGTGCGTGTGTATCATGTCAGGTGCATGTGTATCATGCTGGTGCGTGTGTATCATGTCAGGTGCGTGTGTATCATGTCAGGTGCGTATCATGCTGGTGCATATGTATCATGTCAGGTGCATGTGTATCATGTCAGGTGCATGTGTATCATGTCGGGTGCATGTGTATCATGTCAAGTGCATGTGTATCATGTCAGGTGCATGTGTATCATGTCAGGCGCATGTGTATCATGTCAGGTGCATGTGTATCATGCTGGTGCATGTGTTTCATGTCAGGTGCGTGTGTATCATGTCAGGTGCATGTGTATCATGCTGGTGTGTGTATATGAAGTCAGGTGCGTGTGTATCATGTCAGGTGCATGTGTATCATGTCAGGTGCATGTGTATCATGACAGGTGCGTGTGTATCATGTCAGGTGCATGTGTATCATGCTGGTGCATATGTATCATGTCAAGTGCATGTGTATCATGTCAGGTGCATGTGTATCATGTCAAGTGCATGTGTATCATGTCAGGTGCAAGTATCATGCTGCTGCATGTGTATCATGTCAAGTGCATGTGTATCATGTCAGGTGCATGTGTATCATGTCAAGTGCATGTGTATCTTGCTGGTACATGTGTATCATGCTGGTGCGTGTATATCATGTCAGGTGCGTGTGTATCATGTCAGGTGCGTGTGTATCATGCTGGTGCGTGTGTATCATGTCAGGTGCGTGTGTATCATGTCAGGTGCATGTGTATCATGCTGGTGCATATGTATCATGTCAAGTGCATGTGTATCATGTCAGGTGCATGTGTATCATGTCAAGTGCATGTGTATCATGTCAGGTGCATGTGTATCATGCTGCTGCATGTGTATAATGTCAAGTGCATGTGTATCATGTCAGGTGCATGTGTATCATGTCAGGCGCATGTGTATCATGTCAGGTGCGTGTGTATCATGCTGGTGCGTGTATATCATGTCAGGTGCGTGTGTATCATGTCAGGTGCGTGTGTATCATGCTGGTGCGTGTGTATCATGTCAGGTGCGTGTGTATCATGTCAGGTGCATGTGTATCATGCTGGTGCATATGTATCATGTCAAGTGCATGTGTATCATGTCAGGTGCGTGTGTATCATGTCAGGTGCGTGTGTATCATGTCAGGTGCGTATCATGCTGGTGCATATGTATCATGTCAGGTGCATGTGTATCATGTCAGGTGCATGTGTATCATGTCGGGTGCATGTGTATCATGTCAAGTGCATGTGTATCATGTCAGGTGCATGTGTATCATGTCAGGCGCATGTGTATCATGTCAGGTGCATGTGTATCATGCTGGTGCATGTGTATCATGTCAGGTGCGTGTGTATCATGTCAGGTGCATGTGTATCATGCTGGTGTGTGTATATCAAGTCAGGTGCGTGTGTATCATGTCAGGTGCATGTGGATCATGTCAGGTGCATGTGTATCATGTCAGGCGCATGTGTATCATGTCAGGTGCATGTGTATCATGCTGGTGCATGTGTATCATGTCAGGTGCGTGTGTATCATGTCAGGTGCATGTGTATCTTGCTGGTGTGTGTATATCAAGTCAGGTGCGTGTGTATCATGTCAGGTGCATGTGTATCATGCTGGTGCGTGTATATCAAGTCAGGTGCGTCTGTATCATGTCAGGTGCGTATCATGCTGGTGCATATGTATCATGTCAGGTGCATGTGTATCATGTCAGGTGCATGTGTACCATGTCGGGTGCATGTGTATCATGTCAAGTGCATGTGTACCATGTCAGGTGCATGTGTATCATGTCAGGCGCATGTGTATCATGTCAGGTGCATGTGTATCATGCCGGTGCATGTGTATAATGCCGGTGTATGTGTATCATGCTGGTGCATATGTATCATGTCGAGTGCATGTGTATCATGCTGGTGCATGTGTATCATGTCAAGTGCATGTGTATCATGTCAGGTGCATGTGTATCATGCTGGTGCGTGTGTATCATGTCAGGTGCGTGTGTATCATGTCAGGTGCGTGTGTATCATGCTGGTGCATGTGTATCATGACAGGTGCGTGTGTATCATGTCAGGTGCGTGTGTATCATGGTGGTGCATGTGTATCATGTCAGGTGCGTGTGTATCATGTCAGGTGCATGTGTATCATGCTGGTGTGTGTATATCAAGTCAGGTGCGTGTGTATCATGTCAGGTGCATGTGTATCATGCTGGTGCGTGTATATCAAGTCAGGTGCGTGTGTATCATGTCAGGTGCTTATCATGCTAGTGCATATGTATCATGTCAGGTGCATGTGTATCATGTCAGGTGCATGTGTATCATGTCGGGTGCATGTGTATCATGTCAACTGCATGTGTATCATGTCAGGTGCATGTGTATCATGTCAGGCGCATGTGTATCATGTCAGGTGCATGTGTATCATGCCGGTGCATGTTTATAATGCCGGTGTATGTGTATCATGTCAGGTGCATGTGTATCATGTCAAGTGCATGTGTATCATGTCAGGTGCATGTGTATCATGCTGGTGCGTGTATATCATGTCAGGTGCGTGTGTATCATGTCAGGTGCGTGTGTATCATGCTGGTGCGTGTGTATCATGTCAGGTGCGTGTGTATCATGTCAAGTGCATGTGTATCTTGCTGTTACATGTGTATCATGCTGGTGCGTGTATATCATGTCAGGTGCGTGTGTATCATGTCAGGTGCGTGTGTATCATGTCAGGTGCGTGTGTATCATGTCAGGTGCATGTGTATCATGCTGCTGCATGTGTATAATGTCATGTGCATGTGTATCATGTCAGGTGCATGTGTATCATGTCAGGTGCATGTGTATCATGCTGCTGCATCTGTATCATGTCAAGTGCATGTGTATCATGTCAGGTGCATGTGTATCATGTCAAGTGCATGTGTATCATGTCAGGTGCATGTGTATCATGCTGGTGCGTGTTTATCATGTCAGGTGCATGTGTATCATGTCAGGTGCATGTGTATCATGCTGGTGCGTGTGTATCATGTCAGGTGCATGTGTATCATGCTGGTGCGTGTGTATCATGTCAGGTGCATGTGTATCATGTCAGTTGCATGTGTATCATGCTGGTGCATATGTATCATGTCAAGTGCATGTGTATCATGTCAGGTGCATGTGTATCATGCTGCTGCATGTGTATCATGTCAAGTGCATGTGTATCATGTCAGGTGCATGTGTATCATGTCAAGTGCATGTGTATCTTGCTGGTACATGTGTATCATGCTGGTGCGTGTATATCATGTCAGGTGCGTGTGTATCATGTCAGGTGTGTGTGTATCATGGCAGGTGTGTGGATCATGTCAGGTGAATGTGTATCATGCTGCTGCATCTGTATCATGTCAAGTGCATGTGTATCATGTCAGGTGCATGTGTATCATGTCAAGTGCATGTGTATCATGTCAGGTGCATGTGTATCATGCTGCTGCATCTGTATCATGTCAAGTGCATGTGTATCATGTCAGGTGCATGTGTATCATGTCAAGTGCATGTGTATCATGTCAGGTGCATGTGTATCATGCTGGTGCGTGTTTATCATGTCAGGTGCATGTGTATCATGTCAGGTGTGTGTGTATCATGCTGGTGCGTGTGTATCATGTCAGGTGCGTGTGTATCATGTCAGGTGCGTGTATATCATGTCAGGTGCGTGTGTATCATGTCAGGTGCGTGTGTATCATGTCAGGTGCATGTGTATCATGCTGCTGCATGTGTATAATGTCAAGTGCATGTGTATCATGTCAGGTGCATGTGTATCATGTCAAGTGCATGTGTATCATGTCAGGTGCATGGGTATCATGCTGGTGCGTGTATATCATGTCAGGTGCGTGTGTATCATGTCAGGTGCGTGTGTATCATGCTGGTGCGTGTGTATCACGTCAGGTGCGTGTGTATCATGTCAGGTGCATGTGTATCATGCTGGTGCGTGTGTATCATGTCAGGTGCGTGTGTATCATGTCAGGTGCGTATCATGCTGGTGCATATGTATCATGTCAGGTGCATGTGTATCATGTCAGGTGCATGTGTATCATGTCGGGTGCATGTGTATCATGTCAAGTGCATGTGTATCATGTCAGGTGCATGTGTATCATGTCAGGCGCATGTGTATCATGTCAGGTGCATGTGTATCATGCTGGTGCATGTGTTTCATGTCAGGTGCGTGTGTATCATGTCAGGTGCATGTGTATCATGCTGGTGTGTGTATATGAAGTCAGGTGCGTGTGTATCATGTCAGGTGCATGTGTATCATGTCAGGTGCATGTGTATCATGACAGGTGCGTGTGTATCATGTCAGGTGCATGTGTATCATGCTGGTGCATATGTATCATGTCAAGTGCATGTGTATCATGTCAGGTGCATGTGTATCATGTCAAGTGCATGTGTATCATGTCAGGTGCATGTGTATCATGCTGCTGCATGTGTATCATGTCAAGTGCATGTGTATCATGTCAGGTGCATGTGTATCATGTCAAGTGCATGTGTATCTTGCTGGTACATGTGTATCATGCTGGTGCGTGTATATCATGTCAGGTGCGTGTGTATCATGTCAGGTGCGTGTGTATCATGCTGGTGCGTGTGTATCATGTCAGGTGCGTGTGTATCATGTCAGGTGCATGTGTATCATGCTGGTGCATATGTATCATGTCAAGTGCATGTGTATCATGTCAGGTGCATGTGTATCATGTCAAGTGCATGTGTATCATGTCAGGTGCATGTGTATCATGCTGCTGCATGTGTATAATGTCAAGTGCATGTGTATCATGTCAGGTGCATGTGTATCATGTCAGGCGCATGTGTATCATGTCAGGTGCGTGTGTATCATGCTGGTGTGTGTATATCAAGTCAGGTGCGTGTGTATCATGTCAGGTGCATATGTATCATGTCAGGTGCATGTGTATCATGTCAGGCGCATGTGTATCATGTCAGGTGCATGTGTATCATGCTGGTGCATGTGTATCATGTCAGGTGCGTGTGTATCATGTCAGGTGCATGTGTATCATGCTGGTGTGTGTATATCAAGTCAGGTGCGTGTGTATCATGTCAGGTGCATGTGTATCATGCTGGTGCGTGTATATCAAGTCAGGTGCGTGTGTATCATGTCAGGTGCTTATCATGCTGGTGCATATGTATCATGTCAGGTGCATGTGTATCATGTCAGGTGCATGTGTATCATGTCGGGTGCATGTGTATCATGTCAAGTGCATGTGTATCATGTCAGGTGCATGTGTATCATGTCAGGCGCATGTGTATCATGTGAGGTGCATGTGTATCATGCCGGTGCATGTTTATAATGCCGGTGTATGTGTATCATGTCAGGTGCATGTGTATCATGTCAAGTGCATGTGTATCATGTCAGGTGCATGTGTATCATGCTGCTGCATGTGTATCATGCTGCTGCATGTGTATCATGTCAAGTGCATGTGTATCATGTCAGGTGCATGTGTATCATGTCAAGTGCATGTGTATCTTGCTGGTACATGTGTATCATGCTGGTACGTGTATATCATGTCAGGTGCATGTGTATCATGTCAGGTGCGTGTCTATCATGTCAGGTGCGTTTGTATCATGTCAGGTGCGTGTGTATCATGTCAGGTGCATGTGTATCATGCTGCTGCATGTGTATAATGTCAAGTGCATGTGTATCATGTCAGGTGCATGTGTATCATGTCAAGTGCATGTGTATCATGTCAGGTGCATGTGTATCATGCTGGTGCGTGTATATCATGTCAGGTGCGTGTGTATCATGTCAGGTGCGTGTGTATCATGCTGGTGCGTGTGTATCATGTCAGGTGCATGTGTATCATGTCAGGTGCATGTGTATCATGCTGGTGCATATGTATCATGTCAAGTGCATGTGTTTCATGTCAGGTGCATGTGTATCATGTCAAGTTCATGTGTATCATGTCAGGTGCATGTGTATCATGCTGCTGCATGTGTATCATGCTGCTGCATGTGTATCATGCTGCTGCATGTGTATCATGTCAAGTGCATGTGTATCATGTCAGGTGCATGTGTATCATGTCAAGTGCATGTGTATCTTGCTGGTACATGTGTATCATGCTGGTGCGTGTATATCATGCTGGTGCGTATATATCATGTCAGGTGCGTGTGTATCATGTCAGGTGCGTGTGTATCATGTCAGGTGTGTGTGTATCATGGCAGGTGCGTGTGGATCATGTCAGGTACATGTGTATCATGCTGCTGCATGTGTATCATGTCAAGTGCATGTGTATCATGTCAGGTGCAAGTGTATCATGTCAAGTGCATGTGTATCATGTCAGGTGCATGTGTATCATGCTGCTGCATCTGTATCATGTCAAGTGCATGTGTATCATGTCAGGTGCATGTGTATCATGTCAAGTGCATGTGTATCATGTCAGGTGCATGTGTATCATGCTGGTGCGTGTTTATCATGTCAGGTGCATGTGTATCATGTCAGGTGTGTGTATCATGCTGGTGCCTGTGTATCATGTCAGGTGCGTGTGTATCATGTCAGGTGCATGTGTATCATGCTGGTGCGTGTGTATCATGTCAGGTGCGTGTGTATCATGTCAGGTGCGTATCATGCTGGTGCATATGTATCATGTCAGGTGCATGTGTATCATGTCAGGTGCATGTGTATCATGTCGGGTGCATGTGTATCATGTCAAGTGCATGTGTATCATGTCAGGTGCATGTGTATCATGTCAGGCGCATGTGTATCATGTCAGGTGCATGTGTATCATGCTGGTGCATGTGTATCATGTCAGGTGCATGTGTATCATGTCAAGTGCATGTGTATCATGCTGCTGCATGTGTATCATGCTGCTGCATGTGTATCATGCTGCTGCATGTGTATCATGTCAAGTGCATGTGTATCATGTCAGGTGCATGTGTATAATGTCAAGTGCATGTGTATCTTGCTGGTACATGTGTATCATGCTGGTGCGTGTATATCATGTCAGGTGCGTGTGTATCATGTCAGGTGCGTGTATATCATGCTGGTGCGTGTGTATCATGTCAGGTGCGTGTGTATCATGTCAGGTGCGTGTGTATCATGCTGGTGCGTGTGTATCATGTCAGGTGCGTGTGTATCATGTCAGGTGCATGTGTATCATGCTGGTGCATATGTATCATGTCAAGTGCATGTGTATCATGTCAGGTGCATGTGTATCATGTCAAGTTCATGTGTATCATGTTAGGTGCATGTGTATCATGCTGCTGCATGTGTATCATGCTGCTGCATGTGTATCATGCTGCTGCATGTGTATCATGTCAAGTGCATGTGTATCATGTCAGGTGCATGTGTATCATGTCAAGTGCATGTGTATCTTGCTGGTACATGTGTATCATGCTGGTGCGTGTATATCATGTCAGGTGCGTGTGTATCATGTCAGGTGTGTGTGTATCATGTCAGGTGCGTGTGTATCATGTCATGTGCGTGTGTATCATGTCAGGTGCATGTGTATCATGTCAGGTGCATGTGTATCATGTCAGGTGCGTGTGTATCATGTCAAGTGCATGTGTATCATGTCAGGTGCATGTGTACCATGCTGTTGCATGTGTATCATGTCAAATGCATGTGTATCATGCCAGGTGCATGTGTATCATGTCAAGTGCATGTGTATCATGTCAGGTGCATGGGTATCATGCTGGTGCGTGTATATCATGTCAGGTGCGTGTGTATCATGTCAGGTGCGTGTGTATCATGCTGGTGCGTGTGTATCATTTCAGGTGCGTGTGTATCATGTCAGGTGCGTGTGTATCATGCTGGTGCGTGTATATCATGTCAGTTGCGTGTGTATCATGCCAGGTGCATGTGTATCATGTCAAGTGCATGTGTATCATTTCAGGTGCATGTGTATCATGTCAAGTGCATGTGTATCTTGCTGGTACATGTGTATCATGCTGGTGCGTGTATATCATTTCAGGTGCGTGTGTATCATGTCAGGTGCGTGTGTATCATGTCAGGTGCGTGTGTATCATGTCAGGTGCGTGTGGATCATGTCAGGTGCATGTGTATCATGTCAGGTGCATGTGGATAATATCAGGTGCATGTGTATCATGCTGCTGCATCTGTATCATGTCAAGTGCATGTGTATCATGTCAGGTGCATGTGTATCATGTCAAGTGCATGTGTATCATGTCAGGTGCATGTGTATCATGTCAAGTGCATGTGTATCTTGCTGGTACATGTGTATCATGCTGGTGCGTGTATATCATGTCAGGTGCGTGTGTATCATGTCAGTTGTGTGTGTATCATGTCAGGTGCGTGTGTATCATGTCAGGTGCGTGTGTATCATGTCAGGTGCATGTGTATCATGTCAGGTGCATGTGTATCATGCCAGGTGCGTGTGTATCATGTCAAGTGCATGTGTATCATGTCAGGTGCATGTGTACCATGCTGTTGCATGTGTATCATGTCAAATGCATGTGTATCATGCCAGGTGCATGTGTATCATGTCAAGTGCATGTGTATCATGTCAGGTGCATGGGTATCATGCTGGTGCGTGTATATCATGTCAGGTGCGTGTGTATCATGTCAGGTGCGTGTGTATCATGCTGGTGCGCGTGTATCATTTCAGGTCCGTGTGTATCATGTCAGGTGCGTGTGTATCATGCTGGTGCGTGTATATCATGTCAGGTGCGTGTGTATCATGTCAGGTGCATTTGTATCATGCTGGTGCGTGTGTATCATGTCAGGTGCATGTGTATCATGTCAGGTGCGTGTGTATCATGCTGGTGGGTGTGTATCATGTCAAGTGCATGTGTATCATGTCAGGTGCATGTATATCATGTCAAGTGCATGTGTATCATGTCAGGTGCATGTGTATCATGCTGCTGCATGTGTATCATGCTGCTGCGTGTGTATCATGCTGCTGCATGTGTATCATGTCAACTGCATGTGTATCATGTCAGGTGCATGTGTATAATGTCAAGTGCATGTGTATCTTGCTGGTACATGTGTATCATGCTGGTGCGTGTATATCATGTCGGGTGCGTGTGTATCATGTCAGGTGCGTGTGAATCATGTCAGGTGCATGTGTATCATGTCAGGTGCGTGTGTATCATGTCAGGTGCGTGTGTATCATGCTGGTGCATACGTATCATGTCAAGTGCATGTGTATGATGTGAGGTGCATGTGTATCATGTCAAGTGCATGTGTATCATGTCAGGTGCATGTGTATCATGCTGCTGCATGTGTATCATGTCAAGTGCATGTGTATCATGTCAGGTGCATGTGTATCATGTCAAGTGCATGTGTATCTTGCTGGTACATGTGTATCATGCTGGTGCGTGTATATCATGTCAGGTGCGTGTGTATCATGTCAGGTGCGTGTGTATCATGTCAGGTGCGTGTGGATCATGTCAGGTGCGTGTGTATCATGCTGCTGCATCTGTATCATGTCAAGTGCATGTGTATCATGTCAGGTGCATGTGTATCATGTCAGGTGCATGTGTATCATGTCAGGTGCATGTGTACCATGCTGTTGCATGTGTATCATGTCAAATGCATGTGTATCATGCCAGGTGCATGTGTATCATGTCAAGTGCATGTGTATCATGTCAGGTGCATGGGTATCATGCTGGTGCGTGTATATCATGTCAGGTGCGTGTGTATCATGTCAGGTGCGTGTGTATCATGCTGCTGCATGTGTATCATGTCAACTGCATGTGTATCATGTCAGGTGCATGTGTATAATGTCAAGTGCATGTGTATCTTGCTGGTACATGTGTATCATGCTGGTGCGTGTATATCATGTCGGGTGCGTGTGTATCATGTCAGGTGCGTGTGTATCATGTCAGGTGCATGTGTATCATGTCAGGTGCGTGTGTATCATGTCAGGTGCATGTGTATCATGCTGGTGCATACGTATCATGTCAGGTGCATGTGTATCATGCTGCTGCATGTGTATAATGTCAAGTGCATGTGTATCATGTCAGGTGCATGTGTATCATGTCAAGTGCATGTGTATCATGTCAGGTGCATGTGTATCATGCTGGTGCGTGTATATCATGTCAGGTGCGTGTGTATCATGTCAGGTGCGTGTGTATCATGCTGGTGCGTGTGTATCATGTCAGGTGCATGTGTATCATGTCAGGTGCATGTGTATCATGCTGGTGCATATGTATCATGTCAAGTGCATGTGTATCATGTCAGGTGCATGTGTATCATGTCAAGTTCATGTGTATCATGTCAGGTGCATGTGTATCATCCTGCTGCATGTGTATCATGCTGCTGCATGTGTATCATGTCAAGTGCATGTGTATCATGTCAGGTGCATGTGTATCATGTCAGGTGCATGTGTATCAAGTCAAGTGCACGTGTATCATGTCAGGTGCATGTGTACCATGCTGCTGCATGTGTATCATGTCAAATGCATGTGTATCATGCCAGGTGCATGTGTATCATGTCAAGTGCATGTGTATCATGTCAGGTGCATGTGTATCATGTCAAGTGCATGTGTATCTTGCTGGTACATGTGTATCATGCTGGTGCGTGTATATCATGTCAGGTGCGTGTGTATCATGTCAGGTGCGTGTGTATCATGTAAGGTGCGTGTGTATCATGCCAGGTGCGTGTGTATCATGTCAGGTGCATGTGTATCATGCTGCTGCATGTGTATAATGTCAAGTGCATGTGTATCATGTCAGGTGCATGTGTATCATGTCAAGTGCATGTGTATCATGTCAGGTGCATGTGTATCATGCTGGTGCGTGTATATCATGTCAGGTGCGTGTGTATCATGTCAGGTGCGTGTGTATCATGCTGGTGCGTGTGTATCATGTCAGGTGCGTGTGTATCATGTCAGGTGCATGTGTATCATGCTGGTGCATATGTATCATGTCAAGTGCATGTGTATCATGTCAGGTGCATGTGTATCATGTCAAGTTCATGTGTATCATGTTAGGTGCATGTGTATCATGCTGCTGCATGTGTATCATGCTGCTGCATGTGTATCATGCTGCTGCATGTGTATCATGTCAAGTGCATGTGTATCATGTCAGGTGCATGTGTATCATGTCAAGTGCATGTGTATCTTGCTGGTACATGTGTATCATGCTGGTGCGTGTATATCATGTCAGGTGCGTGTGTATCATGTCAGGTGCGTGTATATCATGCTGGTGCGTGTGTATCATGTCAGGTGCGTGTGTATCATGTCAGGTGCGTGTGTATCATGCTGGTGCGTGTGTATCATGTCAGGTGCGTGTGTATCATGTCAGGTGCATGTGTATCATGCTGGTGCATATGTATCATGTCAAGTGCATGTGTATCATGTCAGGTGCATGTGTATCATGTCAAGTTCATGTGTATCATGTTAGGTGCATGTGTATCATGCTGCTGCATGTGTATCATGCTGCTGCATGTGTATCATGCTGCTGCATGTGTATCATGTCAAGTGCATGTGTATCATGTCAGGTGCATGTGTATCATGTCAAGTGCATGTGTATCTTGCTGGTACATGTGTATCATGCTGGTGCGTGTATATCATGTCAGGTGCGTGTGTATCATGTCAGGTGTGTGTGTATCATGTCAGGTGCGTGTGTATCATGTCATGTGCGTGTGTATCATGTCAGGTGCATGTGTATCATGTCAGGTGCATGTGTATCATGTCAGGTGCGTGTGTATCATGTCAAGTGCATGTGTATCATGTCAGGTGCATGTGTACCATGCTGTTGCATGTGTATCATGTCAAATGCATGTGTATCATGCCAGGTGCATGTGTATCATGTCAAGTGCATGTGTATCATGTCAGGTGCATGGGTATCATGCTGGTGCGTGTATATCATGTCAGGTGCGTGTGTATCATGTCAGGTGCGTGTGTATCATGCTGGTGCGTGTGTATCATTTCAGGTGCGTGTGTATCATGTCAGGTGCGTGTGTATCATGCTGGTGCGTGTATATCATGTCAGTTGCGTGTGTATCATGCCAGGTGCATGTGTATCATGTCAAGTGCATGTGTATCATTTCAGGTGCATGTGTATCATGTCAAGTGCATGTGTATCTTGCTGGTACATGTGTATCATGCTGGTGCGTGTATATCATTTCAGGTGCGTGTGTATCATGTCAGGTGCGTGTGTATCATGTCAGGTGCGTGTGTATCATGTCAGGTGCGTGTGGATCATGTCAGGTGCATGTGTATCATGTCAGGTGCATGTGGATAATATCAGGTGCATGTGTATCATGCTGCTGCATCTGTATCATGTCAAGTGTATGTGTATCATGTCAGGTGCATGTGTATCATGTCAAGTGCATGTGTATCATGTCAGGTGCATGTGTATCATGTCAAGTGCATGTGTATCTTGCTGGTACATGTGTATCATGCTGGTGCGTGTATATCATGTCAGGTGCGTGTGTATCATGTCAGTTGTGTGTGTATCATGTCAGGTGCGTGTGTATCATGTCAGGTGCATGTGTATCATGTCAGGTGCATGTGTATCATGTCAGGTGCATGTGTATCATGTCAGGTGCGTGTGTATCATGTCAAGTGCATGTGTATCATGTCAGGTGCATGTGTACCATGCTGTTGCATGTGTATCATGTCAAATGCATGTGTATCATGCCAGGTGCATGTGTATCATGTCAAGTGCATGTGTATCATGTCAGGTGCATGGGTATCATGCTGGTGCGTGTATATCATGTCAGGTGCGTGTGTATCATGTCAGGTGCGTGTGTATCATGCTGGTGCGCGTGTATCATTTCAGGTCCGTGTGTATCATGTCAGGTGCGTGTGTATCATGCTGGTGCGTGTATATCATGTCAGGTGCGTGTGTATCATGTCAGGTGCATTTGTATCATGCTGGTGCGTGTGTATCATGTCAGGTGCATGTGTATCATGTCAGGTGCGTGTGTATCATGCTGGTGGGTGTGTATCATGTCAAGTGCATGTGTATCATGTCAGGTGCATGTATATCATGTCAAGTGCATGTGTATCATGTCAGGTGCATGTGTATCATGCTGCTGCATGTGTATCATGCTGCTGCGTGTGTATCATGCTGCTGCATGTGTATCATGTCAACTGCATGTGTATCATGTCAGGTGCATGTGTATAATGTCAAGTGCATGTGTATCTTGCTGGTACATGTGTATCATGCTGGTGCGTGTATATCATGTCGGGTGCGTGTGTATCATGTCAGGTGCGTGTGAATCATGTCAGGTGCATGTGTATCATGTCAGGTGCGTGTGTATCATGTCAGGTGCGTGTGTATCATGCTGGTGCATACGTATCATGTCAAGTGCATGTGTATGATGTGAGGTGCATGTGTATCATGTCAAGTGCATGTGTATCATGTCAGGTGCATGTGTATCATGCTGCTGCATGTGTATCATGTCAAGTGCATGTGTATCATGTCAGGTGCATGTGTATCATGTCAAGTGCATGTGTATCATGTCAGGGGCAGGTGTATCATGCTGGTGCGTGTATATCATGTCAGGTGCGTGTGTATCATGTCAGGTGCGTGTGTATCATGTCAGGTGCGTGTGTATCATGTCAGGTGCATGTGTATCATGCTGGTGCCTGTATATCATGTCAGGTGCGTGTGTATCATGTCAGGTGCGTGTGTATCATGCTGGTGCATGTGTATCATGTCAGGTGCGTGTGTATCATGTCAGGTGCGTGTGTATCATGCTGGTGCATGTGTATCATGTCAAGTGCATGTGTATGATGTGAGGTGCATGTGTATCATGTCAAGTGCATGTGTATCATGTCAGGTGCATGTGTATCATGCTGCTGCATGTGTATCATGTCAAGTGCATGTGTATCATGTCAGGTGCATGTGTATCATGCTGCTGCATGTGTATAATGTCAAGTGCATGTGTATCATGTCAGGTGCATGTGTATCATGTCAAGTGCATGTGTATCATGTCAGGTGCATGTGTATCATGCTGGTGCGTGTATACCATGTCAGGTGCGTGTGTATCATGTCAGGTGCGTGTGTATCATGCTGGTGCGTGTGTATCATGTCAGGTGCGTGTGTATCATGTCAGGTGCGTGTGTATCATGCTGGTGCGTGTGTATCATGTCAGGTGCGTGTGTATCATGTCAAGTGCATGTGTATCTTGCTGTTACATGTGTATCATGCTGGTGCGTGTATATCATGTCAGGTGCGTGTGTATCATGTCAGGTGCGTGTGTATCATGTCATTTGCGTGTGTATCATGTCAGGTGCGTGTGTATCATGTCAGGTGCATGTGTATCATGCTGCTGCATGTGTATAATGACAAGTGCATGTGTATCATGTCAGGTGCATGTGTATCATGTCAAGTGCATGTGTATCATGTCAGGTGCATGTGTATCATGCTGGTGCGTGTATATCATGTCAGGTGCGTGTGTATCATGTCAGGTGCGTGTGTATCATGCTGGTGCGTGTGTATCATGTCAGGTGCGTGTGTATCATGTCAGGTGCATGTGTATCATGCTGGTGCATATGTATCATGTCAAGTGCATGTGTATCATGTCAAGTGCATGTGTATCATGTCAGGTGCATGTGTATCATGTCAAGTTCATGTGTATCATGTCAGGTGCATGTGTATCATGCTGCTGCATGTGTATCATGCTGCTGCATGTGTATCATGTCAAGTGCATGTGTATCATGTCAGGTGCATGTGTATCATGTCAAGTGCATGTGTATCTTGCTGGTACATGTGTATCATGCTGGTGCGTGTATATCATGTCAGGTGCGTGTGTATCATGTCAGGTGTGTGTGTATCATGTCAGGTGCGTGTGTATCATGTCAAGTGCATGTGTATCATGTCAGGTGCATGTGTACCATGCTGTTGCATGTATATCATGTCAAATGCATGTGTATCATGTCAGGTGCATGTGTATCATGTCAGGCGCATGTGTATCATGTCAGGTGCATGTGTATCATGCTGGTGCATGTGTATCATGTCAGGTGTGTGTGTATCATGTCAGGTGCATGTGTATCATGCTGGTGTGTGTATATCAAGTCAGGTGCGTGTGTATCATGTCAGGTGCATGTGTATCATGTCAGGTGCATGTGTATCATGTCAGGCACATGTGTATCATGTCAGGTGCATGTGTATCATGCTGGTGCATGTGTATCATGTCAGGTGCGTGTGTATCATGTCAGGTGCATGTGTATCATGTCAGGTGCATGTGTATCATGTCGGGTGCATGTGTATCATGTCAAGTGCATGTGTTCCATGTCAGGTGCATGTGTATCATGTCAGGCGCATGTGTATCATGTCAGGTGCATGTGTATCATGCCGGTGCATGTGTATCATGTCAGGTGCATGTGTATCATGTCAGGAGCATGTGTATCATGTCAGGTGCATGTGTATCATGCTGGTACACGTGTATCATGTCAAGTGCATGTGTATCATGTCAGGTGCATGGGTATTATGCTGGTGCGTGTATATCATGTCAGGTGCGTGTGTATCATGTCAGGTGCGTGTGTATCATGTCAGGTGCGTTTGTATCATGCTGGTGCGTGTGTATCATGTCAGGTGCGTGTGTATCATCTCAGGTGCATGTGTATCATGCTGGTGGGTGTGTATCATGTCAAGTGCATGTGTATCATGTCAGGTGCATGTGTATCATGTCAGGTGCATGTGTATCATGTCAAGTGCATGTGTATCTTGCTGGTACATGTGTATCATGCTGGTGCGTGTATATCATGTCAGGTGCGTGTGTATCATGTCAGGTGCGTGTGTATCATGTCAGGTGCGTGTGGATCATGTCAGGTGCGTGTGTATCATGCTGCTGCATCTGTATCATGTCAAGTGCATGTGTATCATGTCAGGTGCATGTGTATCATGTCAGGTGCATGTGTATCATGTCAGGTGCATGTGTACCATGCTGTTGCATGTGTATCATGTCAAATGCATGTGTATCATGCCAGGTGCATGTGTATCATGTCAAGTGCATGTGTATCATGTCAGGTGCATGGGTATCATGCTGGTGCGTGTATATCATGTCAGGTGCGTGTGTATCATGTCAGGTGCGTGTGTATCATGCTGGTGCGTGTGTATCATGTCAGGTGCGTGTGTATCATGTCAAGTGCATGTGTATCTTGCTGTTACATGTGTATCATGCTGGTGCGTGTATATCATGTCAGGTGCGTGTGTATCATGTCAGGTGCGTGTGTATCATGTCAGGTGCGTGTGTATCATGTCAGGTGCATGTGTATCATGCTGCTGCATGTGTATAATGTCATGTGCATGTGTATCATGTCAGGTGCATGTGTATCATGTCAGGTGCATGTGTATCATGCTGCTGCATCTGTATCATGTCAAGTGCATGTGTATCATGTCAGGTGCATGTGTATCATGTCAAGTGCATGTGTATCATGTCAGGTGCATGTGTATCATGCTGGTGCGTGTTTATCATGTCAGGTGCATGTGTATCATGTCAGGTGCATGTGTATCATGCTGGTGCGTGTGTATCATGTCAGGTGCATGTGTATCATGCTGGTGCGTGTGTATCATGTCAGGTGCATGTGTATCATGTCAGTTGCATGTGTATCATGCTGGTGCATATGTATCATGTCAAGTGCATGTGTATCATGTCAGGTGCATGTGTATCATGCTGCTGCATGTGTATCATGTCAAGTGCATGTGTATCATGTCAGGTGCATGTGTATCATGTCAAGTGCATGTGTATCTTGCTGGTACATGTGTATCATGCTGGTGCGTGTATATCATGTCAGGTGCGTGTGTATCATGTCAGGTGTGTGTGTATCATGGCAGGTGTGTGGATCATGTCAGGTGAATGTGTATCATGCTGCTGCATCTGTATCATGTCAAGTGCATGTGTATCATGTCAGGTGCATGTGTATCATGTCAAGTGCATGTGTATCATGTCAGGTGCATGTGTATCATGCTGCTGCATCTGTATCATGTCAAGTGCATGTGTATCATGTCAGGTGCATGTGTATCATGTCAAGTGCATGTGTATCATGTCAGGTGCATGTGTATCATGCTGGTGCGTGTTTATCATGTCAGGTGCATGTGTATCATGTCAGGTGTGTGTGTATCATGCTGGTGCGTGTGTATCATGTCAGGTGCGTGTGTATCATGTCAGGTGCGTGTATATCATGTCAGGTGCGTGTGTATCATGTCAGGTGCGTGTGTATCATGTCAGGTGCATGTGTATCATGCTGCTGCATGTGTATAATGTCAAGTGCATGTGTATCATGTCAGGTGCATGTGTATCATGTCAAGTGCATGTGTATCATGTCAGGTGCATGGGTATCATGCTGGTGCGTGTATATCATGTCAGGTGCGTGTGTATCATGTCAGGTGCGTGTGTATCATGCTGGTGCGTGTGTATCACGTCAGGTGCGTGTGTATCATGTCAGGTGCATGTGTATCATGCTGGTGCGTGTGTATCATGTCAGGTGCGTGTGTATCATGTCAGGTGCGTATCATGCTGGTGCATATGTATCATGTCAGGTGCATGTGTATCATGTCAGGTGCATGTGTATCATGTCGGGTGCATGTGTATCATGTCAAGTGCATGTGTATCATGTCAGGTGCATGTGTATCATGTCAGGCGCATGTGTATCATGTCAGGTGCATGTGTATCATGCTGGTGCATGTGTTTCATGTCAGGTGCGTGTGTATCATGTCAGGTGCATGTGTATCATGCTGGTGTGTGTATATGAAGTCAGGTGCGTGTGTATCATGTCAGGTGCATGTGTATCATGTCAGGTGCATGTGTATCATGACAGGTGCGTGTGTATCATGTCAGGTGCATGTGTATCATGCTGGTGCATATGTATCATGTCAAGTGCATGTGTATCATGTCAGGTGCATGTGTATCATGTCAAGTGCATGTGTATCATGTCAGGTGCATGTGTATCATGCTGCTGCATGTGTATCATGTCAAGTGCATGTGTATCATGTCAGGTGCATGTGTATCATGTCAAGTGCATGTGTATCTTGCTGGTACATGTGTATCATGCTGGTGCGTGTATATCATGTCAGGTGCGTGTGTATCATGTCAGGTGCGTGTGTATCATGCTGGTGCGTGTGTATCATGTCAGGTGCGTGTGTATCATGTCAGGTGCATGTGTATCATGCTGGTGCATATGTATCATGTCAAGTGCATGTGTATCATGTCAGGTGCATGTGTATCATGTCAAGTGCATGTGTATCATGTCAGGTGCATGTGTATCATGCTGCTGCATGTGTATAATGTCAAGTGCATGTGTATCATGTCAGGTGCATGTGTATCATGTCAGGCGCATGTGTATCATGTCAGGTGCGTGTGTATCATGCTGGTGTGTGTATATCAAGTCAGGTGCGTGTGTATCATGTCAGGTGCATATGTATCATGTCAGGTGCATGTGTATCATGTCAGGCGCATGTGTATCATGTCAGGTGCATGTGTATCATGCTGGTGCATGTGTATCATGTCAGGTGCGTGTGTATCATGTCAGGTGCATGTGTATCATGCTGGTGTGTGTATATCAAGTCAGGTGCGTGTGTATCATGTCAGGTGCATGTGTATCATGCTGGTGCGTGTATATCAAGTCAGGTGCGTGTGTATCATGTCAGGTGCTTATCATGCTGGTGCATATGTATCATGTCAGGTGCATGTGTATCATGTCAGGTGCATGTGTATCATGTCGGGTGCATGTGTATCATGTCAAGTGCATGTGTATCATGTCAGGTGCATGTGTATCATGTCAGGCGCATGTGTATCATGTGAGGTGCATGTGTATCATGCCGGTGCATGTTTATAATGCCGGTGTATGTGTATCATGTCAGGTGCATGTGTATCATGTCAAGTGCATGTGTATCATGTCAGGTGCATGTGTATCATGCTGCTGCATGTGTATCATGCTGCTGCATGTGTATCATGTCAAGTGCATGTGTATCATGTCAGGTGCATGTGTATCATGTCAAGTGCATGTGTATCTTGCTGGTACATGTGTATCATGCTGGTACGTGTATATCATGTCAGGTGCATGTGTATCATGTCAGGTGCGTGTCTATCATGTCAGGTGCGTTTGTATCATGTCAGGTGCGTGTGTATCATGTCAGGTGCATGTGTATCATGCTGCTGCATGTGTATAATGTCAAGTGCATGTGTATCATGTCAGGTGCATGTGTATCATGTCAAGTGCATGTGTATCATGTCAGGTGCATGTGTATCATGCTGGTGCGTGTATATCATGTCAGGTGCGTGTGTATCATGTCAGGTGCGTGTGTATCATGCTGGTGCGTGTGTATCATGTCAGGTGCATGTGTATCATGTCAGGTGCATGTGTATCATGCTGGTGCATATGTATCATGTCAAGTGCATGTGTTTCATGTCAGGTGCATGTGTATCATGTCAAGTTCATGTGTATCATGTCAGGTGCATGTGTATCATGCTGCTGCATGTGTATCATGCTGCTGCATGTGTATCATGCTGCTGCATGTGTATCATGTCAAGTGCATGTGTATCATGTCAGGTGCATGTGTATCATGTCAAGTGCATGTGTATCTTGCTGGTACATGTGTATCATGCTGGTGCGTGTATATCATGCTGGTGCGTATATATCATGTCAGGTGCGTGTGTATCATGTCAGGTGCGTGTGTATCATGTCAGGTGTGTGTGTATCATGGCAGGTGCGTGTGGATCATGTCAGGTACATGTGTATCATGCTGCTGCATGTGTATCATGTCAAGTGCATGTGTATCATGTCAGGTGCAAGTGTATCATGTCAAGTGCATGTGTATCATGTCAGGTGCATGTGTATCATGCTGCTGCATCTGTATCATGTCAAGTGCATGTGTATCATGTCAGGTGCATGTGTATCATGTCAAGTGCATGTGTATCATGTCAGGTGCATGTGTATCATGCTGGTGCGTGTTTATCATGTCAGGTGCATGTGTATCATGTCAGGTGTGTGTATCATGCTGGTGCCTGTGTATCATGTCAGGTGCGTGTGTATCATGTCAGGTGCATGTGTATCATGCTGGTGCGTGTGTATCATGTCAGGTGCGTGTGTATCATGTCAGGTGCGTATCATGCTGGTGCATATGTATCATGTCAGGTGCATGTGTATCATGTCAGGTGCATGTGTATCATGTCGGGTGCATGTGTATCATGTCAAGTGCATGTGTATCATGTCAGGTGCATGTGTATCATGTCAGGCGCATGTGTATCATGTCAGGTGCATGTGTATCATGCTGGTGCATGTGTATCATGTCAGGTGCATGTGTATCATGTCAAGTGCATGTGTATCATGCTGCTGCATGTGTATCATGCTGCTGCATGTGTATCATGCTGCTGCATGTGTATCATGTCAAGTGCATGTGTATCATGTCAGGTGCATGTGTATAATGTCAAGTGCATGTGTATCTTGCTGGTACATGTGTATCATGCTGGTGCGTGTATATCATGTCAGGTGCGTGTGTATCATGTCAGGTGCGTGTATATCATGCTGGTGCGTGTGTATCATGTCAGGTGCGTGTGTATCATGTCAGGTGCGTGTGTATCATGCTGGTGCGTGTGTATCATGTCAGGTGCGTGTGTATCATGTCAGGTGCATGTGTATCATGCTGGTGCATATGTATCATGTCAAGTGCATGTGTATCATGTCAGGTGCATGTGTATCATGTCAAGTTCATGTGTATCATGTTAGGTGCATGTGTATCATGCTGCTGCATGTGTATCATGCTGCTGCATGTGTATCATGCTGCTGCATGTGTATCATGTCAAGTGCATGTGTATCATGTCAGGTGCATGTGTATCATGTCAAGTGCATGTGTATCTTGCTGGTACATGTGTATCATGCTGGTGCGTGTATATCATGTCAGGTGCGTGTGTATCATGTCAGGTGTGTGTGTATCATGTCAGGTGCGTGTGTATCATGTCATGTGCGTGTGTATCATGTCAGGTGCATGTGTATCATGTCAGGTGCATGTGTATCATGTCAGGTGCGTGTGTATCATGTCAAGTGCATGTGTATCATGTCAGGTGCATGTGTACCATGCTGTTGCATGTGTATCATGTCAAATGCATGTGTATCATGCCAGGTGCATGTGTATCATGTCAAGTGCATGTGTATCATGTCAGGTGCATGGGTATCATGCTGGTGCGTGTATATCATGTCAGGTGCGTGTGTATCATGTCAGGTGCGTGTGTATCATGCTGGTGCGTGTGTATCATTTCAGGTGCGTGTGTATCATGTCAGGTGCGTGTGTATCATGCTGGTGCGTGTATATCATGTCAGTTGCGTGTGTATCATGCCAGGTGCATGTGTATCATGTCAAGTGCATGTGTATCATTTCAGGTGCATGTGTATCATGTCAAGTGCATGTGTATCTTGCTGGTACATGTGTATCATGCTGGTGCGTGTATATCATTTCAGGTGCGTGTGTATCATGTCAGGTGCGTGTGTATCATGTCAGGTGCGTGTGTATCATGTCAGGTGCGTGTGGATCATGTCAGGTGCATGTGTATCATGTCAGGTGCATGTGGATAATATCAGGTGCATGTGTATCATGCTGCTGCATCTGTATCATGTCAAGTGCATGTGTATCATGTCAGGTGCATGTGTATCATGTCAAGTGCATGTGTATCATGTCAGGTGCATGTGTATCATGTCAAGTGCATGTGTATCTTGCTGGTACATGTGTATCATGCTGGTGCGTGTATATCATGTCAGGTGCGTGTGTATCATGTCAGTTGTGTGTGTATCATGTCAGGTGCGTGTGTATCATGTCAGGTGCGTGTGTATCATGTCAGGTGCATGTGTATCATGTCAGGTGCATGTGTATCATGCCAGGTGCGTGTGTATCATGTCAAGTGCATGTGTATCATGTCAGGTGCATGTGTACCATGCTGTTGCATGTGTATCATGTCAAATGCATGTGTATCATGCCAGGTGCATGTGTATCATGTCAAGTGCATGTGTATCATGTCAGGTGCATGGGTATCATGCTGGTGCGTGTATATCATGTCAGGTGCGTGTGTATCATGTCAGGTGCGTGTGTATCATGCTGGTGCGCGTGTATCATTTCAGGTCCGTGTGTATCATGTCAGGTGCGTGTGTATCATGCTGGTGCGTGTATATCATGTCAGGTGCGTGTGTATCATGTCAGGTGCATTTGTATCATGCTGGTGCGTGTGTATCATGTCAGGTGCATGTGTATCATGTCAGGTGCGTGTGTATCATGCTGGTGGGTGTGTATCATGTCAAGTGCATGTGTATCATGTCAGGTGCATGTATATCATGTCAAGTGCATGTGTATCATGTCAGGTGCATGTGTATCATGCTGCTGCATGTGTATCATGCTGCTGCGTGTGTATCATGCTGCTGCATGTGTATCATGTCAACTGCATGTGTATCATGTCAGGTGCATGTGTATAATGTCAAGTGCATGTGTATCTTGCTGGTACATGTGTATCATGCTGGTGCGTGTATATCATGTCGGGTGCGTGTGTATCATGTCAGGTGCGTGTGAATCATGTCAGGTGCATGTGTATCATGTCAGGTGCGTGTGTATCATGTCAGGTGCGTGTGTATCATGCTGGTGCATACGTATCATGTCAAGTGCATGTGTATGATGTGAGGTGCATGTGTATCATGTCAAGTGCATGTGTATCATGTCAGGTGCATGTGTATCATGCTGCTGCATGTGTATCATGTCAAGTGCATGTGTATCATGTCAGGTGCATGTGTATCATGTCAAGTGCATGTGTATCTTGCTGGTACATGTGTATCATGCTGGTGCGTGTATATCATGTCAGGTGCGTGTGTATCATGTCAGGTGCGTGTGTATCATGTCAGGTGCGTGTGGATCATGTCAGGTGCGTGTGTATCATGCTGCTGCATCTGTATCATGTCAAGTGCATGTGTATCATGTCAGGTGCATGTGTATCATGTCAGGTGCATGTGTATCATGTCAGGTGCATGTGTACCATGCTGTTGCATGTGTATCATGTCAAATGCATGTGTATCATGCCAGGTGCATGTGTATCATGTCAAGTGCATGTGTATCATGTCAGGTGCATGGGTATCATGCTGGTGCGTGTATATCATGTCAGGTGCGTGTGTATCATGTCAGGTGCGTGTGTATCATGCTGCTGCATGTGTATCATGTCAACTGCATGTGTATCATGTCAGGTGCATGTGTATAATGTCAAGTGCATGTGTATCTTGCTGGTACATGTGTATCATGCTGGTGCGTGTATATCATGTCGGGTGCGTGTGTATCATGTCAGGTGCGTGTGTATCATGTCAGGTGCATGTGTATCATGTCAGGTGCGTGTGTATCATGTCAGGTGCATGTGTATCATGCTGGTGCATACGTATCATGTCAGGTGCATGTGTATCATGCTGCTGCATGTGTATAATGTCAAGTGCATGTGTATCATGTCAGGTGCATGTGTATCATGTCAAGTGCATGTGTATCATGTCAGGTGCATGTGTATCATGCTGGTGCGTGTATATCATGTCAGGTGCGTGTGTATCATGTCAGGTGCGTGTGTATCATGCTGGTGCGTGTGTATCATGTCAGGTGCATGTGTATCATGTCAGGTGCATGTGTATCATGCTGGTGCATATGTATCATGTCAAGTGCATGTGTATCATGTCAGGTGCATGTGTATCATGTCAAGTTCATGTGTATCATGTCAGGTGCATGTGTATCATCCTGCTGCATGTGTATCATGCTGCTGCATGTGTATCATGTCAAGTGCATGTGTATCATGTCAGGTGCATGTGTATCATGTCAGGTGCATGTGTATCAAGTCAAGTGCACGTGTATCATGTCAGGTGCATGTGTACCATGCTGCTGCATGTGTATCATGTCAAATGCATGTGTATCATGCCAGGTGCATGTGTATCATGTCAAGTGCATGTGTATCATGTCAGGTGCATGTGTATCATGTCAAGTGCATGTGTATCTTGCTGGTACATGTGTATCATGCTGGTGCGTGTATATCATGTCAGGTGCGTGTGTATCATGTCAGGTGCGTGTGTATCATGTAAGGTGCGTGTGTATCATGCCAGGTGCGTGTGTATCATGTCAGGTGCATGTGTATCATGCTGCTGCATGTGTATAATGTCAAGTGCATGTGTATCATGTCAGGTGCATGTGTATCATGTCAAGTGCATGTGTATCATGTCAGGTGCATGTGTATCATGCTGGTGCGTGTATATCATGTCAGGTGCGTGTGTATCATGTCAGGTGCGTGTGTATCATGCTGGTGCGTGTGTATCATGTCAGGTGCGTGTGTATCATGTCAGGTGCATGTGTATCATGCTGGTGCATATGTATCATGTCAAGTGCATGTGTATCATGTCAGGTGCATGTGTATCATGTCAAGTTCATGTGTATCATGTTAGGTGCATGTGTATCATGCTGCTGCATGTGTATCATGCTGCTGCATGTGTATCATGCTGCTGCATGTGTATCATGTCAAGTGCATGTGTATCATGTCAGGTGCATGTGTATCATGTCAAGTGCATGTGTATCTTGCTGGTACATGTGTATCATGCTGGTGCGTGTATATCATGTCAGGTGCGTGTGTATCATGTCAGGTGCGTGTATATCATGCTGGTGCGTGTGTATCATGTCAGGTGCGTGTGTAT
Organism: Microtus oregoni; assembly: GCF_018167655.1. Lineage (NCBI taxonomy): Eukaryota > Metazoa > Chordata > Mammalia > Rodentia > Cricetidae > Microtus > Microtus oregoni. The sequence continues at coordinate 459,031 of NW_024544843.1, read as the reverse complement.
CATGTCAGGTGCGTGTGTATCATGCTGGTGCGTGTGTATCATGTCAGGTGCGTGTGTATCATGTCAGGTGCATGTGTATCATGCTGGTGCATATGTATCATGTCAAGTGCATGTGTATCATGTCAGGTGCATGTGTATCATGTCAAGTTCATGTGTATCATGTTAGGTGCATGTGTATCATGCTGCTGCATGTGTATCATGCTGCTGCATGTGTATCATGCTGCTGCATGTGTATCATGTCAAGTGCATGTGTATCATGTCAGGTGCATGTGTATCATGTCAAGTGCATGTGTATCTTGCTGGTACATGTGTATCATGCTGGTGCGTGTATATCATGTCAGGTGCGTGTGTATCATGTCAGGTGTGTGTGTATCATGTCAGGTGCGTGTGTATCATGTCATGTGCGTGTGTATCATGTCAGGTGCATGTGTATCATGTCAGGTGCATGTGTATCATGTCAGGTGCGTGTGTATCATGTCAAGTGCATGTGTATCATGTCAGGTGCATGTGTACCATGCTGTTGCATGTGTATCATGTCAAATGCATGTGTATCATGCCAGGTGCATGTGTATCATGTCAAGTGCATGTGTATCATGTCAGGTGCATGGGTATCATGCTGGTGCGTGTATATCATGTCAGGTGCGTGTGTATCATGTCAGGTGCGTGTGTATCATGCTGGTGCGTGTGTATCATTTCAGGTGCGTGTGTATCATGTCAGGTGCGTGTGTATCATGCTGGTGCGTGTATATCATGTCAGTTGCGTGTGTATCATGCCAGGTGCATGTGTATCATGTCAAGTGCATGTGTATCATTTCAGGTGCATGTGTATCATGTCAAGTGCATGTGTATCTTGCTGGTACATGTGTATCATGCTGGTGCGTGTATATCATTTCAGGTGCGTGTGTATCATGTCAGGTGCGTGTGTATCATGTCAGGTGCGTGTGTATCATGTCAGGTGCGTGTGGATCATGTCAGGTGCATGTGTATCATGTCAGGTGCATGTGGATAATATCAGGTGCATGTGTATCATGCTGCTGCATCTGTATCATGTCAAGTGTATGTGTATCATGTCAGGTGCATGTGTATCATGTCAAGTGCATGTGTATCATGTCAGGTGCATGTGTATCATGTCAAGTGCATGTGTATCTTGCTGGTACATGTGTATCATGCTGGTGCGTGTATATCATGTCAGGTGCGTGTGTATCATGTCAGTTGTGTGTGTATCATGTCAGGTGCGTGTGTATCATGTCAGGTGCATGTGTATCATGTCAGGTGCATGTGTATCATGTCAGGTGCATGTGTATCATGTCAGGTGCGTGTGTATCATGTCAAGTGCATGTGTATCATGTCAGGTGCATGTGTACCATGCTGTTGCATGTGTATCATGTCAAATGCATGTGTATCATGCCAGGTGCATGTGTATCATGTCAAGTGCATGTGTATCATGTCAGGTGCATGGGTATCATGCTGGTGCGTGTATATCATGTCAGGTGCGTGTGTATCATGTCAGGTGCGTGTGTATCATGCTGGTGCGCGTGTATCATTTCAGGTCCGTGTGTATCATGTCAGGTGCGTGTGTATCATGCTGGTGCGTGTATATCATGTCAGGTGCGTGTGTATCATGTCAGGTGCATTTGTATCATGCTGGTGCGTGTGTATCATGTCAGGTGCATGTGTATCATGTCAGGTGCGTGTGTATCATGCTGGTGGGTGTGTATCATGTCAAGTGCATGTGTATCATGTCAGGTGCATGTATATCATGTCAAGTGCATGTGTATCATGTCAGGTGCATGTGTATCATGCTGCTGCATGTGTATCATGCTGCTGCGTGTGTATCATGCTGCTGCATGTGTATCATGTCAACTGCATGTGTATCATGTCAGGTGCATGTGTATAATGTCAAGTGCATGTGTATCTTGCTGGTACATGTGTATCATGCTGGTGCGTGTATATCATGTCGGGTGCGTGTGTATCATGTCAGGTGCGTGTGAATCATGTCAGGTGCATGTGTATCATGTCAGGTGCGTGTGTATCATGTCAGGTGCGTGTGTATCATGCTGGTGCATACGTATCATGTCAAGTGCATGTGTATGATGTGAGGTGCATGTGTATCATGTCAAGTGCATGTGTATCATGTCAGGTGCATGTGTATCATGCTGCTGCATGTGTATCATGTCAAGTGCATGTGTATCATGTCAGGTGCATGTGTATCATGTCAAGTGCATGTGTATCATGTCAGGGGCAGGTGTATCATGCTGGTGCGTGTATATCATGTCAGGTGCGTGTGTATCATGTCAGGTGCGTGTGTATCATGTCAGGTGCGTGTGTATCATGTCAGGTGCATGTGTATCATGCTGGTGCCTGTATATCATGTCAGGTGCGTGTGTATCATGTCAGGTGCGTGTGTATCATGCTGGTGCATGTGTATCATGTCAGGTGCGTGTGTATCATGTCAGGTGCGTGTGTATCATGCTGGTGCATGTGTATCATGTCAAGTGCATGTGTATGATGTGAGGTGCATGTGTATCATGTCAAGTGCATGTGTATCATGTCAGGTGCATGTGTATCATGCTGCTGCATGTGTATCATGTCAAGTGCATGTGTATCATGTCAGGTGCATGTGTATCATGCTGCTGCATGTGTATAATGTCAAGTGCATGTGTATCATGTCAGGTGCATGTGTATCATGTCAAGTGCATGTGTATCATGTCAGGTGCATGTGTATCATGCTGGTGCGTGTATACCATGTCAGGTGCGTGTGTATCATGTCAGGTGCGTGTGTATCATGCTGGTGCGTGTGTATCATGTCAGGTGCGTGTGTATCATGTCAGGTGCGTGTGTATCATGCTGGTGCGTGTGTATCATGTCAGGTGCGTGTGTATCATGTCAAGTGCATGTGTATCTTGCTGTTACATGTGTATCATGCTGGTGCGTGTATATCATGTCAGGTGCGTGTGTATCATGTCAGGTGCGTGTGTATCATGTCATTTGCGTGTGTATCATGTCAGGTGCGTGTGTATCATGTCAGGTGCATGTGTATCATGCTGCTGCATGTGTATAATGACAAGTGCATGTGTATCATGTCAGGTGCATGTGTATCATGTCAAGTGCATGTGTATCATGTCAGGTGCATGTGTATCATGCTGGTGCGTGTATATCATGTCAGGTGCGTGTGTATCATGTCAGGTGCGTGTGTATCATGCTGGTGCGTGTGTATCATGTCAGGTGCGTGTGTATCATGTCAGGTGCATGTGTATCATGCTGGTGCATATGTATCATGTCAAGTGCATGTGTATCATGTCAAGTGCATGTGTATCATGTCAGGTGCATGTGTATCATGTCAAGTTCATGTGTATCATGTCAGGTGCATGTGTATCATGCTGCTGCATGTGTATCATGCTGCTGCATGTGTATCATGTCAAGTGCATGTGTATCATGTCAGGTGCATGTGTATCATGTCAAGTGCATGTGTATCTTGCTGGTACATGTGTATCATGCTGGTGCGTGTATATCATGTCAGGTGCGTGTGTATCATGTCAGGTGTGTGTGTATCATGTCAGGTGCGTGTGTATCATGTCAAGTGCATGTGTATCATGTCAGGTGCATGTGTACCATGCTGTTGCATGTATATCATGTCAAATGCATGTGTATCATGTCAGGTGCATGTGTATCATGTCAGGCGCATGTGTATCATGTCAGGTGCATGTGTATCATGCTGGTGCATGTGTATCATGTCAGGTGTGTGTGTATCATGTCAGGTGCATGTGTATCATGCTGGTGTGTGTATATCAAGTCAGGTGCGTGTGTATCATGTCAGGTGCATGTGTATCATGTCAGGTGCATGTGTATCATGTCAGGCACATGTGTATCATGTCAGGTGCATGTGTATCATGCTGGTGCATGTGTATCATGTCAGGTGCGTGTGTATCATGTCAGGTGCATGTGTATCATGTCAGGTGCATGTGTATCATGTCGGGTGCATGTGTATCATGTCAAGTGCATGTGTTCCATGTCAGGTGCATGTGTATCATGTCAGGCGCATGTGTATCATGTCAGGTGCATGTGTATCATGCCGGTGCATGTGTATCATGTCAGGTGCATGTGTATCATGTCAGGAGCATGTGTATCATGTCAGGTGCATGTGTATCATGCTGGTACACGTGTATCATGTCAAGTGCATGTGTATCATGTCAGGTGCATGGGTATTATGCTGGTGCGTGTATATCATGTCAGGTGCGTGTGTATCATGTCAGGTGCGTGTGTATCATGTCAGGTGCGTTTGTATCATGCTGGTGCGTGTGTATCATGTCAGGTGCGTGTGTATCATCTCAGGTGCATGTGTATCATGCTGGTGGGTGTGTATCATGTCAAGTGCATGTGTATCATGTCAGGTGCATGTGTATCATGTCAGGTGCATGTGTATCATGTCAAGTGCATGTGTATCTTGCTGGTACATGTGTATCATGCTGGTGCGTGTATATCATGTCAGGTGCGTGTGTATCATGTCAGGTGCGTGTGTATCATGTCAGGTGCGTGTGGATCATGTCAGGTGCGTGTGTATCATGCTGCTGCATCTGTATCATGTCAAGTGCATGTGTATCATGTCAGGTGCATGTGTATCATGTCAGGTGCATGTGTATCATGTCAGGTGCATGTGTACCATGCTGTTGCATGTGTATCATGTCAAATGCATGTGTATCATGCCAGGTGCATGTGTATCATGTCAAGTGCATGTGTATCATGTCAGGTGCATGGGTATCATGCTGGTGCGTGTATATCATGTCAGGTGCGTGTGTATCATGTCAGGTGCGTGTGTATCATGCTGGTGCGTGTGTATCATGTCAGGTGCGTGTGTATCATGTCAAGTGCATGTGTATCTTGCTGTTACATGTGTATCATGCTGGTGCGTGTATATCATGTCAGGTGCGTGTGTATCATGTCAGGTGCGTGTGTATCATGTCAGGTGCGTGTGTATCATGTCAGGTGCATGTGTATCATGCTGCTGCATGTGTATAATGTCATGTGCATGTGTATCATGTCAGGTGCATGTGTATCATGTCAGGTGCATGTGTATCATGCTGCTGCATCTGTATCATGTCAAGTGCATGTGTATCATGTCAGGTGCATGTGTATCATGTCAAGTGCATGTGTATCATGTCAGGTGCATGTGTATCATGCTGGTGCGTGTTTATCATGTCAGGTGCATGTGTATCATGTCAGGTGCATGTGTATCATGCTGGTGCGTGTGTATCATGTCAGGTGCATGTGTATCATGCTGGTGCGTGTGTATCATGTCAGGTGCATGTGTATCATGTCAGTTGCATGTGTATCATGCTGGTGCATATGTATCATGTCAAGTGCATGTGTATCATGTCAGGTGCATGTGTATCATGCTGCTGCATGTGTATCATGTCAAGTGCATGTGTATCATGTCAGGTGCATGTGTATCATGTCAAGTGCATGTGTATCTTGCTGGTACATGTGTATCATGCTGGTGCGTGTATATCATGTCAGGTGCGTGTGTATCATGTCAGGTGTGTGTGTATCATGGCAGGTGTGTGGATCATGTCAGGTGAATGTGTATCATGCTGCTGCATCTGTATCATGTCAAGTGCATGTGTATCATGTCAGGTGCATGTGTATCATGTCAAGTGCATGTGTATCATGTCAGGTGCATGTGTATCATGCTGCTGCATCTGTATCATGTCAAGTGCATGTGTATCATGTCAGGTGCATGTGTATCATGTCAAGTGCATGTGTATCATGTCAGGTGCATGTGTATCATGCTGGTGCGTGTTTATCATGTCAGGTGCATGTGTATCATGTCAGGTGTGTGTGTATCATGCTGGTGCGTGTGTATCATGTCAGGTGCGTGTGTATCATGTCAGGTGCGTGTATATCATGTCAGGTGCGTGTGTATCATGTCAGGTGCGTGTGTATCATGTCAGGTGCATGTGTATCATGCTGCTGCATGTGTATAATGTCAAGTGCATGTGTATCATGTCAGGTGCATGTGTATCATGTCAAGTGCATGTGTATCATGTCAGGTGCATGGGTATCATGCTGGTGCGTGTATATCATGTCAGGTGCGTGTGTATCATGTCAGGTGCGTGTGTATCATGCTGGTGCGTGTGTATCACGTCAGGTGCGTGTGTATCATGTCAGGTGCATGTGTATCATGCTGGTGCGTGTGTATCATGTCAGGTGCGTGTGTATCATGTCAGGTGCGTATCATGCTGGTGCATATGTATCATGTCAGGTGCATGTGTATCATGTCAGGTGCATGTGTATCATGTCGGGTGCATGTGTATCATGTCAAGTGCATGTGTATCATGTCAGGTGCATGTGTATCATGTCAGGCGCATGTGTATCATGTCAGGTGCATGTGTATCATGCTGGTGCATGTGTTTCATGTCAGGTGCGTGTGTATCATGTCAGGTGCATGTGTATCATGCTGGTGTGTGTATATGAAGTCAGGTGCGTGTGTATCATGTCAGGTGCATGTGTATCATGTCAGGTGCATGTGTATCATGACAGGTGCGTGTGTATCATGTCAGGTGCATGTGTATCATGCTGGTGCATATGTATCATGTCAAGTGCATGTGTATCATGTCAGGTGCATGTGTATCATGTCAAGTGCATGTGTATCATGTCAGGTGCATGTGTATCATGCTGCTGCATGTGTATCATGTCAAGTGCATGTGTATCATGTCAGGTGCATGTGTATCATGTCAAGTGCATGTGTATCTTGCTGGTACATGTGTATCATGCTGGTGCGTGTATATCATGTCAGGTGCGTGTGTATCATGTCAGGTGCGTGTGTATCATGCTGGTGCGTGTGTATCATGTCAGGTGCGTGTGTATCATGTCAGGTGCATGTGTATCATGCTGGTGCATATGTATCATGTCAAGTGCATGTGTATCATGTCAGGTGCATGTGTATCATGTCAAGTGCATGTGTATCATGTCAGGTGCATGTGTATCATGCTGCTGCATGTGTATAATGTCAAGTGCATGTGTATCATGTCAGGTGCATGTGTATCATGTCAGGCGCATGTGTATCATGTCAGGTGCGTGTGTATCATGCTGGTGTGTGTATATCAAGTCAGGTGCGTGTGTATCATGTCAGGTGCATATGTATCATGTCAGGTGCATGTGTATCATGTCAGGCGCATGTGTATCATGTCAGGTGCATGTGTATCATGCTGGTGCATGTGTATCATGTCAGGTGCGTGTGTATCATGTCAGGTGCATGTGTATCATGCTGGTGTGTGTATATCAAGTCAGGTGCGTGTGTATCATGTCAGGTGCATGTGTATCATGCTGGTGCGTGTATATCAAGTCAGGTGCGTGTGTATCATGTCAGGTGCTTATCATGCTGGTGCATATGTATCATGTCAGGTGCATGTGTATCATGTCAGGTGCATGTGTATCATGTCGGGTGCATGTGTATCATGTCAAGTGCATGTGTATCATGTCAGGTGCATGTGTATCATGTCAGGCGCATGTGTATCATGTGAGGTGCATGTGTATCATGCCGGTGCATGTTTATAATGCCGGTGTATGTGTATCATGTCAGGTGCATGTGTATCATGTCAAGTGCATGTGTATCATGTCAGGTGCATGTGTATCATGCTGCTGCATGTGTATCATGCTGCTGCATGTGTATCATGTCAAGTGCATGTGTATCATGTCAGGTGCATGTGTATCATGTCAAGTGCATGTGTATCTTGCTGGTACATGTGTATCATGCTGGTACGTGTATATCATGTCAGGTGCATGTGTATCATGTCAGGTGCGTGTCTATCATGTCAGGTGCGTTTGTATCATGTCAGGTGCGTGTGTATCATGTCAGGTGCATGTGTATCATGCTGCTGCATGTGTATAATGTCAAGTGCATGTGTATCATGTCAGGTGCATGTGTATCATGTCAAGTGCATGTGTATCATGTCAGGTGCATGTGTATCATGCTGGTGCGTGTATATCATGTCAGGTGCGTGTGTATCATGTCAGGTGCGTGTGTATCATGCTGGTGCGTGTGTATCATGTCAGGTGCATGTGTATCATGTCAGGTGCATGTGTATCATGCTGGTGCATATGTATCATGTCAAGTGCATGTGTTTCATGTCAGGTGCATGTGTATCATGTCAAGTTCATGTGTATCATGTCAGGTGCATGTGTATCATGCTGCTGCATGTGTATCATGCTGCTGCATGTGTATCATGCTGCTGCATGTGTATCATGTCAAGTGCATGTGTATCATGTCAGGTGCATGTGTATCATGTCAAGTGCATGTGTATCTTGCTGGTACATGTGTATCATGCTGGTGCGTGTATATCATGCTGGTGCGTATATATCATGTCAGGTGCGTGTGTATCATGTCAGGTGCGTGTGTATCATGTCAGGTGTGTGTGTATCATGGCAGGTGCGTGTGGATCATGTCAGGTACATGTGTATCATGCTGCTGCATGTGTATCATGTCAAGTGCATGTGTATCATGTCAGGTGCAAGTGTATCATGTCAAGTGCATGTGTATCATGTCAGGTGCATGTGTATCATGCTGCTGCATCTGTATCATGTCAAGTGCATGTGTATCATGTCAGGTGCATGTGTATCATGTCAAGTGCATGTGTATCATGTCAGGTGCATGTGTATCATGCTGGTGCGTGTTTATCATGTCAGGTGCATGTGTATCATGTCAGGTGTGTGTATCATGCTGGTGCCTGTGTATCATGTCAGGTGCGTGTGTATCATGTCAGGTGCATGTGTATCATGCTGGTGCGTGTGTATCATGTCAGGTGCGTGTGTATCATGTCAGGTGCGTATCATGCTGGTGCATATGTATCATGTCAGGTGCATGTGTATCATGTCAGGTGCATGTGTATCATGTCGGGTGCATGTGTATCATGTCAAGTGCATGTGTATCATGTCAGGTGCATGTGTATCATGTCAGGCGCATGTGTATCATGTCAGGTGCATGTGTATCATGCTGGTGCATGTGTATCATGTCAGGTGCATGTGTATCATGTCAAGTGCATGTGTATCATGCTGCTGCATGTGTATCATGCTGCTGCATGTGTATCATGCTGCTGCATGTGTATCATGTCAAGTGCATGTGTATCATGTCAGGTGCATGTGTATAATGTCAAGTGCATGTGTATCTTGCTGGTACATGTGTATCATGCTGGTGCGTGTATATCATGTCAGGTGCGTGTGTATCATGTCAGGTGCGTGTATATCATGCTGGTGCGTGTGTATCATGTCAGGTGCGTGTGTATCATGTCAGGTGCGTGTGTATCATGCTGGTGCGTGTGTATCATGTCAGGTGCGTGTGTATCATGTCAGGTGCATGTGTATCATGCTGGTGCATATGTATCATGTCAAGTGCATGTGTATCATGTCAGGTGCATGTGTATCATGTCAAGTTCATGTGTATCATGTTAGGTGCATGTGTATCATGCTGCTGCATGTGTATCATGCTGCTGCATGTGTATCATGCTGCTGCATGTGTATCATGTCAAGTGCATGTGTATCATGTCAGGTGCATGTGTATCATGTCAAGTGCATGTGTATCTTGCTGGTACATGTGTATCATGCTGGTGCGTGTATATCATGTCAGGTGCGTGTGTATCATGTCAGGTGTGTGTGTATCATGTCAGGTGCGTGTGTATCATGTCATGTGCGTGTGTATCATGTCAGGTGCATGTGTATCATGTCAGGTGCATGTGTATCATGTCAGGTGCGTGTGTATCATGTCAAGTGCATGTGTATCATGTCAGGTGCATGTGTACCATGCTGTTGCATGTGTATCATGTCAAATGCATGTGTATCATGCCAGGTGCATGTGTATCATGTCAAGTGCATGTGTATCATGTCAGGTGCATGGGTATCATGCTGGTGCGTGTATATCATGTCAGGTGCGTGTGTATCATGTCAGGTGCGTGTGTATCATGCTGGTGCGTGTGTATCATTTCAGGTGCGTGTGTATCATGTCAGGTGCGTGTGTATCATGCTGGTGCGTGTATATCATGTCAGTTGCGTGTGTATCATGCCAGGTGCATGTGTATCATGTCAAGTGCATGTGTATCATTTCAGGTGCATGTGTATCATGTCAAGTGCATGTGTATCTTGCTGGTACATGTGTATCATGCTGGTGCGTGTATATCATTTCAGGTGCGTGTGTATCATGTCAGGTGCGTGTGTATCATGTCAGGTGCGTGTGTATCATGTCAGGTGCGTGTGGATCATGTCAGGTGCATGTGTATCATGTCAGGTGCATGTGGATAATATCAGGTGCATGTGTATCATGCTGCTGCATCTGTATCATGTCAAGTGCATGTGTATCATGTCAGGTGCATGTGTATCATGTCAAGTGCATGTGTATCATGTCAGGTGCATGTGTATCATGTCAAGTGCATGTGTATCTTGCTGGTACATGTGTATCATGCTGGTGCGTGTATATCATGTCAGGTGCGTGTGTATCATGTCAGTTGTGTGTGTATCATGTCAGGTGCGTGTGTATCATGTCAGGTGCGTGTGTATCATGTCAGGTGCATGTGTATCATGTCAGGTGCATGTGTATCATGCCAGGTGCGTGTGTATCATGTCAAGTGCATGTGTATCATGTCAGGTGCATGTGTACCATGCTGTTGCATGTGTATCATGTCAAATGCATGTGTATCATGCCAGGTGCATGTGTATCATGTCAAGTGCATGTGTATCATGTCAGGTGCATGGGTATCATGCTGGTGCGTGTATATCATGTCAGGTGCGTGTGTATCATGTCAGGTGCGTGTGTATCATGCTGGTGCGCGTGTATCATTTCAGGTCCGTGTGTATCATGTCAGGTGCGTGTGTATCATGCTGGTGCGTGTATATCATGTCAGGTGCGTGTGTATCATGTCAGGTGCATTTGTATCATGCTGGTGCGTGTGTATCATGTCAGGTGCATGTGTATCATGTCAGGTGCGTGTGTATCATGCTGGTGGGTGTGTATCATGTCAAGTGCATGTGTATCATGTCAGGTGCATGTATATCATGTCAAGTGCATGTGTATCATGTCAGGTGCATGTGTATCATGCTGCTGCATGTGTATCATGCTGCTGCGTGTGTATCATGCTGCTGCATGTGTATCATGTCAACTGCATGTGTATCATGTCAGGTGCATGTGTATAATGTCAAGTGCATGTGTATCTTGCTGGTACATGTGTATCATGCTGGTGCGTGTATATCATGTCGGGTGCGTGTGTATCATGTCAGGTGCGTGTGAATCATGTCAGGTGCATGTGTATCATGTCAGGTGCGTGTGTATCATGTCAGGTGCGTGTGTATCATGCTGGTGCATACGTATCATGTCAAGTGCATGTGTATGATGTGAGGTGCATGTGTATCATGTCAAGTGCATGTGTATCATGTCAGGTGCATGTGTATCATGCTGCTGCATGTGTATCATGTCAAGTGCATGTGTATCATGTCAGGTGCATGTGTATCATGTCAAGTGCATGTGTATCTTGCTGGTACATGTGTATCATGCTGGTGCGTGTATATCATGTCAGGTGCGTGTGTATCATGTCAGGTGCGTGTGTATCATGTCAGGTGCGTGTGGATCATGTCAGGTGCGTGTGTATCATGCTGCTGCATCTGTATCATGTCAAGTGCATGTGTATCATGTCAGGTGCATGTGTATCATGTCAGGTGCATGTGTATCATGTCAGGTGCATGTGTACCATGCTGTTGCATGTGTATCATGTCAAATGCATGTGTATCATGCCAGGTGCATGTGTATCATGTCAAGTGCATGTGTATCATGTCAGGTGCATGGGTATCATGCTGGTGCGTGTATATCATGTCAGGTGCGTGTGTATCATGTCAGGTGCGTGTGTATCATGCTGCTGCATGTGTATCATGTCAACTGCATGTGTATCATGTCAGGTGCATGTGTATAATGTCAAGTGCATGTGTATCTTGCTGGTACATGTGTATCATGCTGGTGCGTGTATATCATGTCGGGTGCGTGTGTATCATGTCAGGTGCGTGTGTATCATGTCAGGTGCATGTGTATCATGTCAGGTGCGTGTGTATCATGTCAGGTGCATGTGTATCATGCTGGTGCATACGTATCATGTCAGGTGCATGTGTATCATGCTGCTGCATGTGTATAATGTCAAGTGCATGTGTATCATGTCAGGTGCATGTGTATCATGTCAAGTGCATGTGTATCATGTCAGGTGCATGTGTATCATGCTGGTGCGTGTATATCATGTCAGGTGCGTGTGTATCATGTCAGGTGCGTGTGTATCATGCTGGTGCGTGTGTATCATGTCAGGTGCATGTGTATCATGTCAGGTGCATGTGTATCATGCTGGTGCATATGTATCATGTCAAGTGCATGTGTATCATGTCAGTTGCATGTGTATCATGTCAAGTTCATGTGTATCATGTCAGGTGCATGTGTATCATCCTGCTGCATGTGTATCATGCTGCTGCATGTGTATCATGTCAAGTGCATGTGTATCATGTCAGGTGCATGTGTATCATGTCAGGTGCATGTGTATCAAGTCAAGTGCACGTGTATCATGTCAGGTGCATGTGTACCATGCTGCTGCATGTGTATCATGTCAAATGCATGTGTATCATGCCAGGTGCATGTGTATCATGTCAAGTGCATGTGTATCATGTCAGGTGCATGTGTATCATGTCAAGTGCATGTGTATCTTGCTGGTACATGTGTATCATGCTGGTGCGTGTATATCATGTCAGGTGCGTGTGTATCATGTCAGGTGCGTGTGTATCATGTAAGGTGCGTGTGTATCATGCCAGGTGCGTGTGTATCATGTCAGGTGCATGTGTATCATGCTGCTGCATGTGTATAATGTCAAGTGCATGTGTATCATGTCAGGTGCATGTGTATCATGTCAAGTGCATGTGTATCATGTCAGGTGCATGTGTATCATGCTGGTGCGTGTATATCATGTCAGGTGCGTGTGTATCATGTCAGGTGCGTGTGTATCATGCTGGTGCGTGTGTATCATGTCAGGTGCGTGTGTATCATGTCAGGTGCATGTGTATCATGCTGGTGCATATGTATCATGTCAAGTGCATGTGTATCATGTCAGGTGCATGTGTATCATGTCAAGTTCATGTGTATCATGTTAGGTGCATGTGTATCATGCTGCTGCATGTGTATCATGCTGCTGCATGTGTATCATGCTGCTGCATGTGTATCATGTCAAGTGCATGTGTATCATGTCAGGTGCATGTGTATCATGTCAAGTGCATGTGTATCTTGCTGGTACATGTGTATCATGCTGGTGCGTGTATATCATGTCAGGTGCGTGTGTATCATGTCAGGTGCGTGTATATCATGCTGGTGCGTGTGTATCATGTCAGGTGCGTGTGTATCATGTCAGGTGCGTGTGTATCATGCTGGTGCGTGTGTATCATGTCAGGTGCGTGTGTATCATGTCAGGTGCATGTGTATCATGCTGGTGCATATGTATCATGTCAAGTGCATGTGTATCATGTCAGGTGCATGTGTATCATGTCAAGTTCATGTGTATCATGTTAGGTGCATGTGTATCATGCTGCTGCATGTGTATCATGCTGCTGCATGTGTATCATGCTGCTGCATGTGTATCATGTCAAGTGCATGTGTATCATGTCAGGTGCATGTGTATCATGTCAAGTGCATGTGTATCTTGCTGGTACATGTGTATCATGCTGGTGCGTGTATATCATGTCAGGTGCGTGTGTATCATGTCAGGTGTGTGTGTATCATGTCAGGTGCGTGTGTATCATGTCATGTGCGTGTGTATCATGTCAGGTGCATGTGTATCATGTCAGGTGCATGTGTATCATGTCAGGTGCGTGTGTATCATGTCAAGTGCATGTGTATCATGTCAGGTGCATGTGTACCATGCTGTTGCATGTGTATCATGTCAAATGCATGTGTATCATGCCAGGTGCATGTGTATCATGTCAAGTGCATGTGTATCATGTCAGGTGCATGGGTATCATGCTGGTGCGTGTATATCATGTCAGGTGCGTGTGTATCATGTCAGGTGCGTGTGTATCATGCTGGTGCGTGTGTATCATTTCAGGTGCGTGTGTATCATGTCAGGTGCGTGTGTATCATGCTGGTGCGTGTATATCATGTCAGTTGCGTGTGTATCATGCCAGGTGCATGTGTATCATGTCAAGTGCATGTGTATCATTTCAGGTGCATGTGTATCATGTCAAGTGCATGTGTATCTTGCTGGTACATGTGTATCATGCTGGTGCGTGTATATCATTTCAGGTGCGTGTGTATCATGTCAGGTGCGTGTGTATCATGTCAGGTGCGTGTGTATCATGTCAGGTGCGTGTGGATCATGTCAGGTGCATGTGTATCATGTCAGGTGCATGTGGATAATATCAGGTGCATGTGTATCATGCTGCTGCATCTGTATCATGTCAAGTGTATGTGTATCATGTCAGGTGCATGTGTATCATGTCAAGTGCATGTGTATCATGTCAGGTGCATGTGTATCATGTCAAGTGCATGTGTATCTTGCTGGTACATGTGTATCATGCTGGTGCGTGTATATCATGTCAGGTGCGTGTGTATCATGTCAGTTGTGTGTGTATCATGTCAGGTGCGTGTGTATCATGTCAGGTGCATGTGTATCATGTCAGGTGCATGTGTATCATGTCAGGTGCATGTGTATCATGTCAGGTGCGTGTGTATCATGTCAAGTGCATGTGTATCATGTCAGGTGCATGTGTACCATGCTGTTGCATGTGTATCATGTCAAATGCATGTGTATCATGCCAGGTGCATGTGTATCATGTCAAGTGCATGTGTATCATGTCAGGTGCATGGGTATCATGCTGGTGCGTGTATATCATGTCAGGTGCGTGTGTATCATGTCAGGTGCGTGTGTATCATGCTGGTGCGCGTGTATCATTTCAGGTCCGTGTGTATCATGTCAGGTGCGTGTGTATCATGCTGGTGCGTGTATATCATGTCAGGTGCGTGTGTATCATGTCAGGTGCATTTGTATCATGCTGGTGCGTGTGTATCATGTCAGGTGCATGTGTATCATGTCAGGTGCGTGTGTATCATGCTGGTGGGTGTGTATCATGTCAAGTGCATGTGTATCATGTCAGGTGCATGTATATCATGTCAAGTGCATGTGTATCATGTCAGGTGCATGTGTATCATGCTGCTGCATGTGTATCATGCTGCTGCGTGTGTATCATGCTGCTGCATGTGTATCATGTCAACTGCATGTGTATCATGTCAGGTGCATGTGTATAATGTCAAGTGCATGTGTATCTTGCTGGTACATGTGTATCATGCTGGTGCGTGTATATCATGTCGGGTGCGTGTGTATCATGTCAGGTGCGTGTGAATCATGTCAGGTGCATGTGTATCATGTCAGGTGCGTGTGTATCATGTCAGGTGCGTGTGTATCATGCTGGTGCATACGTATCATGTCAAGTGCATGTGTATGATGTGAGGTGCATGTGTATCATGTCAAGTGCATGTGTATCATGTCAGGTGCATGTGTATCATGCTGCTGCATGTGTATCATGTCAAGTGCATGTGTATCATGTCAGGTGCATGTGTATCATGTCAAGTGCATGTGTATCATGTCAGGGGCAGGTGTATCATGCTGGTGCGTGTATATCATGTCAGGTGCGTGTGTATCATGTCAGGTGCGTGTGTATCATGTCAGGTGCGTGTGTATCATGTCAGGTGCATGTGTATCATGCTGGTGCCTGTATATCATGTCAGGTGCGTGTGTATCATGTCAGGTGCGTGTGTATCATGCTGGTGCATGTGTATCATGTCAGGTGCGTGTGTATCATGTCAGGTGCGTGTGTATCATGCTGGTGCATGTGTATCATGTCAAGTGCATGTGTATGATGTGAGGTGCATGTGTATCATGTCAAGTGCATGTGTATCATGTCAGGTGCATGTGTATCATGCTGCTGCATGTGTATCATGTCAAGTGCATGTGTATCATGTCAGGTGCATGTGTATCATGCTGCTGCATGTGTATAATGTCAAGTGCATGTGTATCATGTCAGGTGCATGTGTATCATGTCAAGTGCATGTGTATCATGTCAGGTGCATGTGTATCATGCTGGTGCGTGTATACCATGTCAGGTGCGTGTGTATCATGTCAGGTGCGTGTGTATCATGCTGGTGCGTGTGTATCATGTCAGGTGCGTGTGTATCATGTCAGGTGCGTGTGTATCATGCTGGTGCGTGTGTATCATGTCAGGTGCGTGTGTATCATGTCAAGTGCATGTGTATCTTGCTGTTACATGTGTATCATGCTGGTGCGTGTATATCATGTCAGGTGCGTGTGTATCATGTCAGGTGCGTGTGTATCATGTCATTTGCGTGTGTATCATGTCAGGTGCGTGTGTATCATGTCAGGTGCATGTGTATCATGCTGCTGCATGTGTATAATGACAAGTGCATGTGTATCATGTCAGGTGCATGTGTATCATGTCAAGTGCATGTGTATCATGTCAGGTGCATGTGTATCATGCTGGTGCGTGTATATCATGTCAGGTGCGTGTGTATCATGTCAGGTGCGTGTGTATCATGCTGGTGCGTGTGTATCATGTCAGGTGCGTGTGTATCATGTCAGGTGCATGTGTATCATGCTGGTGCATATGTATCATGTCAAGTGCATGTGTATCATGTCAAGTGCATGTGTATCATGTCAGGTGCATGTGTATCATGTCAAGTTCATGTGTATCATGTCAGGTGCATGTGTATCATGCTGCTGCATGTGTATCATGCTGCTGCATGTGTATCATGTCAAGTGCATGTGTATCATGTCAGGTGCATGTGTATCATGTCAAGTGCATGTGTATCTTGCTGGTACATGTGTATCATGCTGGTGCGTGTATATCATGTCAGGTGCGTGTGTATCATGTCAGGTGTGTGTGTATCATGTCAGGTGCGTGTGTATCATGTCAAGTGCATGTGTATCATGTCAGGTGCATGTGTACCATGCTGTTGCATGTATATCATGTCAAATGCATGTGTATCATGTCAGGTGCATGTGTATCATGTCAGGCGCATGTGTATCATGTCAGGTGCATGTGTATCATGCTGGTGCATGTGTATCATGTCAGGTGTGTGTGTATCATGTCAGGTGCATGTGTATCATGCTGGTGTGTGTATATCAAGTCAGGTGCGTGTGTATCATGTCAGGTGCATGTGTATCATGTCAGGTGCATGTGTATCATGTCAGGCACATGTGTATCATGTCAGGTGCATGTGTATCATGCTGGTGCATGTGTATCATGTCAGGTGCGTGTGTATCATGTCAGGTGCATGTGTATCATGTCAGGTGCATGTGTATCATGTCGGGTGCATGTGTATCATGTCAAGTGCATGTGTTCCATGTCAGGTGCATGTGTATCATGTCAGGCGCATGTGTATCATGTCAGGTGCATGTGTATCATGCCGGTGCATGTGTATCATGTCAGGTGCATGTGTATCATGTCAGGAGCATGTGTATCATGTCAGGTGCATGTGTATCATGCTGGTACACGTGTATCATGTCAAGTGCATGTGTATCATGTCAGGTGCATGGGTATTATGCTGGTGCGTGTATATCATGTCAGGTGCGTGTGTATCATGTCAGGTGCGTGTGTATCATGTCAGGTGCGTTTGTATCATGCTGGTGCGTGTGTATCATGTCAGGTGCGTGTGTATCATCTCAGGTGCATGTGTATCATGCTGGTGGGTGTGTATCATGTCAAGTGCATGTGTATCATGTCAGGTGCATGTGTATCATGTCAGGTGCATGTGTATCATGTCAAGTGCATGTGTATCTTGCTGGTACATGTGTATCATGCTGGTGCGTGTATATCATGTCAGGTGCGTGTGTATCATGTCAGGTGCGTGTGTATCATGTCAGGTGCGTGTGGATCATGTCAGGTGCGTGTGTATCATGCTGCTGCATCTGTATCATGTCAAGTGCATGTGTATCATGTCAGGTGCATGTGTATCATGTCAGGTGCATGTGTATCATGTCAGGTGCATGTGTACCATGCTGTTGCATGTGTATCATGTCAAATGCATGTGTATCATGCCAGGTGCATGTGTATCATGTCAAGTGCATGTGTATCATGTCAGGTGCATGGGTATCATGCTGGTGCGTGTATATCATGTCAGGTGCGTGTGTATCATGTCAGGTGCGTGTGTATCATGCTGGTGCGTGTGTATCATTTCAGGTGCGTGTGTATCATGTCAGGTGCGTGTGTATCATGCTGGTGCGTGTATATCATGTCAGTTGCGTGTGTATCATGCCAGGTGCATGTGTATCATGTCAAGTGCATGTGTATCATTTCAGGTGCATGTGTATCATGTCAAGTGCATGTGTATCTTGCTGGTACATGTGTATCATGCTGGTGCGTGTATATCATTTCAGGTGCGTGTGTATCATGTCAGGTGCGTGTGTATCATGTCAGGTGCGTGTGTATCATGTCAGGTGCGTGTGGATCATGTCAGGTGCATGTGTATCATGTCAGGTGCATGTGGATAATATCAGGTGCATGTGTATCATGCTGCTGCATCTGTATCATGTCAAGTGTATGTGTATCATGTCAGGTGCATGTGTATCATGTCAAGTGCATGTGTATCATGTCAGGTGCATGTGTATCATGTCAAGTGCATGTGTATCTTGCTGGTACATGTGTATCATGCTGGTGCGTGTATATCATGTCAGGTGCGTGTGTATCATGTCAGTTGTGTGTGTATCATGTCAGGTGCGTGTGTATCATGTCAGGTGCATGTGTATCATGTCAGGTGCATGTGTATCATGTCAGGTGCATGTGTATCATGTCAGGTGCGTGTGTATCATGTCAAGTGCATGTGTATCATGTCAGGTGCATGTGTACCATGCTGTTGCATGTGTATCATGTCAAATGCATGTGTATCATGCCAGGTGCATGTGTATCATGTCAAGTGCATGTGTATCATGTCAGGTGCATGGGTATCATGCTGGTGCGTGTATATCATGTCAGGTGCGTGTGTATCATGTCAGGTGCGTGTGTATCATGCTGGTGCGCGTGTATCATTTCAGGTCCGTGTGTATCATGTCAGGTGCGTGTGTATCATGCTGGTGCGTGTATATCATGTCAGGTGCGTGTGTATCATGTCAGGTGCATTTGTATCATGCTGGTGCGTGTGTATCATGTCAGGTGCATGTGTATCATGTCAGGTGCGTGTGTATCATGCTGGTGGGTGTGTATCATGTCAAGTGCATGTGTATCATGTCAGGTGCATGTATATCATGTCAAGTGCATGTGTATCATGTCAGGTGCATGTGTATCATGCTGCTGCATGTGTATCATGCTGCTGCGTGTGTATCATGCTGCTGCATGTGTATCATGTCAACTGCATGTGTATCATGTCAGGTGCATGTGTATAATGTCAAGTGCATGTGTATCTTGCTGGTACATGTGTATCATGCTGGTGCGTGTATATCATGTCGGGTGCGTGTGTATCATGTCAGGTGCGTGTGAATCATGTCAGGTGCATGTGTATCATGTCAGGTGCGTGTGTATCATGTCAGGTGCGTGTGTATCATGCTGGTGCATACGTATCATGTCAAGTGCATGTGTATGATGTGAGGTGCATGTGTATCATGTCAAGTGCATGTGTATCATGTCAGGTGCATGTGTATCATGCTGCTGCATGTGTATCATGTCAAGTGCATGTGTATCATGTCAGGTGCATGTGTATCATGTCAAGTGCATGTGTATCATGTCAGGGGCAGGTGTATCATGCTGGTGCGTGTATATCATGTCAGGTGCGTGTGTATCATGTCAGGTGCGTGTGTATCATGTCAGGTGCGTGTGTATCATGTCAGGTGCATGTGTATCATGCTGGTGCCTGTATATCATGTCAGGTGCGTGTGTATCATGTCAGGTGCGTGTGTATCATGCTGGTGCATGTGTATCATGTCAGGTGCGTGTGTATCATGTCAGGTGCGTGTGTATCATGCTGGTGCATGTGTATCATGTCAAGTGCATGTGTATGATGTGAGGTGCATGTGTATCATGTCAAGTGCATGTGTATCATGTCAGGTGCATGTGTATCATGCTGCTGCATGTGTATCATGTCAAGTGCATGTGTATCATGTCAGGTGCATGTGTATCATGCTGCTGCATGTGTATAATGTCAAGTGCATGTGTATCATGTCAGGTGCATGTGTATCATGTCAAGTGCATGTGTATCATGTCAGGTGCATGTGTATCATGCTGGTGCGTGTATACCATGTCAGGTGCGTGTGTATCATGTCAGGTGCGTGTGTATCATGCTGGTGCGTGTGTATCATGTCAGGTGCGTGTGTATCATGTCAGGTGCGTGTGTATCATGCTGGTGCGTGTGTATCATGTCAGGTGCGTGTGTATCATGTCAAGTGCATGTGTATCTTGCTGTTACATGTGTATCATGCTGGTGCGTGTATATCATGTCAGGTGCGTGTGTATCATGTCAGGTGCGTGTGTATCATGTCATTTGCGTGTGTATCATGTCAGGTGCGTGTGTATCATGTCAGGTGCATGTGTATCATGCTGCTGCATGTGTATAATGACAAGTGCATGTGTATCATGTCAGGTGCATGTGTATCATGTCAAGTGCATGTGTATCATGTCAGGTGCATGTGTATCATGCTGGTGCGTGTATATCATGTCAGGTGCGTGTGTATCATGTCAGGTGCGTGTGTATCATGCTGGTGCGTGTGTATCATGTCAGGTGCGTGTGTATCATGTCAGGTGCATGTGTATCATGCTGGTGCATATGTATCATGTCAAGTGCATGTGTATCATGTCAAGTGCATGTGTATCATGTCAGGTGCATGTGTATCATGTCAAGTTCATGTGTATCATGTCAGGTGCATGTGTATCATGCTGCTGCATGTGTATCATGCTGCTGCATGTGTATCATGTCAAGTGCATGTGTATCATGTCAGGTGCATGTGTATCATGTCAAGTGCATGTGTATCTTGCTGGTACATGTGTATCATGCTGGTGCGTGTATATCATGTCAGGTGCGTGTGTATCATGTCAGGTGTGTGTGTATCATGTCAGGTGCGTGTGTATCATGTCAAGTGCATGTGTATCATGTCAGGTGCATGTGTACCATGCTGTTGCATGTATATCATGTCAAATGCATGTGTATCATGTCAGGTGCATGTGTATCATGTCAGGCGCATGTGTATCATGTCAGGTGCATGTGTATCATGCTGGTGCATGTGTATCATGTCAGGTGTGTGTGTATCATGTCAGGTGCATGTGTATCATGCTGGTGTGTGTATATCAAGTCAGGTGCGTGTGTATCATGTCAGGTGCATGTGTATCATGTCAGGTGCATGTGTATCATGTCAGGCACATGTGTATCATGTCAGGTGCATGTGTATCATGCTGGTGCATGTGTATCATGTCAGGTGCGTGTGTATCATGTCAGGTGCATGTGTATCATGTCAGGTGCATGTGTATCATGTCGGGTGCATGTGTATCATGTCAAGTGCATGTGTTCCATGTCAGGTGCATGTGTATCATGTCAGGCGCATGTGTATCATGTCAGGTGCATGTGTATCATGCCGGTGCATGTGTATCATGTCAGGTGCATGTGTATCATGTCAGGAGCATGTGTATCATGTCAGGTGCATGTGTATCATGCTGGTACACGTGTATCATGTCAAGTGCATGTGTATCATGTCAGGTGCATGGGTATTATGCTGGTGCGTGTATATCATGTCAGGTGCGTGTGTATCATGTCAGGTGCGTGTGTATCATGTCAGGTGCGTTTGTATCATGCTGGTGCGTGTGTATCATGTCAGGTGCGTGTGTATCATCTCAGGTGCATGTGTATCATGCTGGTGGGTGTGTATCATGTCAAGTGCATGTGTATCATGTCAGGTGCATGTGTATCATGTCAGGTGCATGTGTATCATGTCAAGTGCATGTGTATCTTGCTGGTACATGTGTATCATGCTGGTGCGTGTATATCATGTCAGGTGCGTGTGTATCATGTCAGGTGCGTGTGTATCATGTCAGGTGCGTGTGGATCATGTCAGGTGCGTGTGTATCATGCTGCTGCATCTGTATCATGTCAAGTGCATGTGTATCATGTCAGGTGCATGTGTATCATGTCAGGTGCATGTGTATCATGTCAGGTGCATGTGTACCATGCTGTTGCATGTGTATCATGTCAAATGCATGTGTATCATGCCAGGTGCATGTGTATCATGTCAAGTGCATGTGTATCATGTCAGGTGCATGGGTATCATGCTGGTGCGTGTATATCATGTCAGGTGCGTGTGTATCATGTCAGGTGCGTGTGTATCATGCTGCTGCATGTGTATCATGTCAACTGCATGTGTATCATGTCAGGTGCATGTGTATAATGTCAAGTGCATGTGTATCTTGCTGGTACATGTGTATCATGCTGGTGCGTGTATATCATGTCGGGTGCGTGTGTATCATGTCAGGTGCGTGTGTATCATGTCAGGTGCATGTGTATCATGTCAGGTGCGTGTGTATCATGTCAGGTGCATGTGTATCATGCTGGTGCATACGTATCATGTCAAGTGCATGTGTATCATGCTGCTGCATGTGTATCATGTCAAGTGCATGTGTATCATGTCAGGTGCATGTGTATCATGTCAAGTGCATGTGTATCATGTCAGGGGCAGGTGTATCATGCTGGTGCGTGTATATCATGTCAGGTGCGTGTGTATCATGTCAGGTGCGTGTGTATCATGTCAGGTGCATGTGTATCATGCTGGTGCGTGTATATCATGTCAGGTGCGTGTGTATCATGTCAGGTGCGTGTGTATCATGCTGGTGCATGTGTATCATGTCAGGTGCGTGTATATCATGTCAGGTGCGTGTGTATCATGCTGGTGCATGTGTATCATGTCAAGTGCATGTGTATCATGTCAGGTGCATGTGTATCATGTCAAGTGCATGTGTATCATGTCAGGTGCATGTGTATCATGCTGGTGCGTGTATATCATGTCAGGTGCGTGTGTATCATGTCAGGTGCGTGTGTATCATGCTGGTGCGTGTGTATCATGTCAGGTGCGTGTGTTCCATGTCAGGTGCATGTGTATCATGCTGCTGCATGTGTATAATGTCAAGTGCATGTGTATCATGTCAGGTGCATGTGTATCATGTCAAGTGCATGTGTATCATGTCAGGTGCATGTGTATCATGCTGGTGCGTGTATATCATGTCAGGTGCGTGTGTATCATGTCAGGTGCGTGTGTATCATGCTGGTGCGTGTGTATCATGTCAGGTGCATGTGTATCATGTCAGGTGCATGTGTATCATGCTGGTGCATATGTATCATGTCAAGTGCATGTGTATCATGTCAGGTGCATGTGTATCATGTCAAGTTCATGTGTATCATGTCAGGTGCATGTGTATCATCCTGCTGCATGTGTATCATGCTGCTGCATGTGTATCATGTCAAGTGCATGTGTATCATGTCAGGTGCATGTGTATCATGTCAGGTGCATGTGTATCAAGTCAAGTGCACGTGTATCATGTCAGGTGCATGTGTACCATGCTGCTGCATGTGTATCATGTCAAATGCATGTGTATCATGCCAGGTGCATGTGTATCATGTCAAGTGCATGTGTATCATGTCAGGTGCATGTGTATCATGTCAAGTGCATGTGTATCTTGCTGTAACATGTGTATCATGCTGGTGCGGGTATATCATGTCAGGTGCGTGTGTATCATGTCAGGTGCGTGTGTATCATGTCAGGTGCGTGTGTATCATGTCAGGTGCATGTGTATCATGCTGCTGCATGTGTATAATGTCAAGTGCATGTGTATCATGTCAGGTGCATGTGTATCATGTCAAGTGCATGTGTATCATGTCAGGTGCATGTGTATCATGCTGGTGCGTGTATATCATGTCAGGTGCGTGTGTATCATGTCAGGTGCGTGTGTATCATGCTGGTGCGTGTGTATCATGTCAGGTGCGTGTGTATCATGTCAGGTGCATGTGTATCATGCTGGTGCATATGTATCATGTCAAGTGCATGTGTATCATGTCAGGTGCATGTGTATCATGTCAAGTTCATGTGTATCATGTTAGGTGCATGTGTATCATGCTGCTGCATGTGTATCATGCTGCTGCATGTGTATCATGCTGCTGCATGTGTATCATGTCAAGTGCATGTGTATCATGTCAGGTGCATGTGTATCATGTCAAGTGCATGTGTATCTTGCTGGTACATGTGTATCATGCTGGTGCGTGTATATCATGTCAGGTGCGTGTGTATCATGTCAGGTGCGTGTGTATCATGCTGGTGCGTGTGTATCATGTCAGGTGCGTGTGTATCATGTCAGGTGCGTGTGTATCATGCTGGTGCGTGTGTATCATGTCAGGTGCGTGTGTATCATGTCAGGTGCATGTGTATCATGCTGGTGCATATGTATCATGTCAAGTGCATGTGTATCATGTCAGGTGAATGTGTACCATGCTGTTGCATGTGTATCATGTCAAATGCATGTGTATCATGCCAGGTGCATGTGTATCATGTCAAGTGCATGTGTATCATGTCAGGTGCATGGGTATCATGCTGGTGCGTGTATATCATGTCAGGTGCGTGTGTATCATGTCAGGTGCGTGTGGATCATGCTGGTGCGTGTGTATCATTTCAGGTGCGTGTGTATCATGTCAGGTGCGTGTGTATCATGCTGGTGCGTGTATATCATGTCAGTTGCGTGTGTATCATGCCAGGTGCATGTGTATCATGTCAAGTGCATGTGTATCATTTCAGGTGCATGTGTATCATGTCAAGTGCATGTGTATCTTGCTGGTACATGTGTATCATGCTGGTGCGTGTATATCATTTCAGGTGCGTGTGTATCATGTCAGGTGCGTGTGTATCATGTCAGGTGCGTGTGTATCATGTCAGGTGCGTGTGGATCATGTCAGGTGCATGTGTATCATGTCAGGTGCATGTGGATAATATCAGGTGCATGTGTATCATGCTGCTGCATCTGTATCATGTCAAGTGCATGTGTATCATGTCAGGTGCATGTGTATCATGTCAAGTGCATGTGTATCATGTCAGGTGCATGTGTATCATGTCAAGTGCATGTGTATCTTGCTGGTACATGTGTATCATGCTGGTGCGTGTATATCATGTCAGGTGCGTGTGTATCATGTCAGTTGTGTGTGTATCATGTCAGGTGCGTGTGTATCATGTCAGGTGCGTGTGTATCATGTCAGGTGCATGTGTATCATGTCAGGTGCATGTGTATCATGTCAGGTGCGTGTGTATCATGTCAAGTGCATGTGTATCATGTCAGGTGCATGTGTACCATGCTGTTGCATGTGTATCATGTCAAATGCATGTGTATCATGCCAGGTGCATGTGTATCATGTCAAGTGCATGTGTATCATGTCAGGTGCATGGGTATCATGCTGGTGCGTGTATATCATGTCAGGTGCGTGTGTATCATGTCAGGTGCGTGTGTATCATGCTGGTGCGCGTGTATCATTTCAGGTCCGTGTGTATCATGACAGGTGCGTGTGTATCATGCTGGTGCGTGTATATCATGTCAGGTGCGTGTGTATCATGTCAGGTGCATTTGTATCATGCTGGTGCGTGTGTATCATGTCAGGTGCATGTGTATCATGTCAGGTGCGTGTGTATCATGCTGGTGGGTGTGTATCATGTCAAGTGCATGTGTATCATGTCAGGTGCATGTATATCATGTCAAGTGCATGTGTATCATGTCAGGTGCATGTGTATCATGCTGCTGCATGTGTATCATGCTGCTGCGTGTGTATCATGCTGCTGCATGTGTATCATGTCAACTGCATGTGTATCATGTCAGGTGCATGTGTATAATGTCAAGTGCATGTGTATCTTGCTGGTACATGTGTATCATGCTGGTGCGTGTATATCATGTCGGGTGCGTGTGTATCATGTCAGGTGCGTGTGAATCATGTCAGGTGCATGTGTATCATGTCAGGTGCGTGTGTATCATGTCAGGTGCGTGTGTATCATGCTGGTGCATACGTATCATGTCAAGTGCATGTGTATGATGTGAGGTGCATGTGTATCATGTCAAGTGCATGTGTATCATGTCAGGTGCATGTGTATCATGCTGCTGCATGTGTATCATGTCAAGTGCATGTGTATCATGTCAGGTGCATGTGTATCATGTCAAGTGCATGTGTATCATGTCAGGGGCAGGTGTATCATGCTGGTGCGTGTATATCATGTCAGGTGCGTGTGTATCATGTCAGGTGCGTGTGTATCATGTCAGGTGCGTGTGTATCATGTCAGGTGCATGTGTATCATGCTGGTGCCTGTATATCATGTCAGGTGCGTGTGTATCATGTCAGGTGCGTGTGTATCATGCTGGTGCATGTGTATCATGTCAGGTGCGTGTGTATCATGTCAGGTGCGTGTGTATCATGCTGGTGCATGTGTATCATGTCAAGTGCATGTGTATGATGTGAGGTGCATGTGTATCATGTCAAGTGCATGTGTATCATGTCAGGTGCATGTGTATCATGCTGCTGCATGTGTATCATGTCAAGTGCATGTGTATCATGTCAGGAGCATGTGTATCATGCTGCTGCATGTGTATCATGTCAAGTGCATGTGTATCATGTCAGGTGCATGTGTATCATGTCAAGTGCATGTGTATCATGTCAGGGGCAGGTGTATCATGCTGGTGCGTGTATATCATGTCAGGTGCGTGTGTATCATGTCAGGTGCGTGTGTATCATGCTGGTGCGTGTGTATCATGTCAGGTGCGTGTGTTCCATGTCAGGTGCATGTGTATCATGCTGCTGCATGTGTATAATGTCAAGTGCATGTGTATCATGTCAGGTGCATGTGTATCATGTCAAGTGCATGTGTATCATGTCAGGTGCATGTGTATCATGCTGGTGCGTGTATATCATGTCAGGTGCGTGTGTATCATGTCAGGTGCGTGTGTATCATGCTGGTGCGTGTGTATCATGTCAGGTGCGTGTGTATCATGTCAGGTGCGTGTGTATCATGCTGGTGCGTGTGTATCATGTCAGGTGCGTGTGTATCATGTCAAGTGCATGTGTATCTTGCTGTTACATGTGTATCATGCTGGTGCGTGTATATCATGTCAGGTGCGTGTGTATCATGTCAGGTGCGTGTGTATCATGTCATTTGCGTGTGTATCATGTCAGGTGCGTGTGTATCATGTCAGGTGCATGTGTATCATGCTGCTGCATGTGTATAATGTCAAGTGCATGTGTATCATGTCAGGTGCATGTGTATCATGTCAAGTGCATGTGTATCATGTCAGCTGCATGTGTATCATGCTGGTGCGTGTATATCATGTCAGGTGCGTGTGTATCATGTCAGGTGCGTGTGTATCATGCTGGTGCGTGTGTATCATGTCAGGTGCGTGTGTATCATGTCAGGTGCATGTGTATCATGCTGGTGCATATGTATCATGTCAAGTGCATGTGTATCATGTCAAGTGCATGTGTATCATGTCAGGTGCATGTGTATCATGTCAAGTTCATGTGTATCATGTCAGGTGCATGTGTATCATGCTGCTGCATGTGTATCATGCTGCTGCATGTGTATCATGCTGCTGCATGTGTATCATGTCAAGTGCATGTGTATCATGTCAGGTGCATGTGTATCATGTCAAGTGCATGTGTATCTTGCTGGTACATGTGTATCATGCTGGTGCGTGTATATCATGTCAGGTGCGTGTGTATCATGTCAGGTGTATGTGTATCATGTCAGGTGCGTGTGTATCATGTCAAGTGCATGTGTATCATGTCAGGTGCATGTGTATCATGTCAAGTTCATGTGTATCATGTCAGGTGCATGTGTATCATGCTGCTGCATGTGTATCATGCTGCTGCATGTGTATCATGTCAAATGCATGTGTATCATGTCAGGTGCATGTGTATCATGTCAGGCGCATGTGTATCATGTCAGGTGCATGTGTATCATGCTGGTGCATGTGTATCATGTCAGGTGTGTGTGTATCATATCAGGTGCATGTGTATCATGCTGGTGTGTGTATATCAAGTCAGGTGCCTGTGTATCATGTCAGGTGCATGTGTATCATGTCAGGTGCATGTGTATCATGTCAGGCACATGTGTATCATGTCAGGTGCATGTGTATCATGCTGGTGCATGTGTATCATGTCAGGTGCGTGTGTATCATGTCAGGTGCATGTGTATCATGTCAGGTGCATGTGTATCATGTCGGGTGCATGTGTATCATGTCAAGTGCATGTGTTCCATGTCAGGTGCATGTGTATCATGTCAGGCGCATGTGTATCATGTCAGGCGCATGTGTATCATGCCGGTGCATGTGTATCATGTCAGGTGCATGTGTATCATGTCAGGCGCATGTGTATCATGTCAGGTGCATGTGTATCATGCTGGTGCATGTGTATCATGCTGGTGCGTGTGTATCATGTCAGGTGCGTGTGTATCATGTCAGGTGCGTGTGTATCATGTCAGGTGCGTGTGTATCATGTCAGGTGCGTTTGTATCATGCTGGTGCGTGTGTATCATGTCAGGTGCGTGTGTATCATCTCAGGTGCATGTGTATCATGCTGGTGGGTGTGTATCATGTCAAGTGCATGTGTATCATGTCAGGTGCATGTGTATCATGTCAAGTGCATGTGTATCATGTCAGGTGCATGTGTATCATGCTGCTGCATGTGTATCATGCTGCTGCATGTGTATCATGCTGCTGCATGTGTATCATGTCAAGTGCATGTGTATCATGTCAGGTGCATGTGTATCATGTCAAGTGCATGTGTATCTTGCTGGTACATGTGTATCATGCTGGTGCGTGTATATCATGTCAGGTGCGTGTGTATCATGTCAGGTGCGTGTGTATCATGTCAGGTGCGTGTGGATCATGTCAGGTGCGTGTGTATCATGCTGCTGCATCTGTATCATGTCAAGTGCATGTGTATCATGTCAGGTGCATGTGTATCATGTCAGGTGCATGTGTATCATGTCAGGTGCATGTGTACCATGCTGTTGCATGTGTATCATGTCAAATGCATGTGTATCATGCCAGGTGCATGTGTATCATGTCAAGTGCATGTGTATCATGTCAGGTGCATGGGTATCATGCTGGTGCGTGTATATCATGTCAGGTGCGTGTGTATCATGTCAGGTGCGTGTGTATCATGTCAGGTGCGTGTGTATCATGCTGGTGCGCGTGTATCATTTCAGGTCCGTGTGTATCATGTCAGGTGCGTGTGTATCATGCTGGTGCGTGTATATCATGTCAGGTGCGTGTGTATCATGTCAGGTGCGTTTGTATCATGCTGGTGCGTGTGTATCATGTCAGGTGCGTGTGTATCATGTCAGGTGCGTGTGTATCATGCTGGTGGGTGTGTATCATGTCAAGTGCATGTGTATCATGTCAGGTGCATGTGTATCATGTCAGGTGCATGTGTATCATGCTGCTGCATGTGTATCATGCTGCTGCGTGTGTATCATGCTGCTGCATGTGTATCATGTCAACTGCATGTGTATCATGTCAGGTGCATGTGTATAATGTCAAGTGCATGTGTATCTTGCTGGTACATGTGTATCATGCTGGTGCGTGTATATCATGTCGGGTGCGTGTGTATCATGTCAGGTGCGTGTGTATCATGTCAGGTGCATGTGTATCATGTCAGGTGCGTGTGTATCATGTCAGGTGCATGTGTATCATGCTGGTGCATACGTATCATGTCAAGTGCATGTGTATGATGTGAGGTGCATGTGTATCATGTCAAGTGCATGTGTATCATGTCAGGTGCATGTGTATCATGCTGCTGCATGTGTATCATGTCAAGTGCATGTGTATCATGTCAGGTGCATGTGTATCATGTCAAGTGCATGTGTATCATGTCAGGGGCAGGTGTATCATGCTGGTGCGTGTATATCATGTCAGGTGCATGTGTATCATGTCAGGTGCGTGTGTATCATGTCAGGTGCATGTGTATCATGCTGGTGCGTGTATATCATGTCAGGTGCGTGTGTATCATGTCAGGTGCGTGTGTATCGTGCTGGTGCATGTGTATCATGTCAGGTGCGTGTATATCATGTCAGGTGCGTGTGTATCATGCTGGTGCATGTGTATCATGTCAAGTGCATGTGTATCATGTCAGGTGCATGTGTATCATGTCAAGTGCATGTGTATCATGTCAGGTGCATGTGTATCATGCTGGTGCGTGTATATCATGTCAGGTGCGTGTGTATCATGTCAGGTGCGTGTGTATCATGCTGGTGCGTGTGTATCATGTCAGGTGCGTGTGTTCCATGTCAGGTGCATGTGTATCATGCTGCTGCATGTGTATAATGTCAAGTGCATGTGTATCATGTCAGGTGCATGTGTATCATGTCAAGTGCATGTGTATCATGTCAGGTGCATGTGTATCATGCTGGTGCGTGTATATCATGTCAGGTGCGTGTGTATCATGTCAGGTGCGTGTGTATCATGCTGGTGCGTGTGTATCATGTCAGGTGCATGTGTATCATGTCAGGTGCATGTGTATCATGCTGGTGCATATGTATCATGTCAAGTGCATGTGTATCATGTCAGGTGCATGTGTATCATGTCAAGTTCATGTGTATCATGTCAGGTGCATGTGTATCATCCTGCTGCATGTGTATCATGCTGCTGCATGTGTATCATGTCAAGTGCATGTGTATCATGTCAGGTGCATGTGTATCATGTCAAGTTCATGTGTATCATGTCAGGTGCATGTGTATCATCCTGCTGCATGTGTATCATGCTGCTGCATGTGTATCATGTCAAGTGCATGTGTATCATGTCAGGTGCATGTGTATCATGTCAGGTGCATGTGTATCAAGTCAAGTGCACGTGTATCATGTCAGGTGCATGTGTACCATGTTGCTGCATGTGTATCATGTCAAGTGCATGTGTATCATGTCAGGTGCATGTGTATCATGTCAAGTGCATGTGTATCTTGCTGTAACATGTGTATCATGCTGGTGCGTGTATATCATGTCAGGTGCGTGTGTATCATGTCAGGTGCGTGTGTATCATGTAAGGTGCGTGTGTATCATGTCAGGTGCGTGTGTATCATGTCAGGTGCATGTGTATCATGCTGCTGCATGTGTATAATGTCAAGTGCATGTGTATCATGTCAGGTGCATGTGTATCATGTCAAGTGCATGTGTATCATGTCAGGTGCATGTGTATCATGCTGGTGCGTGTATATCATGTCAGGTGCGTGTGTATCATGTCAGGTGCGTGTGTATCATGCTGGTGCGTGTGTATCATGTCAGGTGCGTGTGTATCATGTCAGGTGCATGTGTATCATGCTGGTGCATATGTATCATGTCAAGTGCATGTGTATCATGTCAGGTGCATGTGTATCATGTCAAGTTCATGTGTATCATGTTAGGTGCATGTGTATCATGCTGCTGCATGTGTATCATGCTGCTGCATGTGTATCATGCTGCTGCATGTGTATCATGTCAAGTGCATGTGTATCATGTCAGGTGCATGTGTATCATGTCAAGTGCATGTGTATCTTGCTGGTACATGTGTATCATGCTGGTGCGTGTATATCATGTCAGGTGCGTGTGTATCATGTCAGGTGCGTGTGTATCATGCTGGTGCGTGTGTATCATGTCAGGTGCGTGTGTATCATGTCAGGTGCGTGTGTATCATGCTGGTGCGTGTGTATCATGTCAGGTGCGTGTGTATCATGTCAGGTGCATGTGTATCATGCTGGTGCATATGTATCATGTCAAGTGCATGTGTATCATGTCAGGTGCATGTGTATCATGTCAAGTTCATGTGTATCATGTTAGGTGCATGTGTATCATGCTGCTGCATGTGTATCATGCTGCTGCATGTGTATCATGCTGCTGCATGTGTATCATGTCAAGTGCATGTGTATCATGTCAGGTGCATGTGTATCATGTCAAGTGCATGTGTATCTTGCTGGTACATGTGTATCATGCTGGTGCGTGTATATCATGTCAGGTGCGTGTGTATCATGTCAGGTGCGTGTGTATCATGCTGGTGCATACGTATCATGTCAAGTGCATGTGTATGATGTGAGGTGCATGTGTATCATGTCAAGTGCATGTGTATCATGTCAGGTGCATGTGTATCATGCTGCTGCATGTGTATCATGTCAAGTGCATGTGTATCATGTCAGGTGCATGTGTATCATGTCAAGTGCATGTGTATCATGTCAGGGGCAGGTGTATCATGCTGGTGCGTGTATATCATGTCAGGTGCGTGTGTATCATGTCAGGTGCGTGTGTATCATGTCAGGTGCGTGTGTATCATGTCAGGTGCATGTGTATCATGCTGGTGCCTGTATATCATGTCAGGTGCGTGTGTATCATGTCAGGTGCGTGTGTATCATGCTGGTGCATGTGTATCATGTCAGGTGCGTGTGTATCATGTCAGGTGCGTGTGTATCATGCTGGTGCATGTGTATCATGTCAAGTGCATGTGTATGATGTGAGGTGCATGTGTATCATGTCAAGTGCATGTGTATCATGTCAGGTGCATGTGTATCATGCTGCTGCATGTGTATCATGTCAAGTGCATGTGTATCATGTCAGGAGCATGTGTATCATGCTGCTGCATGTGTATCATGTCAAGTGCATGTGTATCATGTCAGGTGCATGTGTATCATGTCAAGTGCATGTGTATCATGTCAGGGGCAGGTGTATCATGCTGGTGCGTGTATATCATGTCAGGTGCGTGTGTATCATGTCAGGTGCGTGTGTATCATGCTGGTGCGTGTGTATCATGTCAGGTGCGTGTGTTCCATGTCAGGTGCATGTGTATCATGCTGCTGCATGTGTATAATGTCAAGTGCATGTGTATCATGTCAGGTGCATGTGTATCATGTCAAGTGCATGTGTATCATGTCAGGTGCATGTGTATCATGCTGGTGCGTGTATATCATGTCAGGTGCGTGTGTATCATGTCAGGTGCGTGTGTATCATGCTGGTGCGTGTGTATCATGTCAGGTGCGTGTGTATCATGTCAGGTGCGTGTGTATCATGCTGGTGCGTGTGTATCATGTCAGGTGCGTGTGTATCATGTCAAGTGCATGTGTATCTTGCTGTTACATGTGTATCATGCTGGTGCGTGTATATCATGTCAGGTGCGTGTGTATCATGTCAGGTGCGTGTGTATCATGTCATTTGCGTGTGTATCATGTCAGGTGCGTGTGTATCATGTCAGGTGCATGTGTATCATGCTGCTGCATGTGTATAATGTCAAGTGCATGTGTATCATGTCAGGTGCATGTGTATCATGTCAAGTGCATGTGTATCATGTCAGCTGCATGTGTATCATGCTGGTGCGTGTATATCATGTCAGGTGCGTGTGTATCATGTCAGGTGCGTGTGTATCATGCTGGTGCGTGTGTATCATGTCAGGTGCGTGTGTATCATGTCAGGTGCATGTGTATCATGCTGGTGCATATGTATCATGTCAAGTGCATGTGTATCATGTCAAGTGCATGTGTATCATGTCAGGTGCATGTGTATCATGTCAAGTTCATGTGTATCATGTCAGGTGCATGTGTATCATGCTGCTGCATGTGTATCATGCTGCTGCATGTGTATCATGCTGCTGCATGTGTATCATGTCAAGTGCATGTGTATCATGTCAGGTGCATGTGTATCATGTCAAGTGCATGTGTATCTTGCTGGTACATGTGTATCATGCTGGTGCGTGTATATCATGTCAGGTGCGTGTGTATCATGTCAGGTGTATGTGTATCATGTCAGGTGCGTGTGTATCATGTCAAGTGCATGTGTATCATGTCAGGTGCATGTGTATCATGTCAAGTTCATGTGTATCATGTCAGGTGCATGTGTATCATGCTGCTGCATGTGTATCATGCTGCTGCATGTGTATCATGTCAAATGCATGTGTATCATGTCAGGTGCATGTGTATCATGTCAGGCGCATGTGTATCATGTCAGGTGCATGTGTATCATGCTGGTGCATGTGTATCATGTCAGGTGTGTGTGTATCATGTCAGGTGCATGTGTATCATGCTGGTGTGTGTATATCAAGTCAGGTGCCTGTGTATCATGTCAGGTGCATGTGTATCATGTCAGGTGCATGTGTATCATGTCAGGCACATGTGTATCATGTCAGGTGCATGTGTATCATGCTGGTGCATGTGTATCATGTCAGGTGCGTGTGTATCATGTCAGGTGCATGTGTATCATGTCAGGTGCATGTGTATCATGTCGGGTGCATGTGTATCATGTCAAGTGCATGTGTTCCATGTCAGGTGCATGTGTATCATGTCAGGCGCATGTGTATCATGTCAGGCGCATGTGTATCATGCCGGTGCATGTGTATCATGTCAGGTGCATGTGTATCATGTCAGGCGCATGTGTATCATGTCAGGTGCATGTGTATCATGCTGGTGCATGTGTATCATGCTGGTGCGTGTGTATCATGTCAGGTGCGTGTGTATCATGTCAGGTGCGTGTGTATCATGTCAGGTGCGTGTGTATCATGTCAGGTGCGTTTGTATCATGCTGGTGCGTGTGTATCATGTCAGGTGCGTGTGTATCATCTCAGGTGCATGTGTATCATGCTGGTGGGTGTGTATCATGTCAAGTGCATGTGTATCATGTCAGGTGCATGTGTATCATGTCAAGTGCATGTGTATCATGTCAGGTGCATGTGTATCATGCTGCTGCATGTGTATCATGCTGCTGCATGTGTATCATGCTGCTGCATGTGTATCATGTCAAGTGCATGTGTATCATGTCAGGTGCATGTGTATCATGTCAAGTGCATGTGTATCTTGCTGGTACATGTGTATCATGCTGGTGCGTGTATATCATGTCAGGTGCGTGTGTATCATGTCAGGTGCGTGTGTATCATGTCAGGTGCGTGTGGATCATGTCAGGTGCGTGTGTATCATGCTGCTGCATCTGTATCATGTCAAGTGCATGTGTATCATGTCAGGTGCATGTGTATCATGTCAGGTGCATGTGTATCATGTCAGGTGCATGTGTACCATGCTGTTGCATGTGTATCATGTCAAATGCATGTGTATCATGCCAGGTGCATGTGTATCATGTCAAGTGCATGTGTATCATGTCAGGTGCATGGGTATCATGCTGGTGCGTGTATATCATGTCAGGTGCGTGTGTATCATGTCAGGTGCGTGTGTATCATGTCAGGTGCGTGTGTATCATGCTGGTGCGCGTGTATCATTTCAGGTCCGTGTGTATCATGTCAGGTGCGTGTGTATCATGCTGGTGCGTGTATATCATGTCAGGTGCGTGTGTATCATGTCAGGTGCGTTTGTATCATGCTGGTGCGTGTGTATCATGTCAGGTGCGTGTGTATCATGTCAGGTGCGTGTGTATCATGCTGGTGGGTGTGTATCATGTCAAGTGCATGTGTATCATGTCAGGTGCATGTGTATCATGTCAGGTGCATGTGTATCATGCTGCTGCATGTGTATCATGCTGCTGCGTGTGTATCATGCTGCTGCATGTGTATCATGTCAACTGCATGTGTATCATGTCAGGTGCATGTGTATAATGTCAAGTGCATGTGTATCTTGCTGGTACATGTGTATCATGCTGGTGCGTGTATATCATGTCGGGTGCGTGTGTATCATGTCAGGTGCGTGTGTATCATGTCAGGTGCATGTGTATCATGTCAGGTGCGTGTGTATCATGTCAGGTGCATGTGTATCATGCTGGTGCATACGTATCATGTCAAGTGCATGTGTATGATGTGAGGTGCATGTGTATCATGTCAAGTGCATGTGTATCATGTCAGGTGCATGTGTATCATGCTGCTGCATGTGTATCATGTCAAGTGCATGTGTATCATGTCAGGTGCATGTGTATCATGTCAAGTGCATGTGTATCATGTCAGGGGCAGGTGTATCATGCTGGTGCGTGTATATCATGTCAGGTGCATGTGTATCATGTCAGGTGCGTGTGTATCATGTCAGGTGCATGTGTATCATGCTGGTGCGTGTATATCATGTCAGGTGCGTGTGTATCATGTCAGGTGCGTGTGTATCGTGCTGGTGCATGTGTATCATGTCAGGTGCGTGTATATCATGTCAGGTGCGTGTGTATCATGCTGGTGCATGTGTATCATGTCAAGTGCATGTGTATCATGTCAGGTGCATGTGTATCATGTCAAGTGCATGTGTATCATGTCAGGTGCATGTGTATCATGCTGGTGCGTGTATATCATGTCAGGTGCGTGTGTATCATGTCAGGTGCGTGTGTATCATGCTGGTGCGTGTGTATCATGTCAGGTGCGTGTGTTCCATGTCAGGTGCATGTGTATCATGCTGCTGCATGTGTATAATGTCAAGTGCATGTGTATCATGTCAGGTGCATGTGTATCATGTCAAGTGCATGTGTATCATGTCAGGTGCATGTGTATCATGCTGGTGCGTGTATATCATGTCAGGTGCGTGTGTATCATGTCAGGTGCGTGTGTATCATGCTGGTGCGTGTGTATCATGTCAGGTGCATGTGTATCATGTCAGGTGCATGTGTATCATGCTGGTGCATATGTATCATGTCAAGTGCATGTGTATCATGTCAGGTGCATGTGTATCATGTCAAGTTCATGTGTATCATGTCAGGTGCATGTGTATCATCCTGCTGCATGTGTATCATGCTGCTGCATGTGTATCATGTCAAGTGCATGTGTATCATGTCAGGTGCATGTGTATCATGTCAGGTGCATGTGTATCAAGTCAAGTGCACGTGTATCATGTCAGGTGCATGTGTACCATGTTGCTGCATGTGTATCATGTCAAATGCATGTGTATCATGCCAGGTGCATGTGTATCATGTCAAGTGCATGTGTATCATGTCAGGTGCATGTGTATCATGTCAAGTGCATGTGTATCTTGCTGTAACATGTGTATCATGCTGGTGCGTGTATATCATGTCAGGTGCGTGTGTATCATGTCAGGTGCGTGTGTATCATGTAAGGTGCGTGTGTATCATGTCAGGTGCGTGTGTATCATGTCAGGTGCATGTGTATCATGCTGCTGCATGTGTATAATGTCAAGTGCATGTGTATCATGTCAGGTGCATGTGTATCATGTCAAGTGCATGTGTATCATGTCAGGTGCATGTGTATCATGCTGGTGCGTGTATATCATGTCAGGTGCGTGTGTATCATGTCAGGTGCGTGTGTATCATGCTGGTGCGTGTGTATCATGTCAGGTGCGTGTGTATCATGTCAGGTGCATGTGTATCATGCTGGTGCATATGTATCATGTCAAGTGCATGTGTATCATGTCAGGTGCATGTGTATCATGTCAAGTTCATGTGTATCATGTTAGGTGCATGTGTATCATGCTGCTGCATGTGTATCATGCTGCTGCATGTGTATCATGCTGCTGCATGTGTATCATGTCAAGTGCATGTGTATCATGTCAGGTGCATGTGTATCATGTCAAGTGCATGTGTATCTTGCTGGTACATGTGTATCATGCTGGTGCGTGTATATCATGTCAGGTGCGTGTGTATCATGTCAGGTGCGTGTGTATCATGCTGGTGCGTGTGTATCATGTCAGGTGCGTGTGTATCATGTCAGGTGCGTGTGTATCATGCTGGTGCGTGTGTATCATGTCAGGTGCGTGTGTATCATGTCAGGTGCATGTGTATCATGCTGGTGCATATGTATCATGTCAAGTGCATGTGTATCATGTCAGGTGCATGTGTATCATGTCAAGTTCATGTGTATCATGTTAGGTGCATGTGTATCATGCTGCTGCATGTGTATCATGCTGCTGCATGTGTATCATGCTGCTGCATGTGTATCATGTCAAGTGCATGTGTATCATGTCAGGTGCATGTGTATCATGTCAAGTGCATGTGTATCTTGCTGGTACATGTGTATCATGCTGGTGCGTGTATATCATGTCAGGTGCGTGTGTATCATGTCAGGTGTGTGTGTATCATGTCAGGTGCGTGTGTATCATGTCATGTGCGTGTGTATCATGTCAGGTGCATGTGTATCATGTCAGGTGCATGTGTATCATGTCAGGTGCGTGTGTATCATGTCAAGTGCATGTGTATCATGTCAGGTGCATGTGTACCATGCTGTTGCATGTGTATCATGTCAAATGCATGTGTATCATGCCAGGTGCATGTGTATCATGTCAAGTGCATGTGTATCATGTCAGGTGCATGGGTATCATGCTGGTGCGTGTATATCATGTCAGGTGCGTGTGTATCATGTCAGGTGCGTGTGTATCATGCTGGTGCGTGTGTATCATTTCAGGTGCGTGTGTATCATGTCAGGTGCGTGTGTATCATGCTGGTGCGTGTATATCATGTCAGTTGCGTGTGTATCATGCCAGGTGCATGTGTATCATGTCAAGTGCATGTGTATCATTTCAGGTGCATGTGTATCATGTCAAGTGCATGTGTATCTTGCTGGTACATGTGTATCATGCTGGTGCGTGTATATCATTTCAGGTGCGTGTGTATCATGTCAGGTGCGTGTGTATCATGTCAGGTGCGTGTGTATCATGTCAGGTGCGTGTGGATCATGTCAGGTGCATGTGTATCATGTCAGGTGCATGTGGATAATATCAGGTGCATGTGTATCATGCTGCTGCATCTGTATCATGTCAAGTGCATGTGTATCATGTCAGGTGCATGTGTATCATGTCAAGTGCATGTGTATCATGTCAGGTGCATGTGTATCATGTCAAGTGCATGTGTATCTTGCTGGTACATGTGTATCATGCTGGTGCGTGTATATCATGTCAGGTGCGTGTGTATCATGTCAGTTGTGTGTGTATCATGTCAGGTGCGTGTGTATCATGTCAGGTGCGTGTGTATCATGTCAGGTGCATGTGTATCATGTCAGGTGCATGTGTATCATGTCAGGTGCGTGTGTATCATGTCAAGTGCATGTGTATCATGTCAGGTGCATGTGTACCATGCTGTTGCATGTGTATCATGTCAAATGCATGTGTATCATGCCAGGTGCATGTGTATCATGTCAAGTGCATGTGTATCATGTCAGGTGCATGGGTATCATGCTGGTGCGTGTATATCATGTCAGGTGCGTGTGTATCATGTCAGGTGCGTGTGTATCATGCTGGTGCGCGTGTATCATTTCAGGTCCGTGTGTATCATGTCAGGTGCGTGTGTGTCATGCTGGTGCGTGTATATCATGTCAGGTGCGTGTGTATCATGTCAGGTGCATTTGTATCATGCTGGTGCGTGTGTATCATGTCAGGTGCATGTGTATCATGTCAGGTGCGTGTGTATCATGCTGGTGGGTGTGTATCATGTCAAGTGCATGTGTATCATGTCAGGTGCATGTATATCATGTCAAGTGCATGTGTATCATGTCAGGTGCATGTGTATAATGTCAAGTGCATGTGTATCTTGCTGGTACATGTGTATCATGCTGGTGCGTGTATATCATGTCGGGTGCGTGTATCATGTCAGGTGCGTGTGAATCATGTCAGGTGCATGTGTATCATGTCAGGTGCGTGTGTATCATGCTGGTGGGTGTGTATCATGTCAAGTGCATGTGTATCATGTCAGGTGCATGTATATCATGTCAAGTGCATGTGTATCATGTCAGGTGCATGTGTATCATGCTGCTGCATGTGTATCATGCTGCTGCGTGTGTATCATGCTGCTGCATGTGTATCATGTCAACTGCATGTGTATCATGTCAGGTGCATGTGTATAATGTCAAGTGCATGTGTATCTTGCTGGTACATGTGTATCATGCTGGTGCGTGTATATCATGTCGGGTGCGTGTGTATCATGTCAGGTGCGTGTGAATCATGTCAGGTGCATGTGTATCATGTCAGGTGCGTGTGTATCATGTCAGGTGCGTGTGTATCATGCTGGTGCATACGTATCATGTCAAGTGCATGTGTATGATGTGAGGTGCATGTGTATCATGTCAAGTGCATGTGTATCATGTCAGGTGCGTGTGTATCATGCTGCTGCATGTGTATCATGTCAAGTGCATGTGTATCATGTCAGGTGCATGTGTATCATGTCAAGTGCATGTGTATCATGTCAGGGGCAGGTGTATCATGCTGGTGCGTGTATATCATGTCAGGTGCGTGTGTATCATGTCAGGTGCGTGTGTATCATGTCAGGTGCGTGTGTATCATGTCAGGTGCATGTGTATCATGCTGGTGCCTGTATATCATGTCAGGTGCGTGTGTATCATGTCAGGTGCGTGTGTATCATGCTGGTGCATGTGTATCATGTCAGGTGCGTGTGTATCATGTCAGGTGCGTGTGTATCATGCTGGTGCATGTGTATCATGTCAAGTGCATGTGTATGATGTGAGGTGCATGTGTATCATGTCAAGTGCATGTGTATCATGTCAGGTGCATGTGTATCATGCTGCTGCATGTGTATCATGTCAAGTGCATGTGTATCATGTCAGGTGCATGTGTATCATGCTGCTGCATGTGTATCATGTCAAGTGCATGTGTATCATGTCAGGTGCATGTGTATCATGTCAAGTGCATGTGTATCATGTCAGGGGCAGGTGTATCATGCTGGTGCGTGTATATCATGTCAGGTGCGTGTGTATCATGTCAGGTGCGTGTGTATCATGCTGGTGCGTGTGTATCATGTCAGGTGCGTGTGTTCCATGTCAGGTGCATGTGTATCATGCTGCTGCATGTGTATAATGTCAAGTGCATGTGTATCATGTCAGGTGCATGTGTATCATGTCAAGTGCATGTGTATCATGTCAGGTGCATGTGTATCATGCTGGTGCGTGTATATCATGTCAGGTGCGTGTGTATCATGTCAGGTGCGTGTGTATCATGCTGGTGCGTGTGTATCATGTCAGGTGCGTGTGTATCATGTCAGGTGCGTGTGTATCATGCTGGTGCGTGTGTATCATGTCAGGTGCGTGTGTATCATGTCAAGTGCATGTGTATCTTGCTGTTACATGTGTATCATGCTGGTGCGTGTATATCATGTCAGGTGCGTGTGTATCATGTCAGGTGCGTGTGTATCATGTCATTTGCGTGTGTATCATGTCAGGTGCGTGTGTATCATGTCAGGTGCATGTGTATCATGCTGCTGCATGTGTATAATGTCAAGTGCATGTGTATCATGTCAGGTGCATGTGTATCATGTCAAGTGCATGTGTATCATGTCAGCTGCATGTGTATCATGCTGGTGCGTGTATATCATGTCAGGTGCGTGTGTATCATGTCAGGTGCGTGTGTATCATGCTGGTGCGTGTGTATCATGTCAGGTGCGTGTGTATCATGTCAGGTGCATGTGTATCATGCTGGTGCATATGTATCATGTCAAGTGCATGTGTATCATGTCAAGTGCATGTGTATCATGTCAGGTGCATGTGTATCATGTCAAGTTCATGTGTATCATGTCAGGTGCATGTGTATCATGCTGCTGCATGTGTATCATGCTGCTGCATGTGTATCATGCTGCTGCATGTGTATCATGTCAAGTGCATGTGTATCATGTCAGGTGCATGTGTATCATGTCAAGTGCATGTGTATCTTGCTGGTACATGTGTATCATGCTGGTGCGTGTATATCATGTCAGGTGCGTGTGTATCATGTCAGGTGTGTGTGTATCATGTCAGGTGCGTGTGTATCATGTCAAGTGCATGTGTATCATGTCAGGTGCATGTGTATCATGTCAAGTTCATGTGTATCATGTCAGGTGCATGTGTATCATGCTGCTGCATGTGTATCATGCTGCTGCATGTGTATCATGTCAAATGCATGTGTATCATGTCAGGTGCATGTGTATCATGTCAGGCGCATGTGTATCATGTCAGGTGCATGTGTATCATGCTGGTGCATGTGTATCATGTCAGGTGTGTGTGTATCATGTCAGGTGCATGTGTATCATGCTGGTGTGTGTATATCAAGTCAGGTGCCTGTGTATCATGTCAGGTGCATGTGTATCATGTCAGGTGCATGTGTATCATGTCAGGCACATGTGTATCATGTCAGGTGCATGTGTATCATGCTGGTGCATGTGTATCATGTCAGGTGCGTGTGTATCATGTCAGGTGCATGTGTATCATGTCAGGTGCATGTGTATCATGTCGGGTGCATGTGTATCATGTCAAGTGCATGTGTTCCATGTCAGGTGCATGTGTATCATGTCAGGCGCATGTGTATCATGTCAGGCGCATGTGTATCATGCCGGTGCATGTGTATCATGTCAGGTGCATGTGTATCATGTCAGGCGCATGTGTATCATGTCAGGTGCATGTGTATCATGCTGGTACACGTGTATCATGTCAAGTGCATGTGTATCATGTCAGGTGCATGGGTATTATGCTGGTGCGTGTATATCATGTCAGGTGCGTGTGTATCATGTCAGGTGCGTGTGTATCATGTCAGGTGCGTTTGTATCATGCTGGTGCGTGTGTATCATGTCAGGTGCGTGTGTATCATCTCAGGTGCATGTGTATCATGCTGGTGGGTGTGTATCATGTCAAGTGCATGTGTATCATGTCAGGTGCATGTGTATCATGTCAAGTGCATGTGTATCATGTCAGGTGCATGTGTATCATGCTGCTGCATGTGTATCATGCTGCTGCATGTGTATCATGCTGCTGCATGTGTATCATGTCAAGTGCATGTGTATCATGTCAGGTGCATGTGTATCATGTCAAGTGCATGTGTATCTTGCTGGTACATGTGTATCATGCTGGTGCGTGTATATCATGTCAGGTGCGTGTGTATCATGTCAGGTGCGTGTGTGTCATGTCAGGTGCGTGTGGATCATGTCAGGTGCGTGTGTATCATGCTGCTGCATCTGTATCATGTCAAGTGCATGTGTATCATGTCAGGTGCCTGTGTATCATGTCAGGTGCATGTGTACCATGCTGTTGCATGTGTATCATGTCAAATGCATGTGTATCATGCCAGGTGCATGTGTATCATGTCAAGTGCATGTGTATCATGTCAGGTGCATGGGTATCATGCTGGTGCGTGTATATCATGTCAGGTGCGTGTGTATCATGTCAGGTGCGTGTGTATCATGTCAGGTGCGTGTGTATCATGCTGGTGCGCGTGTATCATTTCAGGTCCGTGTGTATCATGTCAGGTGCGTGTGTATCATGCTGGTGCGTGTATATCATGTCAGGTGCGTGTGTATCATGTCAGGTGCGTTTGTATCATGCTGGTGCGTGTGTATCATGTCAGGTGCGTGTGTATCATGTCAGGTGCGTGTGTATCATGCTGGTGGGTGTGTATCATGTCAAGTGCATGTGTATCATGTCAGGTGCATGTGTATCATGTCAAGTGCATGTGTATCATGTCAGGTGCATGTGTATCATGCTGCTGCATGTGTATCATGCTGCTGCGTGTGTATCATGCTGCTGCATGTGTATCATGTCAACTGCATG
Source organism: Microtus oregoni (assembly GCF_018167655.1). Taxonomy (NCBI): domain Eukaryota; kingdom Metazoa; phylum Chordata; class Mammalia; order Rodentia; family Cricetidae; genus Microtus; species Microtus oregoni. The sequence goes on along the minus strand of NW_024544843.1, from coordinate 415,591 downwards.
TGTATCATGTCAGGTGCATGTGTATAATGTCAAGTGCATGTGTATCTTGCTGGTACATGTGTATCATGCTGGTGCGTGTATATCATGTCGGGTGCGTGTGTATCATGTCAGGTGCGTGTGTATCATGTCAGGTGCATGTGTATCATGTCAGGTGCGTGTGTATCATGTCAGGTGCATGTGTATCATGCTGGTGCATACGTATCATGTCAAGTGCATGTGTATGATGTGAGGTGCATGTGTATCATGTCAAGTGCATGTGTATCATGTCAGGTGCATGTGTATCATGCTGCTGCATGTGTATCATGTCAAGTGCATGTGTATCATGTCAGGTGCATGTGTATCATGTCAAGTGCATGTGTATCATGTCAGGGGCAGGTGTATCATGCTGGTGCGTGTATATCATGTCAGGTGCGTGTGTATCATGTCAGGTGCGTGTGTATCATGTCAGGTGCATGTGTATCATGCTGGTGCGTGTATATCATGTCAGGTGCGTGTGTATCATGTCAGGTGCGTGTGTATCGTGCTGGTGCATGTGTATCATGTCAGGTGCGTGTATATCATGTCAGGTGCGTGTGTATCATGCTGGTGCATGTGTATCATGTCAAGTGCATGTGTATCATGTCAGGTGCATGTGTATCATGTCAAGTGCATGTGTATCATGTCAGGTGCATGTGTATCATGCTGGTGCGTGTATATCATGTCAGGTGCGTGTGTATCATGTCAGGTGCGTGTGTATCATGCTGGTGCGTGTGTATCATGTCAGGTGCGTGTGTTCCATGTCAGGTGCATGTGTATCATGCTGCTGCATGTGTATAATGTCAAGTGCATGTGTATCATGTCAGGTGCATGTGTATCATGTCAAGTGCATGTGTATCATGTCAGGTGCATGTGTATCATGCTGGTGCGTGTATATCATGTCAGGTGCGTGTGTATCATGTCAGGTGCGTGTGTATCATGCTGGTGCGTGTGTATCATGTCAGGTGCATGTGTATCATGTCAGGTGCATGTGTATCATGCTGGTGCATATGTATCATGTCAAGTGCATGTGTATCATGTCAGGTGCATGTGTATCATGTCAAGTTCATGTGTATCATGTCAGGTGCATGTGTATCATCCTGCTGCATGTGTATCATGCTGCTGCATGTGTATCATGTCAAGTGCATGTGTATCATGTCAGGTGCATGTGTATCATGTCAGGTGCATGTGTATCAAGTCAAGTGCACGTGTATCATGTCAGGTGCATGTGTACCATGCTGCTGCATGTGTATCATGTCAAATGCATGTGTATCATGCCAGGTGCATGTGTATCATGTCAAGTGCATGTGTATCATGTCAGGTGCATGTGTATCATGTCAAGTGCATGTGTATCTTGCTGTAACATGTGTATCATGCTGGTGCGTGTATATCATGTCAGGTGCGTGTGTATCATGTCAGGTGCGTGTGTATCATGTAAGGTGCGTGTGTATCATGTCAGGTGCGTGTGTATCATGTCAGGTGCATGTGTATCATGCTGCTGCATGTGTATAATGTCAAGTGCATGTGTATCATGTCAGGTGCATGTGTATCATGTCAAGTGCATGTGTATCATGTCAGGTGCATGTGTATCATGCTGGTGCGTGTATATCATGTCAGGTGCGTGTGTATCATGTCAGGTGCGTGTGTATCATGCTGGTGCGTGTGTATCATGTCAGGTGCGTGTGTATCATGTCAGGTGCATGTGTATCATGCTGGTGCATATGTATCATGTCAAGTGCATGTGTATCATGTCAGGTGCATGTGTATCATGTCAAGTTCATGTGTATCATGTTAGGTGCATGTGTATCATGCTGCTGCATGTGTATCATGCTGCTGCATGTGTATCATGCTGCTGCATGTGTATCATGTCAAGTGCATGTGTATCATGTGAGGTGCATGTGTATCATGTCAAGTGCATGTGTATCTTGCTGGTACATGTGTATCATGCTGGTGCGTGTATATCATGTCAGGTGCGTGTGTATCATGTCAGTTGCGTGTGTATCATGCTGGTGCGTGTGTATCATGTCAGGTGCGTGTGTATCATGTCAGGTGCGTGTGTATCATGCTGGTGCGTGTGTATCATGTCAGGTGCGTGTGTATCATGTCAGGTGCATGTGTATCATGCTGGTGCATATGTATCATGTCAAGTGCATGTGTATCATGTCAGGTGCATGTGTATCATGTCAAGTTCATGTGTATCATGTTAGGTGCATGTGTATCATGCTGCTGCATGTGTATCATGCTGCTGCATGTGTATCATGCTGCTGCATGTGTATCATGTCAAGTGCATGTGTATCATGTCAGGTGCATGTGTATCATGTCAAGTGCATGTGTATCTTGCTGGTACATGTGTATCATGCTGGTGCGTGTATATCATGTCAGGTGCGTGTGTATCATGTCAGGTGTGTGTGTATCATGTCAGGTGCGTGTGTATCATGTCATGTGCGTGTGTATCATGTCAGGTGCATGTGTATCATGTCAGGTGCATGTGTATCATGTCAGGTGCGTGTGTATCATGTCAAGTGCATGTGTATCATGTCAGGTGCATGTGTACCATGCTGTTGCATGTGTATCATGTCAAATGCATGTGTATCATGCCAGGTGCATGTGTATCATGTCAAGTGCATGTGTATCATGTCAGGTGCATGGGTATCATGCTGGTGCGTGTATATCATGTCAGGTGCGTGTGTATCATGTCAGGTGCGTGTGTATCATGCTGGTGCGTGTGTATCATTTCAGGTGCGTGTGTATCATGTCAGGTGCGTGTGTATCATGCTGGTGCGTGTATATCATGTCAGTTGCGTGTGTATCATGCCAGGTGCATGTGTATCATGTCAAGTGCATGTGTATCATTTCAGGTGCATGTGTATCATGTCAAGTGCATGTGTATCTTGCTGGTACATGTGTATCATGCTGGTGCGTGTATATCATTTCAGGTGCGTGTGTATCATGTCAGGTGCGTGTGTATCATGTCAGGTGCGTGTGTATCATGTCAGGTGCGTGTGGATCATGTCAGGTGCATGTGTATCATGTCAGGTGCATGTGGATAATATCAGGTGCATGTGTATCATGCTGCTGCATCTGTATCATGTCAAGTGCATGTGTATCATGTCAGGTGCATGTGTATCATGTCAAGTGCATGTGTATCATGTCAGGTGCATGTGTATCATGTCAAGTGCATGTGTATCTTGCTGGTACATGTGTATCATGCTGGTGCGTGTATATCATGTCAGGTGCGTGTGTATCATGTCAGTTGTGTGTGTATCATGTCAGGTGCGTGTGTATCATGTCAGGTGCGTGTGTATCATGTCAGGTGGATGTGTATCATGTCAGGTGCATGTGTATCATGTCAGGTGCGTGTGTATCATGTCAAGTGCATGTGTATCATGTCAGGTGCATGTGTACCATGCTGTTGCATGTGTATCATGTCAAATGCATGTGTATCATGCCAGGTGCATGTGTATCATGTCAAGTGCATGTGTATCATGTCAGGTGCATGGGTATCATGCTGGTGCGTGTATATCATGTCAGGTGCGTGTGTATCATGTCAGGTGCGTGTGTATCATGCTGGTGCGCGTGTTTCATTTCAGGTCCGTGTGTATCATGTCAGGTGCGTGTGTGTCATGCTGGTGCGTGTATATCATGTCAGGTGCGTGTGTATCATGTCAGGTGCATTTGTATCATGCTGGTGCGTGTGTATCATGTCAGGATGCATGTGTATCATGTCAGGTGCGTGTGTATCATGCTGGTGGGTGTGTATCATGTCAAGTGCATGTGTATCATGTCAGGTGCATGTATATCATGTCAAGTGCATGTGTATCATGTCAGGTGCATGTGTATAATGTCAAGTGCATGTGTATCTTGCTGGTACATGTGTATCATGCTGGTGCGTGTATATCATGTCGGGTGCGTGTGTATCATGTCAGGTGCGTGTGAATCATGTCAGGTGCATGTGTATCATGTCAGGTGCGTGTGTATCATGTCAGGTGCGTGTGTATCATGCTGGTGCATACGTATCATGTCAAGTGCATGTGTATGATGTGAGGTGCATGTGTATCATGTCAAGTGCATGTGTATCATGTCAGGTGCATGTGTATCATGCTGCTGCATGTGTATCATGTCAAGTGCATGTGTATCATGTCAGGTGCATGTGTATCATGTCAAGTGCATGTGTATCATGTCAGGGGCAGGTGTATCATGCTGGTGCGTGTATATCATGTCAGGTGCGTGTGTATCATGTCAGGTGCGTGTGTATCATGTCAGGTGCGTGTGTATCATGTCAGGTGCATGTGTATCATGCTGGTGCCTGTATATCATGTCAGGTGCGTGTGTATCATGTCAGGTGCGTGTGTATCATGCTGGTGCATGTGTATCATGTCAGGTGCGTGTGTATCATGTCAGGTGCGTGTGTATCATGCTGGTGCATGTGTATCATGTCAAGTGCATGTGTATGATGTGAGGTGCATGTGTATCATGTCAAGTGCATGTGTATCATGTCAGGTGCATGTGTATCATGCTGCTGCATGTGTATCATGTCAAGTGCATGTGTATCATGTCAGGTGCATGTGTATCATGCTGCTGCATGTGTATAATGTCAAGTGCATGTGTATCATGTCAGGTGCATGTGTATCATGTCAAGTGCATGTGTATCATGTCAGGTGCATGTGTATCATGCTGGTGCGTGTATATCATGTCAGGAGCGTGTGTATCATGTCAGGTGCGTGTGTATCATGCTGGTGCGTGTGTATCATGTCAGGTGCGTGTGTATCATGTCAGGTGCGTGTGTATCATGCTGGTGCGTGTGTATCATGTCAGGTGCGTGTGTATCATGTCAAGTGCATGTGTATCTTGCTGTTACATGTGTATCATGCTGGTGCGTGTATATCATGTCAGGTGCGTGTGTATCATGTCAGGTGCGTGTGTATCATGTCATTTGCGTGTGTATCATGTCAGGTGCGTGTGTATCATGTCAGGTGCATGTGTATCATGCTGCTGCATGTGTATAATGACAAGTGCATGTGTATCATGTCAGGTGCATGTGTATCATGTCAAGTGCATGTGTATCATGTCAGGTGCATGTGTATCATGCTGGTGCGTGTATATCATGTCAGGTGCGTGTGTATCATGTCAGGTGCGTGTGTATCATGCTGGTGCGTGTGTATCATGTCAGGTGCGTGTGTATCATGTCAGGTGCATGTGTATCATGCTGGTGCATATGTATCATGTCAAGTGCATGTGTATCATGTCAAGTGCATGTGTATCATGTCAGGTGCATGTGTATCATGTCAAGTTCGTGTGTATCATGTCAGGTGCATGTGTATCATGCTGCTGCATGTGTATCATGCTGCTGCATGTGTATCATGTCAAGTGCATGTGTATCATGTCAGGTGCATGTGTATCATGTCAAGTGCATGTGTATCTTGCTGGTACATGTGTATCATGCTGGTGCGTGTATATCATGTCAGGTGCGTGTGTATCATGTCAGGTGTGTGTGTATCATGTCAGGTGCGTGTGTATCATGTCAAGTGCATGTGTATCATGTCAGGTGCATGTGTACCATGCTGTTGCATGTGTATCATGTCAAATGCATGTGTATCATGTCAGGTGCATGTGTATCATGTCAGGCGCATGTGTATCATGTCAGGTGCATGTGTATCATGCTGGTGCATGTGTATCATGTCAGGTGCGTGTGTATCATGTCAGGTGCATGTGTATCATGCTGGTGCATATGTATCATGTCAAGTGCATGTGTATCATGTCAGGTGCATGTGTATCATGTCAAGTTCATGTGTATCATGTTAGGTGCATGTGTATCATGCTGCTGCATGTGTATCATGCTGCTGCATGTGTATCATGCTGCTGCATGTGTATCATGTCAAGTGCATGTGTATCATGTCAGGTGCATGTGTATCATGTCAAGTGCATGTGTATCTTGCTGGTACATGTGTATCATGCTGGTGCGTGTATATCATGTCAGGTGCGTGTGTATCATGTCAGGTGTGTGTGTATCATGTCAGGTGCGTGTGTATCATGTCATGTGCGTGTGTATCATGTCAGGTGCATGTGTATCATGTCAGGTGCATGTGTATCATGTCAGGTGCGTGTGTATCATGTCAAGTGCATGTGTATCATGTCAGGTGCATGTGTACCATGCTGTTGCATGTGTATCATGTCAAATGCATGTGTATCATGCCAGGTGCATGTGTATCATGTCAAGTGCATGTGTATCATGTCAGGTGCATGGGTATCATGCTGGTGCGTGTATATCATGTCAGGTGCGTGTGTATCATTTCAGGTGCGTGTGTATCATGTCAGGTGCGTGTGTATCATGCTGGTGCGTGTATATCATGTCAGTTGCGTGTGTATCATGCCAGGTGCATGTGTATCATGTCAAGTGCATGTGTATCATTTCAGGTGCATGTGTATCATGTCAAGTGCATGTGTATCTTGCTGGTACATGTGTATCATGCTGGTGCGTGTATATCATTTCAGGTGCGTGTGTATCATGTCAGGTGCGTGTGTATCATGTCAGGTGCGTGTGTATCATGTCAGGTGCGTGTGGATCATGTCAGGTGCATGTGTATCATGTCAGGTGCATGTGGATAATATCAGGTGCATGTGTATCATGCTGCTGCATCTGTATCATGTCAAGTGCATGTGTATCATGTCAGGTGCATGTGTATCATGTCAAGTGCATGTGTATCATGTCAGGTGCATGTGTATCATGTCAAGTGCATGTGTATCTTGCTGGTACATGTGTATCATGCTGGTGCGTGTATATCATGTCAGGTGCGTGTGTATCATGTCAGTTGTGTGTGTATCATGTCAGGTGCGTGTGTATCATGTCAGGTGCGTGTGTATCATGTCAGGTGCATGTGTATCATGTCAGGTGCATGTGTATCATGTCAGGTGCGTGTGTATCATGTCAAGTGCATGTGTATCATGTCAGGTGCATGTGTACCATGCTGTTGCATGTGTATCATGTCAAATGCATGTGTATCATGCCAGGTGCATGTGTATCATGTCAAGTGCATGTGTATCATGTCAGGTGCATGGGTATCATGCTGGTGCGTGTATATCATGTCAGGTGCGTGTGTATCATGTCAGGTGCGTGTGTATCATGCTGGTGCGCGTGTATCATTTCAGGTCCGTGTGTATCATGTCAGGTGCGTGTGTATCATGCTGGTGCGTGTATATCATGTCAGGTGCGTGTGTATCATGTCAGGTGCATTTGTATCATGCTGGTGCGTGTGTATCATGTCAGGTGCATGTGTATCATGTCAGGTGCGTGTGTATCATGCTGGTGGGTGTGTATCATGTCAAGTGCATGTGTATCATGTCAGGTGCATGTATATCATGTCAAGTGCATGTGTATCATGTCAGGTGCATGTGTATCATGTCAGGTGCATTTGTATCATGCTGGTGCGTGTGTATCATGTCAGGTGCATGTGTATCATGTCAGGTGCGTGTGTATCATGCTGGTGCGTGTGTATCATGTCAGGTGCATGTGTATCATGTCAGGTGCGTGTGTATCATGCTGGTGGGTGTGTATCATGTCAAGTGCATGTGTATCATGTCAGGTGCATGTATATCATGTCAAGTGCATGTGTATCATGTCAGGTGCATGTGTATCATGCTGATGCATGTGTATCATGCTGCTGCGTGTGTATCATGCTGCTGCATGTGTATCATGTCAACTGCATGTGTATCATGTCAGGTGCATGTGTATAATGTCAAGTGCATGTGTATCTTGCTGGTACATGTGTATCATGCTGGTGCGTGTATATCATGTCGGGTGCGTGTGTATCATGTCAGGTGCGTGTGAATCATGTCAGGTGCATGTGTATCATGTCAGGTGCGTGTGTATCATGTCAGGTGCGTGTGTATCATGCTGGTGCATACGTATCATGTCAAGTGCATGTGTATGATGTGAGGTGCATGTGTATCATGTCAAGTGCATGTGTATCATGTCAGGTGCATGTGTATCATGCTGCTGCATGTGTATCATGTCAAGTGCATGTGTATCATGTCAGGTGCATGTGTATCATGTCAAGTGCATGTGTATCATGTCAGGGGCAGGTGTATCATGCTGGTGCGTGTATATCATGTCAGGTGCGTGTGTATCATGTCAGGTGCGTGTGTATCATGTCAGGTGGGTGTGTATCATGTCAGGTGCATGTGTATCATGCTGGTGCCTGTATATCATGTCAGGTGCGTGTGTATCATGTCAGGTGCGTGTGTATCATGCTGGTGCATGTGTATCATGTCAGGTGCGTGTGTATCATGTCAGGTGCGTGTGTATCATGCTGGTGCATGTGTATCATGTCAAGTGCATGTGTATGATGTGAGGTGCATGTGTATCATGTCAAGTGCATGTGTATCATGTCAGGTGCATGTGTATCATGCTGCTGCATGTGTATCATGTCAAGTGCATGTGTATCATGTCAGGTGCATGTGTATCATGCTGCTGCATGTGTATCATGTCAAGTGCATGTGTATCATGTCAGGTGCATGTGTATCATGTCAAGTGCATGTGTATCATGTCAGGGGCAGGTGTATAATGCTGGTGCGTGTATATCATGTCAGGTGCGTGTGTATCATGTCAGGTGCGTGTGTATCATGCTGGTGCGTGTGTATCATGTCAGGTGCGTGTGTTCCATGTCAGGTGCATGTGTATCATGCTGCTGCATGTGTATAATGTCAAGTGCATGTGTATCATGTCAGGTGCATGTGTATCATGTCAAGTGCATGTGTATCATGTCAGGTGCATGTGTATCATGCTGGTGCGTGTATATCATGTCAGGTGCGTGTGTATCATGTCAGGTGCGTGTGTATCATGCTGGTGCGTGTGTATCATGTCAGGTGCGTGTGTATCATGTCAGGTGCGTGTGTATCATGCTGGTGCGTGTGTATCATGTCAGGTGCGTGTGTATCATGTCAAGTGCATGTGTATCTTGCTGTTACATGTGTATCATGCTGGTGCGTGTATATCATGTCAGGTGCGTGTGTATCATGTCAGGTGCGTGTGTATCATGTCATTTGCGTGTGTATCATGTCAGGTGCGTGTGTATCATGTCAGGTGCATGTGTATCATGCTGCTGCATGTGTATAATGTCAAGTGCATGTGTATCATGTCAGGTGCATGTGTATCATGTCAAGTGCATGTGTATCATGTCAGCTGCATGTGTATCATGCTGGTGCGTGTATATCATGTCAGGTGCGTGTGTATCATGTCAGGTGCGTGTGTATCATGCTGGTGCGTGTGTATCATGTCAGGTGCGTGTGTATCATGTCAGGTGCATGTGTATCATGCTGGTGCATATGTATCATGTCAAGTGCATGTGTATCATGTCAAGTGCATGTGTATCATGTCAGGTGCATGTGTATCATGTCAAGTTCATGTGTATCATGTCAGGTGCATGTGTATCATGCTGCTGCATGTGTATCATGCTGCTGCATGTGTATCATGCTGCTGCATGTGTATCATGTCAAGTGCATGTGTATCATGTCAGGTGCATGTGTATCATGTCAAGTGCATGTGTATCTTGCTGGTACATGTGTATCATGCTGGTGCGTGTATATCATGTCAGGTGCGTGTGTATCATGTCAGGTGTGTGTGTATCATGTCAGGTGCGTGTGTATCATGTCAAGTGCATGTGTATCATGTCAGGTGCATGTGTATCATGTCAAGTTCATGTGTATCATGTCAGGTGCATGTGTATCATGCTGCTGCATGTGTATCATGCTGCTGCATGTGTATCATGTCAAATGCATGTGTATCATGTCAGGTGCATGTGTATCATGTCAGGCGCATGTGTATCATGTCAGGTGCATGTGTATCATGCTGGTGCATGTGTATCATGTCAGGTGTGTGTGTATCATGTCAGGTGCATGTGTATCATGCTGGTGTGTGTATATCAAGTCAGGTGCCTGTGTATCATGTCAGGTGCATGTGTATCATGTCAGGTGCATGTGTATCATGTCAGGCACATGTGTATCATGTCAGGTGCATGTGTATCATGCTGGTGCATGTGTATCATGTCAGGTGCGTGTGTATCATGTCAGGTGCATGTGTATCATGTCAGGTGCATGTGTATCATGTCGGGTGCATGTGTATCATGTCAAGTGCATGTGTTCCATGTCAGGTGCATGTGTATCATGTCAGGCGCATGTGTATCATGTCAGGCGCATGTGTATCATGCCGGTGCATGTGTATCATGTCAGGTGCATGTGTATCATGTCAGGCGCATGTGTATCATGTCAGGTGCATGTGTATCATGCTGGTACACGTGTATCATGTCAAGTGCATGTGTATCATGTCAGGTGCATGGGTATTATGCTGGTGCGTGTATATCATGTCAGGTGCGTGTGTATCATGTCAGGTGCGTGTGTATCATGTCAGGTGCGTTTGTATCATGCTGGTGCGTGTGTATCATGTCAGGTGCGTGTGTATCATCTCAGGTGCATGTGTATCATGCTGGTGGGTGTGTATCATGTCAAGTGCATGTGTATCATGTCAGGTGCATGTGTATCATGTCAAGTGCATGTGTATCATGTCAGGTGCATGTGTATCATGCTGCTGCATGTGTATCATGCTGCTGCATGTGTATCATGCTGCTGCATGTGTATCATGTCAAGTGCATGTGTATCATGTCAGGTGCATGTGTATCATGTCAAGTGCATGTGTATCTTGCTGGTACATGTGTATCATGCTGGTGCGTGTATATCATGTCAGGTGCGTGTGTATCATGTCAGGTGCGTGTGTATCATGTCAGGTGCGTGTGGATCATGTCAGGTGCGTGTGTATCATGCTGCTGCATCTGTATCATGTCAAGTGCATGTGTATCATGTCAGGTGCCTGTGTATCATGTCAGGTGCATGTGTACCATGCTGTTGCATGTGTATCATGTCAAATGCATGTGTATCATGCCAGGTGCATGTGTATCATGTCAAGTGCATGTGTATCATGTCAGGTGCATGGGTATCATGCTGGTGCGTGTATATCATGTCAGGTGCGTGTGTATCATGTCAGGTGCGTGTGTATCATGTCAGGTGCGTGTGTATCATGCTGGTGCGCGTGTATCATTTCAGGTCCGTGTGTATCATGTCAGGTGCGTGTGTATCATGCTGGTGCGTGTATATCATGTCAGGTGCGTGTGTATCATGTCAGGTGCGTTTGTATCATGCTGGTGCGTGTGTATCATGTCAGGTGCGTGTGTATCATGTCAGGTGCGTGTGTATCATGCTGGTGGGTGTGTATCATGTCAAGTGCATGTGTATCATGTCAGGTGCATGTGTATCATGTCAAGTGCATGTGTATCATGTCACGTGCATGTGTATCATGCTGCTGCATGTGTATCATGCTGCTGCGTGTGTATCATGCTGCTGCATGTGTATCATGTCAACTGCATGTGTATCATGTCAGGTGCATGTGTATAATGTCAAGTGCATGTGTATCTTGCTGGTACATGTGTATCATGCTGGTGCGTGTATATCATGTCGGGTGCGTGTGTATCATGTCAGGTGCGTGTGTATCATGTCAGGTGCATGTGTATCATGTCAGGTGCGTGTGTATCATGTCAGGTGCATGTGTATCATGCTGGTGCATACGTATCATGTCAAGTGCATGTGTATGATGTGAGGTGCATGTGTATCATGTCAAGTGCATGTGTATCATGTCAGGTGCATGTGTATCATGCTGCTGCATGTGTATCATGTCAAGTGCATGTGTATCATGTCAGGTGCATGTGTATCATGTCAAGTGCATGTGTATCATGTCAGGGGCAGGTGTATCATGCTGGTGCGTGTATATCATGTCAGGTGCGTGTGTATCATGTCAGGTGCGTGTGTATCATGTCAGGTGCATGTGTATCATGCTGGTGCGTGTATATCATGTCAGGTGCGTGTGTATCATGTCAGGTGCGTGTGTATCGTGCTGGTGCATGTGTATCATGTCAGGTGCGTGTATATCATGTCAGGTGCGTGTGTATCATGCTGGTGCATGTGTATCATGTCAAGTGCATGTGTATCATGTCAAGTGCATGTGTATCATGTCAGGTGCATGTGTATCATGTCAAGTGCATGTGTATCATGTCAGGTGCATGTGTATCATGCTGGTGCGTGTACATCATGTCAGGTGCGTGTGTATCATGTCAGGTGCGTGTGTATCATGCTGGTGCGTGTGTATCATGTCAGGTGCGTGTGTATCATGTCAGGTGCATGTGTATCATGCTGCTGCATGTGTATAATGTCAAGTGCATGTGTATCATGTCAGGTGCATATGTATCATGTCAAGTGCATGTGTGTCATGTCAGGTGCATGTGTATCATGCTGGTGCGTGTATATCATGTCAGGTGCGTGTGTATCATGTCAGGTGCGTGTGTATCATGCTGGTGCGTGTGTATCATGTCAGGTGCATGTGTATCATGTCAGGTGCATGTGTATCATGCTGGTGCATATGTATCATGTTAAGTGCATGTGTATCATGTCAGGTGCATGTGTATCATGTCAAGTTCATGTGTACCATGCTGCTGCATGTGTATCATGTCAAATGCATGTGTATCATGCCAGGTGCATGTGTATCATGTCAAGTGCATGTGTATCATGTCAGGTGCATGTGTATCATGTCAAGTGCATGTGTATCTTGCTGGTACATGTGTATCATGCTGGTGCGTGTATATCATTTCAGGTGAGTGTGTATCATGTCAGGTGCGTGTGTATCATGTCAGGTGCGTGTGTATCATGTCAGGTGCATGTGTATCATGTCAGGTGCATGTGTATCATGCTGCTGCATGTGTATCATGTCAAATGCATGTGTATCATGCCAGGTGCATGTGTATCATATCAAGTGCATGTGTATCATGTCAGGTGCATGTGTATCATGTCAAGTGCATGTGTATCATGTCAGGTGCATGTGTATCATGCTGGTGCGTGTGTATCATGTCAGGTGCGTGTGTATCATGTCAGGTGCGTATCATGCTGGTGCATATGTATCATGTCAGGTGCATGTGTATCATGTCAGGTGCATGTGTATCATGTCAGGTGCATGTGTATCATGTCAGGTGCATGTGTATCATGTCAGGTTCATGTGTATCAAGTCAAGTGCATGTGTATCATGTCAGGTGCATGTGTACCATGCTGCTGCATGTGTATCATGTCAAATGCATGTGTATCATGCCAGGTGCATGTGTATCATGTCAAGTGCATGTGTATCATGTCAGGTGCATGTGTATCATGTCAAGTGCATGTGTATCTTGCTGGTACATGTGTATCATGCTGGTGCGTGTTTATCATGTCAGGAGCATGTGTATCATGTCAGGTGCATGTGTATCATGCTGGTGCGTGTGTATCATGTCAGGTGCATGTGTATCATGTCAGGTGCATGTGTATCATGCTGGTGCATTTGTATCATGTCAAGTGCATGTGTATCATGTCAGGTGCATGTGTATCATGTCAAGTGCATGTGTATCATGTCAGGTGCATGTGTATCATGCTGCTGCATGTGTATCATGCTGCTGCATGTGTATCATGCTGCTGCATGTGTATCATATCAAGTGCATGTGTATCATGTCAGGTGCATGTGTATCATGTCAAGTGCATGTGTATCTTGCTGGTACATGTGTATCATGCTGGTGCGTGTATATCATGTCAGGTGCGTGTGTATCATGTCAGGTGCGTGTGTATCATGTCAGGTGCGTGTGTATCATGTCAGGTGCGTGTGGATCATGTCAGGTGCATGTGTATCATGCTGCTGCATCTGTATCATGTCAAGTGCATGTGTATCATGTCAGATGCATGTGTATCATGTCAAGTGCATGTGTATCATGTCAGGTGCATGTGTACCATGCTGCTGCATGTGTATCATGTCAAATGCATGTGTATCATGTCAGGTGCATGTGTATCATGTCAAGTGCATGTGTATCATGTCAGGTGCATGTGTATCATGCTGGTGCATATGTATCATGTCAAGTGCATGTGTATCATGTCAGGTGCATGTTTATCATGTCAAGTGCATGTGTATCATGTCAGGTGCATGTGTATCATGCTGCTGCATGTGTATCATGTCAAGTGCATGTGTATCATGTCAGGTGCATGTGTATCATGTCAAGTGCATGTGTATCTTGCTGGTACATGTGTATCATGCTGGTGCGTCTATATCATGTCAGGTGCGTGTGTATCATGTCAGGTGCTTGTGTATCATGCTGGTGCATATGTATCATGTCAAGTGCATGTGTATCATGTCAGGTGCATGTGTATCATGTCAAGTGCATGTGTATCATGTCAGGTGCATGTGTATCATGTCAGGCGCATGTGTATCATGTCAGGTGCATGTGTATCACGCCGGTGCATGTGTATAATGCCGGTGCATGTGTATCATGTCAGGTGCGTGTGTATCATGTCAGGTTCATGTGTATCATGCTGGTGCATGTGTATCATGTCAAGTGCATGTGTATCATGTCAGGTGCATGTGTATCATGCTGGTGCGTGTATATCAAGTCAGGTGCGTGTGTATCATGTCAGGTGCGTATCATGCTGGTGCATATGTATCATGTCAGGTGCATGTGTATCATGTCAGGTGGATGTGTATCATGTCGGGTGCATGTGTATCATGTCAAGTGCATGTGTACCATGTCAGGTGCATGTGTATCATGTCAAGTGCATGTGTATCATGCTGGTGCATGTGTATCATGTCAAGTGCATGTGTATCATGCTGGTGCATGTGTATCATGTCAAGTGCATGTGTATCATGTCAAGTGCATGTGTATCATGTCAGGTGCATGTGTATCATGTCAAGTGCATGTGTATCATGTCAGGTACATGTGTATCATGCTGCTGCATCTGTATCATGTCAAGTGCATGTGTATCATGTCAGGTGCATGTGTATCATGTCAAGTGCATGTGTATCATGTCAGGTGCATGTGTATCATGCTGGTGCGTGTTTATCATGTCAGGTGCATGTGTATCATGTCAAGTGCATGTGTATCATGCTGGTGCGTGTGTATGATGTCAGGTGCATGTGTATCATGTCAGGTGCATGTGTATCATGCTGGTGCATATGTATCATGTCAAGTGCATTTGTATCATGTCAGGTGCATGTGTATCATGTCAAGTGCATGTGTATCATGTCAGGTGCATGTGTATCATGCTGCTGCATGTGTATCATGCTGCTGCATGTGTATCATGCTGCTGCATGTGTATCATATCAAGTGCATGTGTATCATGTCAGGTGCATGTGTATCATGTCAAGTGCATGTGTATCTTGCTGGTACATGTGTATCATGCTGGTGCGTGTATATCATGTCAGGTGCGTGTGTATCATGTCAGGTGCGTGTGTATCATGTCAGGTGCGTGTGTATCATGTCAGGTGCGTGTGGATCATGTCAGGTGCATGTGTATCATGCTGCTGCATCTGTATCATGTCAAGTGCATGTGTATCATGTCAGATGCATGTGTATCATGTCAAGTGCATGTGTATCATGTCAGGTGCATGTGTACCATGCTGCTGCATGTGTATCATGTCAAATGCATGTGTATCATGTCAGGTGCATGTGTATCATGTCAAGTGCATGTGTATCATGTCAGGTGCATGTGTATCATGCTGGTGCATATGTATCATGTCAAGTGCATGTGTATCATGTCAGGTGCATGTGTATCATGTCAAGTGCATGTGTATCATGTCAGGTGCATGTGTATCATGCTGCTGCATGTGTATCATGTCAAGTGCATGTGTATCATGTCAGGTGCATGTGTATCATGTCAAGTGCATGTGTATCTTGCTGGTACATGTGTATCATGCTGGTGCGTCTATATCATGTCAGGTGCGTGTGTATCATGTTAGGTGCTTGTGTATCATGCTGGTGCATATGTATCATGTCAAGTGCATGTGTATCATGTCAGGTGCATGTGTATCATGTCAAGTGCATGTGTATCATGTCAGGTGCATGTGTATCATGTCAGGCGCATGTGTATCATGTCAGGTGCATGTGTATCACGCCGGTGCATGTGTATAATGCCGGTGCATGTGTATCATGTCAGGTGCGTGTGTATCATGTCAGGTTCATGTGTATCATGCTGGTGCATGTGTATCATGTCAAGTGCATGTGTATCATGTCAGGTGCATGTGTATCATGCTGATGCGTGTATATCAAGTCAGGTGCGTGTGTATCATGTCAGGTGCGTATCATGCTGGTGCATATGTATCATGTCAGGTGCATGTGTATCATGTCAGGTGGATGTGTATCATGTCGGGTGCATGTGTATCATGTCAAGTGCAGGTGTACCATGTCAGGTGCATGTGTATCATGTCAGGCGCATGTGTATCATGTCAGGTGCATGTGTATCATGCCGGTGCATGTGTATAATGCCGGTGTATGTGTATCATGCTGGTGCATGTGTATCATGTCAAGTGCATGTGTATCATGTCAAGTGCATGTGTATCATGTCAGGTGCATGTGTATCATGTCAAGTGCATGTGTATCATGTCAGGTACATGTGTATCATGCTGCTGCATCTGTATCATGTCAAGTGCATGTGTATCATGTCAGGTGCATGTGTATCATGTCAAGTGCATGTGTATCATGTCAGGTGCATGTGTATCATGCTGGTGCGTGTTTATCATGTCAGGTGCATGTGTATCATGTCAGGTGTGTGTGTATCATGCTGGTGCGTGTGTATCATGTCAGGTGCGTGTGTATCATGTCAGGTGCATGTGTATCATGCTCGTGCGTGTGTATCATGTCAGGTGCGTGTGTATCATGTCAGGTGCGTATCATGCTGGTGCATATGTATCATGTCAGGTGCATGTGTATCATGTCAGGTGCATGTGTATCATGTCGGTTGCATGTGCATCATGTCAAGTGCATGTGTATCATGTCAGGTGCATGTGTATCATGTCAGGCGCATGTGTATCATGTCAGGTGCATGTGTATCATGCTGGTGCATGTGTATCATGTCAGGTGCGTCTATATCATGTCAGGTGCGTGTGTATCATGTCAGGTGCATGTGTATCATGCTGGTGCATATGTATCATGTCAAGTGCATGTGTATCATGTCAGGTGCATGTGTATCATGTCAAGTGCATGTGTATCATGTCAGGTGCATGTGTATCATGCTGCTGCATGTGTATCATGTCAAGTGCATGTGTATCATGTCAGGTGCATGTGTATCATGTCAAGTGCATGTGTATCTTGCTGGTACATGTGTATCATGCTGGTGCGTCTATATCATGTCAGGTACGTGTGTATCATGTCAGGTGCGTGTGTATCATGCTGGTGCATATGTATCATGTCAAGTGCATGTGTATCATGTCAGGTGCATGTGTATCATGTCAAGTGCATGTGTATCATGTCAGGTGCATGTGTATCATGCTGGTGCGTGTACATCATGTCAGGTGCGTGTGTATCATGTCAGGTGCGTGTGTATCATGCTGGTGCGTGTGTATCATGTCAGGTGCGTGTGTATCATGTCAGGTGCATGTGTATCATGCTGCTGCATGTGTATAATGTCAAGTGCATGTGTATCATGTCAGGTGCATATGTATCATGTCAAGTGCATGTGTGTCATGTCAGGTGCATGTGTATCATGCTGGTGCGTGTATATCATGTCAGGTGCGTGTGTATCATGTCAGGTGCGTGTGTATCATGCTGGTGCGTGTGTATCATGTCAGGTGCATGTGTATCATGTCAGGTGCATGTGTATCATGCTGGTGCATATGTATCATGTTAAGTGCATGTGTATCATGTCAGGTGCATGTGTATCATGTCAAGTTCATGTGTACCATGCTGCTGCATGTGTATCATGTCAAATGCATGTGTATCATGCCAGGTGCATGTGTATCATGTCAAGTGCATGTGTATCATGTCAGGTGCATGTGTATCATGTCAAGTGCATGTGTATCTTGCTGGTACATGTGTATCATGCTGGTGCGTGTATATCATTTCAGGTGAGTGTGTATCATGTCAGGTGCGTGTGTATCATGTCAGGTGCGTGTGTATCATATCAGGTGCATGTGTATCATGTCAGGTGCATGTGTATCATGCTGCTGCATGTGTATCATGTCAAGTGCATGTGTATCATGTCAGGTGCATGTGTATCATGTCAAGTGCATGTGTATCTTGCTGGTACATGTGTATCATGCTGGTGCGTCTATATCATGTCAGGTACATGTGTATCATGTCAGGTGCGTGTGTATCATGCTGGTGCATATGTATCATGTCAAGTGCATGTGTATCATGTCAGGTGCATGTGTATCATGTCAAGTGCATGTGTATCATGTCAGGTGCATGTGTATCATGCTGGTGCGTGTACATCATGTCAGGTGCGTGTGTATCATGTCAGGTGCGTGTGTATCATGCTGGTGCGTGTGTATCATGTCAGGTGCGTGTGTATCATGTCAGGTGCATGTGTATCATGCTGCTGCATGTGTATAATGTCAAGTGCATGTGTATCATGTCAGGTGCATATGTATCATGTCAAGTGCATGTGTGTCATGTCAGGTGCATGTGTATCATGCTGGTGCGTGTATATCATGTCAGGTGCGTGTGTATCATGTCAGGTGCGTGTGTATCATGCTGGTGCGTGTGTATCATGTCAGGTGCATGTGTATCATGTCAGGTGCATGTGTATCATGCTGGTGCATATGTATCATGTTAAGTGCATGTGTATCATGTCAGGTGCATGTGTATCATGTCAAGTTCATGTGTACCATGCTGCTGCATGTGTATCATGTCAAATGCATGTGTATCATGCCAGGTGCATGTGTATCATGTCAAGTGCATGTGTATCATGTCAGGTGCATGTGTATCATGTCAAGTGCATGTGTATCTTGCTGGTACATGTGTATCATGCTGGTGCGTGTATATCATTTCAGGTGAGTGTGTATCATGTCAGGTGCGTGTGTATCATGTCAGGTGCGTGTGTATCATGTCAGGTGCATGTGTATCATGTCAGGCGCATGTGTATCATGTCAGGTGCATGTGTATCATGCTGGTGCATGTGTATCATGTCAGGTGCGTCTATATCATGTCAGGTGCGT
The DNA here is from genome assembly GCF_018167655.1 of Microtus oregoni. Classification (NCBI taxonomy): domain Eukaryota; kingdom Metazoa; phylum Chordata; class Mammalia; order Rodentia; family Cricetidae; genus Microtus; species Microtus oregoni. The sequence goes on along the minus strand of NW_024544843.1, from coordinate 396,543 downwards.
GTGTATCATGTCAGGTGCATGTGTATCATGCTGGTGCATATGTATCATGTCAAGTGCATGTGTATCATGTCAGGTGCATGTGTATCATGTCAAGTGCATGTGTATCATGTCAGGTGCATGTGTATCATGCTGCTGCATGTGTATCATGTCAAGTGCATGTGTATCATGTCAGGTGCATGTGTATCATGTCAAGTGCATGTGTATCTTGCTGGTACATGTGTATCATGCTGGTGCGTCTATATCATGTCAGGTACGTGTGTATCATGTCAGGTGCGTGTGTATCATGCTGGTGCATATGTATCATGTCAAGTGCATGTGTATCATGTCAGGTGCATGTGTATCATGTCAAGTGCATGTGTATCATGTCAGGTGCATGTGTATCATGCTGGTGCGTGTACATCATGTCAGGTGCGTGTGTATCATGTCAGGTGCGTGTGTATCATGCTGGTGCGTGTGTATCATGTCAGGTGCGTGTGTATCATGTCAGGTGCATGTGTATCATGCTGCTGCATTTGTATAATGTCAAGTGCATGTGTATCATGTCAGGTGCATATGTATCATGTCAAGTGCATGTGTGTCATGTCAGGTGCATGTGTATCATGCTGGTGCGTGTATATCATGTCAGGTGCGTGTGTATCATGTCAGGTGCGTGTGTATCATGCTGGTGCGTGTGTATCATGTCAGGTGCATGTGTATCATGTCAGGTGCATGTGTATCATGCTGGTGCATATGTATCATGTTAAGTGCATGTGTATCATGTCAGGTGCATGTGTATCATGTCAAGTTCATGTGTACCATGCTGCTGCATGTGTATCATGTCAAATGCATGTGTATCATGCCAGGTGCATGTGTATCATGTCAAGTGCATGTGTATCATGTCAGGTGCATGTGTATCATGTCAAGTGCATGTGTATCTTGCTGGTACATGTGTATCATGCTGGTGCGTGTATATCATTTCAGGTGAGTGTGTATCATGTCAGGTGCGTGTGTATCATGTCAGGTGCGTGTGTATCATGTCAGGTGCATGTGTATCATGTCAGGTGCATGTGTATCATGCTGCTGCATGTGTATCATGTCAAGTGCATGTGTATCATGTCAGGTGCATGTGTATCATGTCAAGTGCATGTGTATCTTGCTGGTACATGTGTATCATGCTGGTGCGTCTATATCATGTCAGGTACGTGTGTATCATGTCAGGTGCGTGTGTATCATGCTGGTGCATATGTATCATGTCAAGTGCATGTGTATCATGTCAGGTGCATGTGTATCATGTCAAGTGCATGTGTATCATGTCAGGTGCATGTGTATCATGCTGGTGCGTGTACATCATGTCAGGTGCGTGTGTATCATGTCAGGTGCGTGTGTATCATGCTGGTGCGTGTGTATCATGTCAGGTGCGTGTGTATCATGTCAGGTGCATGTGTATCATGCTGCTGCATGTGTATAATGTCAAGTGCATGTGTATCATGTCAGGTGCATATGTATCATGTCAAGTGCATGTGTGTCATGTCAGGTGCATGTGTATCATGCTGGTGCGTGTATATCATGTCAGGTGCGTGTGTATCATGTCAGGTGCGTGTGTATCATGCTGGTGCGTGTGTATCATGTCAGGTGCATGTGTATCATGTCAGGTGCATGTGTATCATGCTGGTGCATATGTATCATGTTAAGTGCATGTGTATCATGTCAGGTGCATGTGTATCATGTCAAGTTCATGTGTACCATGCTGCTGCATGTGTATCATGTCAAATGCATGTGTATCATGCCAGGTGCATGTGTATCATGTCAAGTGCATGTGTATCATGTCAGGTGCATGTGTATCATGTCAAGTGCATGTGTATCTTGCTGGTACATGTGTATCATGCTGGTGCGTGTATATCATTTCAGGTGAGTGTGTATCATGTCAGGTGCGTGTGTATCATGTCAGGTGCGTGTGTATCATGTCAGGTGCATGTGTATCATGTCAGGTGCATGTGTATCATGCTGCTGCATGTGTATCATGTCAAATGCATGTGTATCATGCCAGGTGCATGTGTATCATATCAAGTGCATGTGTATCATGTCAGGTGCATGTGTATCATGTCAAGTGCATGTGTATCATGTCAGGTGCATGTGTATCATGCTGGTGCGTGTGTATCATGTCAGGTGCGTGTGTATCATGTCAGGTGCGTATCATGCTGGTGCATATGTATCATGTCAGGTGCATGTGTATCATGTCAGGTGCATGTGTATCATGTCAGGTGCATGTGTATCATGTCAGGTGCATGTGTATCATGTCAGGTGCATGTGTATCAAGTCAAGTGCATGTGTATCATGTCAGGTGCATGTGTACCATGCTGCTGCATGTGTATCATGTCAAATGCATGTGTATCATGCCAGGTGCATGTGTATCATGTCAAGTGCATGTGTATCATGTCAGGTGCATGTGTATCATGTCAAGTGCATGTGTATCTTGCTGGTACATGTGTATCATGCTGGTGCGTGTATATCATTTCAGGTGCGTGTGTATCATGTCAGGTGCGTGTGTATCATGTCAGGTGCGTGTGTATCATGTCAGGTGCGTGTGGATCATGTCAGGTGCATGTGTATCATGTCAGGTGCGTGTGGATAATGTCAGGTGCATGTGTATCATGCTGCTGCATCTGTATCATGTCAAGTGCATGTGTATCATGTCAGGTGCATGTGTATCATGTCAAGTGCATGTGTATCATGTCAGGTGCATGTGTATCATGCTGGTGCGTGTTTATCATGTCAGGTGCATGTGTATCATGTCAGGTGCATGTGTATCATGCTGGTGCGTGTGTATCATGTCAGGTGCATGTGTATCATGTCAGGTGCATGTGTATCATGCTGGTGCATTTGTATCATGTCAAGTGCATGTGTATCATGTCAGGTGCATGTGTATCATGTCAAGTGCATGTGTATCATGTCAGGTGCATGTGTATCATGCTGCTGCATGTGTATCATGCTGCTGCATGTGTATCATGCTGCTGCATGTGTATCATATCAAGTGCATGTGTATCATGTCAGGTGCATGTGTATCATGTCAAGTGCATGTGTATCTTGCTGGTACATGTGTATCATGCTGGTGCGTGTATATCATGTCAGGTGCGTGTGTATCATGTCAGGTGCGTGTGTATCATGTCAGGTGCGTGTGTATCATGTCAGGTGCGTGTGTATCATGTCAGGTGCGTGTGGATCATGTCAGGTGCATGTGTATCATGCTGCTGCATCTGTATCATGTCAAGTGCATGTGTATCATGTCAGATGCATGTGTATCATGTCAAGTGCATGTGTATCATGTCAGGTGCATGTGTACCATGCTGCTGCATGTGTATCATGTCAAATGCATGTGTATCATGTCAGGTGCATGTGTATCATGTCAAGTGCATGTGTATCATGTCAGGTGCATGTGTATCATGCTGGTGCATATGTATCATGTCAAGTGCATGTGTATCATGTCAGGTGCATGTTTATCATGTCAAGTGCATGTGTATCATGTCAGGTGCATGTGTATCATGCTGCTGCATGTGTATCATGTCAAGTGCATGTGTATCATGTCAGGTGCATGTGTATCATGTCAAGTGCATGTGTATCTTGCTGGTACATGTGTATCATGCTGGTGCGTCTATATCATGTCAGGTGCGTGTGTATCATGTCAGGTGCTTGTGTATCATGCTGGTGCATATGTATCATGTCAAGTGCATGTGTATCATGTCAGGTGCATGTGTATCATGTCAAGTGCATGTGTATCATGTCAGGTGCATGTGTATCATGTCAGGCGCATGTGTATCATGTCAGGTGCATGTGTATCACGCCGGTGCATGTGTATAATGCCGGTGCATGTGTATCATGTCAGGTGCGTGTGTATCATGTCAGGTTCATGTGTATCATGCTGGTGCATGTGTATCATGTCAAGTGCATGTGTATCATGTCAGGTGCATGTGTATCATGCTGGTGCGTGTATATCAAGTCAGGTGCGTGTGTATCATGTCAGGTGCGTATCATGCTGGTGCATATGTATCATGTCAGGTGCATGTGTATCATGTCAGGTGGATGTGTATCATGTCGGGTGCATGTGTATCATGTCAAGTGCATGTGTACCATGTCAGGTGCATGTGTATCATGTCAAGTGCATGTGTATCATGCTGGTGCATGTGTATCATGTCAAGTGCATGTGTATCATGCTGGTGCATGTGTATCATGTCAAGTGCATGTGTATCATGTCAAGTGCATGTGTATCATGTCAGGTGCATGTGTATCATGTCAAGTGCATGTGTATCATGTCAGGTACATGTGTATCATGCTGCTGCATCTGTATCATGTCAAGTGCATGTGTATCATGTCAGGTGCATGTGTATCATGTCAAGTGCATGTGTATCATGTCAGGTGCATGTGTATCATGCTGGTGCGTGTTTATCATGTCAGGTGCATGTGTATCATGTCAGGTGTGTGTGTATCATGCTGGTGCGTGTGTATCATGTCAGGTGCGTGTGTATCATGTCAGGTGCATGTGTATCATGCTCGTGCGTGTGTATCATGTCAGGTGCGTGTGTATCATGTCAGGTGCATGTGTATCATGCTGCTGCATGTGTATAATGTCAAGTGCATGTGTATCATGTCAGGTGCATATGTATCATGTCAAGTGCATGTGTGTCATGTGAGGTGCATGTGTATCATGCTGGTGCGTGTATATCATGTCAGGTGCGTGTGTATCATGTCAGGTGCGTGTGTATCATGCTGGTGCGTGTGTATCATGTCAGGTGCATGTGTATCATGTCAGGTGCATGTGTATCATGTCAAGTTCATGTGTACCATGCTGCTGCATGTGTATCATGTCAAATGCATGTGTATCATGCCAGGTGCATGTGTATCATGTCAAGTGCATGTGTATCATGTCAGGTGCATGTGTATCATGTCAAGTGCATGTGTATCTTGCTGGTACATGTGTATCATGCTGGTGCGTGTATATCATTTCAGGTGAGTGTGTATCATGTCAGGTGCGTGTGTATCATGTCAGGTGCGTGTGTATCATGTCAGGTGCATGTGTATCATGTCAGGTGCATGTGTATCATGCTGCTGCATGTGTATCATGTCAAATGCATGTGTATCATGCCAGGTGCATGTGTATCATGTCAAGTGCATGTGTATGATGTCAGGTGCATGTGTATCATGTCAGGTGCATGTGTATCATGCTGGTGCGTGTGTATCATGTCAGGTGCGTGTGTATCATGTCAGGTGCGTATCATGCTGGTGCATATGTATCATGTCAGGTGCATGTGTATCATGTCAGGTGCATGTGTATCATGTCAGGTGCATGTGTATCATGTCAGGTGCATGTGTATCATGTCAGGTGCATGTGTATCAAGTCAAGTGCATGTGTATCATGTCAGGTGCATGTGTACCATGCTGCTGCATGTGTATCATGTCAAATGCATGTGTATCATGCCAGGTGCATGTGTATCATGTCAAGTGCATGTGTATCATGTCAGGTGCATGTGTATCATGTCAAGTGCATGTGTATCTTGCTGGTACATGTGTATCATGCTGGTGCGTGTATATCATTTCAGGTGCGTGTGTATCATGTCAGGTGCGTGTGTATCATGTCAGGTGCGTGTGTATCATGTCAGGTGCGTGTGGATCATGTCAGGTGCATGTGTATCATGTCAGGTGCATGTGGATAATGTCAGGTGCATGTGTATCATGCTGCTGCATCTGTATCATGTCAAGTGCATGTGTATCATGTCAGGTGCATGTGTATCATGTCAAGTGCATGTGTATCATGTCAGGTGCATGTGTATCATGCTGGTGCGTGTTTATCATGTCAGGTGCATGTGTATCATGTCAAGTGCATGTGTATCATGCTGGTGCGTGTGTATCATGTCAGGTGCATGTGTATCATGTCAGGTGCATGTGTATCATGCTGGTGCATATGTATCATGTCAAGTGCATTTGTATCATGTCAGGTGCATGTGTATCATGTCAAGTGCATGTGTATCATGTCAGGTGCATGTGTATCATGCTGCTGCATGTGTATCATGCTGCTGCATGTGTATCATGCTGCTGCATGTGTATCATATCAAGTGCATGTGTATCATGTCAGGTGCATGTGTATCATGTCAAGTGCATGTGTATCTTGCTGGTACATGTGTATCATGCTGGTGCGTGTATATCATGTCAGGTGCGTGTGTATCATGTCAGGTGCGTGTGTATCATGTCAGGTGCGTGTGTATCATGTCAGGTGCGTGTGGATCATGTCAGGTGCATGTGTATCATGCTGCTGCATCTGTATCATGTCAAGTGCATGTGTATCATGTCAGATGCATGTGTATCATGTCAAGTGCATGTGTATCATGTCAGGTGCATGTGTACCATGCTGCTGCATGTGTATCATGTCAAATGCATGTGTATCATGTCAGGTGCATGTGTATCATGTCAAGTGCATGTGTATCATGTCAGGTGCATGTGTATCATGCTGGTGCATATGTATCATGTCAAGTGCATGTGTATCATGTCAGGTGCATGTGTATCATGTCAAGTGCATGTGTATCATGTCAGGTGCATGTGTATCATGCTGCTGCATGTGTATCATGTCAAGTGCATGTGTATCATGTCAGGTGCATGTGTATCATGTCAAGTGCATGTGTATCTTGCTGGTACATGTGTATCATGCTGGTGCGTCTATATCATGTCAGGTGCGTGTGTATCATGTCAGGTGCTTGTGTATCATGCTGGTGCATATGTATCATGTCAAGTGCATGTGTATCATGTCAGGTGCATGTGTATCATGTCAAGTGCATGTGTATCATGTCAGGTGCATGTGTATCATGTCAGGCGCATGTGTATCATGTCAGGTGCATGTGTATCACGCCGGTGCATGTGTATAATGCCGGTGCATGTGTATCATGTCAGGTGCGTGTGTATCATGTCAGGTTCATGTGTATCATGCTGGTGCATGTGTATCATGTCAAGTGCATGTGTATCATGTCAGGTGCATGTGTATCATGCTGATGCGTGTATATCAAGTCAGGTGCGTGTGTATCATGTCAGGTGCGTATCATGCTGGTGCATATGTATCATGTCAGGTGCATGTGTATCATGTCAGGTGGATGTGTATCATGTCGGGTGCATGTGTATCATGTCAAGTGCATGTGTACCATGTCAGGTGCATGTGTATCATGTCAGGCGCATGTGTATCATGTCAGGTGCATGTGTATCATGCCGGTGCATGTGTATAATGCCGGTGTATGTGTATCATGCTGGTGCATGTGTATCATGTCAAGTGCATGTGTATCATGTCAAGTGCATGTGTATCATGTCAGGTGCATGTGTATCATGTCAAGTGCATGTGTATCATGTCAGGTACATGTGTATCATGCTGCTGCATCTGTATCATGTCAAGTGCATGTGTATCATGTCAGGTGCATGTGTATCATGTCAAGTGCATGTGTATCATGTCAGGTGCATGTGTATCATGCTGGTGCGTGTTTATCATGTCAGGTGCATGTGTATCATGTCAGGTGTGTGTGTATCATGCTGGTGCGTGTGTATCATGTCAGGTGCGTGTGTATCATGTCAGGTGCATGTGTATCATGCTCGTGCGTGTGTATCATGTCAGGTGCGTGTGTATCATGTCAGGTGCGTATCATGCTGGTGCATATGTATCATGTCAGGTGCATGTGTATCATGTCAGGTGCATGTGTATCATGTCGGTTGCATGTGCATCATGTCAAGTGCATGTGTATCATGTCAGGTGCATGTGTATCATGTCAGGCGCATGTGTATCATGTCAGGTGCATGTGTATCATGCTGGTGCATGTGTATCATGTCAGGTGCGTCTATATCATGTCAGGTGCGTGTGTATCATGTCAGGTGCATGTGTATCATGCTGGTGCATATGTATCATGTCAAGTGCATGTGTATCATGTCAGGTGCATGTGTATCATGTCAAGTGCATGTGTATCATGTCAGGTGCATGTGTATCATGCTGCTGCATGTGTATCATGTCAAGTGCATGTGTATCATGTCAGGTGCATGTGTATCATGTCAAGTGCATGTGTATCTTGCTGGTACATGTGTATCATGCTGGTGCGTCTATATCATGTCAGGTACGTGTGTATCATGTCAGGTGCGTGTGTATCATGCTGGTGCATATGTATCATGTCAAGTGCATGTGTATCATGTCAGGTGCATGTGTATCATGTCAAGTGCATGTGTATCATGTCAGGTGCATGTGTATCATGCTGGTGCGTGTACATCATGTCAGGTGCGTGTGTATCATGTCAGGTGCGTGTGTATCATGCTGGTGCGTGTGTATCATGTCAGGTGCGTGTGTATCATGTCAGGTGCATGTGTATCATGCTGCTGCATGTGTATAATGTCAAGTGCATGTGTATCATGTCAGGTGCATATGTATCATGTCAAGTGCATGTGTGTCATGTCAGGTGCATGTGTATCATGCTGGTGCGTGTATATCATGTCAGGTGCGTGTGTATCATGTCAGGTGCGTGTGTATCATGCTGGTGCGTGTGTATCATGTCAGGTGCATGTGTATCATGTCAGGTGCATGTGTATCATGCTGGTGCATATGTATCATGTTAAGTGCATGTGTATCATGTCAGGTGCATGTGTATCATGTCAAGTTCATGTGTACCATGCTGCTGCATGTGTATCATGTCAAATGCATGTGTATCATGCCAGGTGCATGTGTATCATGTCAAGTGCATGTGTATCATGTCAGGTGCATGTGTATCATGTCAAGTGCATGTGTATCTTGCTGGTACATGTGTATCATGCTGGTGCGTGTATATCATTTCAGGTGAGTGTGTATCATGTCAGGTGCGTGTGTATCATGTCAGGTGCGTGTGTATCATGTCAGGTGCATGTGTATCATGTCAGGTGCATGTGTATCATGCTGCTGCATGTGTATCATGTCAAGTGCATGTGTATCATGTCAGGTGCATGTGTATCATGTCAAGTGCATGTGTATCTTGCTGGTACATGTGTATCATGCTGGTGCGTCTATATCATGTCAGGTACGTGTGTATCATGTCAGGTGCGTGTGTATCATGCTGGTGCATATGTATCATGTCAAGTGCATGTGTATCATGTCAGGTGCATGTGTATCATGTCAAGTGCATGTGTATCATGTCAGGTGCATGTGTATCATGCTGGTGCGTGTACATCATGTCAGGTGCGTGTGTATCATGTCAGGTGCGTGTGTATCATGCTGGTGCGTGTGTATCATGTCAGGTGCGTGTGTATCATGTCAGGTGCATGTGTATCATGCTGCTGCATGTGTATAATGTCAAGTGCATGTGTATCATGTCAGGTGCATATGTATCATGTCAAGTGCATGTGTGTCATGTCAGGTGCATGTGTATCATGCTGGTGCGTGTATATCATGTCAGGTGCGTGTGTATCATGTCAGGTGCGTGTGTATCATGCTGGTGCGTGTGTATCATGTCAGGTGCATGTGTATCATGTCAGGTGCATGTGTATCATGCTGGTGCATATGTATCATGTTAAGTGCATGTGTATCATGTCAGGTGCATGTGTATCATGTCAAGTTCATGTGTACCATGCTGCTGCATGTGTATCATGTCAAATGCATGTGTATCATGCCAGGTGCATGTGTATCATGTCAAGTGCATGTGTATCATGTCAGGTGCATGTGTATCATGTCAAGTGCATGTGTATCTTGCTGGTACATGTGTATCATGCTGGTGCGTGTATATCATTTCAGGTGAGTGTGTATCATGTCAGGTGCGTGTGTATCATGTCAGGTGCGTGTGTATCATGTCAGGTGCATGTGTATCATGTCAGGTGCATGTGTATCATGCTGCTGCATGTGTATCATGTCAAATGCATGTGTATCATGCCAGGTGCATGTGTATCATGTCAAGTGCATGTGTATGATGTCAGGTGCATGTGTATCATGTCAGGTGCATGTGTATCATGCTGGTGCGTGTGTATCATGTCAGGTGCGTGTGTATCATGTCAGGTGCGTATCATGCTGGTGCATATGTATCATGTCAGGTGCATGTGTATCATGTCAGGTGCATGTGTATCATGTCAGGTGCATGTGTATCATGTCAGGTGCATGTGTATCATGTCAGGTGCATGTGTATCAAGTCAAGTGCATGTGTATCATGTCAGGTGCATGTGTACCATGCTGCTGCATGTGTATCATGTCAAATGCATGTGTATCATGCCAGGTGCATGTGTATCATGTCAAGTGCATGTGTATCATGTCAGGTGCATGTGTATCATGTCAAGTGCATGTGTATCTTGCTGGTACATGTGTATCATGCTGGTGCGTGTATATCATTTCAGGTGCGTGTGTATCATGTCAGGTGCGTGTGTATCATGTCAGGTGCGTGTGTATCATGTCAGGTGCGTGTGGATCATGTCAGGTGCATGTGTATCATGTCAGGTGCATGTGGATAATGTCAGGTGCATGTGTATCATGCTGCTGCATCTGTATCATGTCAAGTGCATGTGTATCATGTCAGGTGCATGTGTATCATGTCAAGTGCATGTGTATCATGTCAGGTGCATGTGTATCATGCTGGTGCGTGTTTATCATGTCAGGTGCATGTGTATCATGTCAAGTGCATGTGTATCATGCTGGTGCGTGTGTATCATGTCAGGTGCATGTGTATCATGTCAGGTGCATGTGTATCATGCTGGTGCATATGTATCATGTCAAGTGCATTTGTATCATGTCAGGTGCATGTGTATCATGTCAAGTGCATGTGTATCATGTCAGGTGCATGTGTATCATGCTGCTGCATGTGTATCATGCTGCTGCATGTGTATCATGCTGCTGCATGTGTATCATATCAAGTGCATGTGTATCATGTCAGGTGCATGTGTATCATGTCAAGTGCATGTGTATCTTGCTGGTACATGTGTATCATGCTGGTGCGTGTATATCATGTCAGGTGCGTGTGTATCATGTCAGGTGCGTGTGTATCATGTCAGGTGCGTGTGTATCATGTCAGGTGCGTGTGGATCATGTCAGGTGCATGTGTATCATGCTGCTGCATCTGTATCATGTCAAGTGCATGTGTATCATGTCAGATGCATGTGTATCATGTCAAGTGCATGTGTATCATGTCAGGTGCATGTGTACCATGCTGCTGCATGTGTATCATGTCAAATGCATGTGTATCATGTCAGGTGCATGTGTATCATGTCAAGTGCATGTGTATCATGTCAGGTGCATGTGTATCATGCTGGTGCATATGTATCATGTCAAGTGCATGTGTATCATGTCAGGTGCATGTGTATCATGTCAAGTGCATGTGTATCATGTCAGGTGCATGTGTATCATGCTGCTGCATGTGTATCATGTCAAGTGCATGTGTATCATGTCAGGTGCATGTGTATCATGTCAAGTGCATGTGTATCTTGCTGGTACATGTGTATCATGCTGGTGCGTCTATATCATGTCAGGTGCGTGTGTATCATGTCAGGTGCTTGTGTATCATGCTGGTGCATATGTATCATGTCAAGTGCATGTGTATCATGTCAGGTGCATGTGTATCATGTCAAGTGCATGTGTATCATGTCAGGTGCATGTGTATCATGTCAGGCGCATGTGTATCATGTCAGGTGCATGTGTATCACGCCGGTGCATGTGTATAATGCCGGTGCATGTGTATCATGTCAGGTGCGTGTGTATCATGTCAGGTTCATGTGTATCATGCTGGTGCATGTGTATCATGTCAAGTGCATGTGTATCATGTCAGGTGCATGTGTATCATGCTGATGCGTGTATATCAAGTCAGGTGCGTGTGTATCATGTCAGGTGCGTATCATGCTGGTGCATATGTATCATGTCAGGTGCATGTGTATCATGTCAGGTGGATGTGTATCATGTCGGGTGCATGTGTATCATGTCAAGTGCATGTGTACCATGTCAGGTGCATGTGTATCATGTCAGGCGCATGTGTATCATGTCAGGTGCATGTGTATCATGCCGGTGCATGTGTATAATGCCGGTGTATGTGTATCATGCTGGTGCATGTGTATCATGTCAAGTGCATGTGTATCATGTCAAGTGCATGTGTATCATGTCAGGTGCATGTGTATCATGTCAAGTGCATGTGTATCATGTCAGGTACATGTGTATCATGCTGCTGCATCTGTATCATGTCAAGTGCATGTGTATCATGTCAGGTGCATGTGTATCATGTCAAGTGCATGTGTATCATGTCAGGTGCATGTGTATCATGCTGGTGCGTGTTTATCATGTCAGGTGCATGTGTATCATGTCAGGTGTGTGTGTATCATGCTGGTGCGTGTGTATCATGTCAGGTGCGTGTGTATCATGTCAGGTGCATGTGTATCATGCTCGTGCGTGTGTATCATGTCAGGTGCGTGTGTATCATGTCAGGTGCGTATCATGCTGGTGCATATGTATCATGTCAGGTGCATGTGTATCATGTCAGGTGCATGTGTATCATGTCGGTTGCATGTGCATCATGTCAAGTGCATGTGTATCATGTCAGGTGCATGTGTATCATGTCAGGCGCATGTGTATCATGTCAGGTGCATGTGTATCATGCTGGTGCATGTGTATCATGTCAGGTGCGTCTATATCATGTCAGGTGCGTGTGTATCATGTCAGGTGCATGTGTATCATGCTGGTGCATATGTATCATGTCAAGTGCATGTGTATCATGTCAGGTGCATGTGTATCATGTCAAGTGCATGTGTATCATGTCAGGTGCATGTGTATCATGCTGCTGCATGTGTATCATGTCAAGTGCATGTGTATCATGTCAGGTGCATGTGTATCATGTCAAGTGCATGTGTATCTTGCTGGTACATGTGTATCATGCTGGTGCGTCTATATCATGTCAGGTACGTGTGTATCATGTCAGGTGCGTGTGTATCATGCTGGTGCATATGTATCATGTCAAGTGCATGTGTATCATGTCAGGTGCATGTGTATCATGTCAAGTGCATGTGTATCATGTCAGGTGCATGTGTATCATGCTGGTGCGTGTACATCATGTCAGGTGCGTGTGTATCATGTCAGGTGCGTGTGTATCATGCTGGTGCGTGTGTATCATGTCAGGTGCGTGTGTATCATGTCAGGTGCATGTGTATCATGCTGCTGCATGTGTATAATGTCAAGTGCATGTGTATCATGTCAGGTGCATATGTATCATGTCAAGTGCATGTGTGTCATGTCAGGTGCATGTGTATCATGCTGGTGCGTGTATATCATGTCAGGTGCGTGTGTATCATGTCAGGTGCGTGTGTATCATGCTGGTGCGTGTGTATCATGTCAGGTGCATGTGTATCATGTCAGGTGCATGTGTATCATGCTGGTGCATATGTATCATGTTAAGTGCATGTGTATCATGTCAGGTGCATGTGTATCATGTCAAGTTCATGTGTACCATGCTGCTGCATGTGTATCATGTCAAATGCATGTGTATCATGCCAGGTGCATGTGTATCATGTCAAGTGCATGTGTATCATGTCAGGTGCATGTGTATCATGTCAAGTGCATGTGTATCTTGCTGGTACATGTGTATCATGCTGGTGCGTGTATATCATTTCAGGTGAGTGTGTATCATGTCAGGTGCGTGTGTATCATGTCAGGTGCGTGTGTATCATGTCAGGTGCATGTGTATCATGTCAGGTGCATGTGTATCATGCTGCTGCATGTGTATCATGTCAAGTGCATGTGTATCATGTCAGGTGCATGTGTATCATGTCAAGTGCATGTGTATCTTGCTGGTACATGTGTATCATGCTGGTGCGTCTATATCATGTCAGGTACGTGTGTATCATGTCAGGTGCGTGTGTATCATGCTGGTGCATATGTATCATGTCAAGTGCATGTGTATCATGTCAGGTGCATGTGTATCATGTCAAGTGCATGTGTATCATGTCAGGTGCATGTGTATCATGCTGGTGCGTGTACATCATGTCAGGTGCGTGTGTATCATGTCAGGTGCGTGTGTATCATGCTGGTGCGTGTGTATCATGTCAGGTGCGTGTGTATCATGTCAGGTGCATGTGTATCATGCTGCTGCATGTGTATAATGTCAAGTGCATGTGTATCATGTCAGGTGCATATGTATCATGTCAAGTGCATGTGTGTCATGTCAGGTGCATGTGTATCATGCTGGTGCGTGTATATCATGTCAGGTGCGTGTGTATCATGTCAGGTGCGTGTGTATCATGCTGGTGCGTGTGTATCATGTCAGGTGCATGTGTATCATGTCAGGTGCATGTGTATCATGCTGGTGCATATGTATCATGTTAAGTGCATGTGTATCATGTCAGGTGCATGTGTATCATGTCAAGTTCATGTGTACCATGCTGCTGCATGTGTATCATGTCAAATGCATGTGTATCATGCCAGGTGCATGTGTATCATGTCAAGTGCATGTGTATCATGTCAGGTGCATGTGTATCATGTCAAGTGCATGTGTATCTTGCTGGTACATGTGTATCATGCTGGTGCGTGTATATCATTTCAGGTGAGTGTGTATCATGTCAGGTGCGTGTGTATCATGTCAGGTGCGTGTGTATCATGTCAGGTGCATGTGTATCATGTCGGTTGCATGTGCATCATGTCAAGTGCATGTGTATCATGTCAGGTGCATGTGTATCATGTCAGGCGCATGTGTATCATGTCAGGTGCATGTGTATCATGCTGGTGCATGTGTATCATGTCAGGTGCGTCTATATCATGTCAGGTGCGTGTGTATCATGTCAGGTGCATGTGTATCATGCTGGTGCATATGTATCATGTCAAGTGCATGTGTATCATGTCAGGTGCATGTGTATCATGTCAAGTGCATGTGTATCATGTCAGGTGCATGTGTATCATGCTGCTGCATGTGTATCATGTCAAGTGCATGTGTATCATGTCAGGTGCATGTGTATCATGTCAAGTGCATGTGTATCTTGCTGGTACATGTGTATCATGCTGGTGCGTCTATATCATGTCAGGTACGTGTGTATCATGTCAGGTGCGTGTGTATCATGCTGGTGCATATGTATCATGTCAAGTGCATGTGTATCATGTCAGGTGCATGTGTATCATGTCAAGTGCATGTGTATCATGTCAGGTGCATGTGTATCATGCTGGTGCGTGTACATCATGTCAGGTGCGTGTGTATCATGTCAGGTGCGTGTGTATCATGCTGGTGCGTGTGTATCATGTCAGGTGCGTGTGTATCATGTCAGGTGCATGTGTATCATGCTGCTGCATGTGTATAATGTCAAGTGCATGTGTATCATGTCAGGTGCATATGTATCATGTCAAGTGCATGTGTGTCATGTCAGGTGCATGTGTATCATGCTGGTGCGTGTATATCATGTCAGGTGCGTGTGTATCATGTCAGGTGCGTGTGTATCATGCTGGTGCGTGTGTATCATGTCAGGTGCATGTGTATCATGTCAGGTGCATGTGTATCATGCTGGTGCATATGTATCATGTTAAGTGCATGTGTATCATGTCAGGTGCATGTGTATCATGTCAAGTTCATGTGTACCATGCTGCTGCATGTGTATCATGTCAAATGCATGTGTATCATGCCAGGTGCATGTGTATCATGTCAAGTGCATGTGTATCATGTCAGGTGCATGTGTATCATGTCAAGTGCATGTGTATCTTGCTGGTACATGTGTATCATGCTGGTGCGTGTATATCATTTCAGGTGAGTGTGTATCATGTCAGGTGCGTGTGTATCATGTCAGGTGCATGTGTATCATGTCAGGTGCATGTGTATCATGCTGCTGCATGTGTATCATGTCAAGTGCATGTGTATCATGTCAGGTGCATGTGTATCATGTCAAGTGCATGTGTATCTTGCTGGTACATGTGTATCATGCTGGTGCGTCTATATCATGTCAGGTACGTGTGTATCATGTCAGGTGCGTGTGTATCATGCTGGTGCATATGTATCATGTCAAGTGCATGTGTATCATGTCAGGTGCATGTGTATCATGTCAAGTGCATGTGTATCATGTCAGGTGCATGTGTATCATGCTGGTGCGTGTACATCATGTCAGGTGCGTGTGTATCATGTCAGGTGCGTGTGTATCATGCTGGTGCGTGTGTATCATGTCAGGTGCGTGTGTATCATGTCAGGTGCATGTGTATCATGCTGCTGCATGTGTATAATGTCAAGTGCATGTGTATCATGTCAGGTGCATATGTATCATGTCAAGTGCATGTGTGTCATGTCAGGTGCATGTGTATCATGCTGGTGCGTGTATATCATGTCAGGTGCGTGTGTATCATGTCAGGTGCGTGTGTATCATGCTGGTGCGTGTGTATCATGTCAGGTGCATGTGTATCATGTCAGGTGCATGTGTATCATGCTGGTGCATATGTATCATGTTAAGTGCATGTGTATCATGTCAGGTGCATGTGTATCATGTCAAGTTCATGTGTACCATGCTGCTGCATGTGTATCATGTCAAATGCATGTGTATCATGCCAGGTGCATGTGTATCATGTCAAGTGCATGTGTATCATGTCAGGTGCATGTGTATCATGTCAAGTGCATGTGTATCTTGCTGGTACATGTGTATCATGCTGGTGCGTGTATATCATTTCAGGTGAGTGTGTATCATGTCAGGTGCGTGTGTATCATGTCAGGTGCGTGTGTATCATGTCAGGTGCATGTGTATCATGTCAGGTGCATGTGTATCATGCTGCTGCATGTGTATCATGTCAAATGCATGTGTATCATGCCAGGTGCATGTGTATCATATCAAGTGCATGTGTATGATGTCAGGTGCATGTGTATCATGTCAAGTGCATGTGTATCATGTCAGGTGCATGTGTATCATGCTGGTGCGTGTGTATCATTTCAGGTGCGTGTGTATCATGTCAGGTGCGTATCATGCTGGTGCATATGTATCATGTCAGGTGCATGTGTATCATGTCAGGTGCATGTGTATCATGTCAGGTGCATGTGTATCATGTCAGGTGCATGTGTATCATGTCAGGTGCATGTGTATCAAGTCAAGTGCATGTGTATCATGTCAGGTGCATGTGTACCATGCTGCTGCATGTGTATCATGTCAAATGCATGTGTATCATGCCAGGTGCATGTGTATCATGTCAAGTGCATGTGTATCATGTCAGGTGCATGTGTATCATGTCAAGTGCATGTGTATCTTGCTGGTACATGTGTATCATGCTGGTGCGTGTATATCATTTCAGGTGCGTGTGTATCATGTCAGGTGCGTGTGTATCATGTCAGGTGCGTGTGTATCATGTCAGGTGCGTGTGGATCATGTCAGGTGCATGTGTATCATGTCAGGTGCGTGTGGATAATGTCAGGTGCATGTGTATCATGCTGCTGCATCTGTATCATGTCAAGTGCATGTGTATCATGTCAGGTGCATGTGTATCATGTCAAGTGCATGTGTATCATGTCAGGTGCATGTGTATCATGCTGGTGCGTGTTTATCATGTCAGGTGCATGTGTATCATGTCAGGTGCATGTGTATCATGCTGGTGCGTGTGTATCATGTCAGGTGCATGTGTATCATGTCAGGTGCATGTGTATCATGCTGGTGCATTTGTATCATGTCAAGTGCATGTGTATCATGTCAGGTGCATGTGTATCATGTCAAGTGCATGTGTATCATGTCAGGTGCATGTGTATCATGCTGCTGCATGTGTATCATGCTGCTGCATGTGTATCATGCAGCTGCATGTGTATCATATCAAGTGCATGTGTATCATGTCAGGTGCATGTGTATCATGTCAAGTGCATGTGTATCTTGCTGGTACATGTGTATCATGCTGGTGCGTGTATATCATGTCAGGTGCGTGTGTATCATGTCAGGTGCGTGTGTATCATGTCAGGTGCGTGTGTATCATGTCAGGTGCGTGTGTATCATGTCAGGTGCGTGTGGATCATGTCAGGTGCATGTGTATCATGCTGCTGCATCTGTATCATGTCAAGTGCATGTGTATCATGTCAGATGCATGTGTATCATGTCAAGTGCATGTGTATCATGTCAGGTGCATGTGTACCATGCTGCTGCATGTGTATCATGTCAAATGCATGTGTATCATGTCAGGTGCATGTGTATCATGTCAAGTGCATGTGTATCATGTCAGGTGCATGTGTATCATGCTGGTGCATATGTATCATGTCAAGTGCATGTGTATCATGTCAGGTGCATGTTTATCATGTCAAGTGCATGTGTATCATGTCAGGTGCATGTGTATCATGCTGCTGCATGTGTATCATGTCAAGTGCATGTGTATCATGTCAGGTGCATGTGTATCATGTCAAGTGCATGTGTATCTTGCTGGTACATGTGTATCATGCTGGTGCGTCTATATCATGTCAGGTGCGTGTGTATCATGTCAGGTGTTTGTGTATCATGCTGGTGCATATGTATCATGTCAAGTGCATGTGTATCATGTCAGGTGCATGTGTATCATGTCAAGTGCATGTGTATCATGTCAGGTGCATGTGTATCATGTCAGGCGCATGTGTATCATGTCAGGTGCATGTGTATCACGCCGGTGCATGTGTATAATGCCGGTGCATGTGTATCATGTCAGGTGCGTGTGTATCATGTCAGGTTCATGTGTATCATGCTGGTGCATGTGTATCATGTCAAGTGCATGTGTATCATGTCAGGTGCATGTGTATCATGCTGGTGCGTGTATATCAAGTCAGGTGCGTGTGTATCATGTCAGGTGCGTATCATGCTGGTGCATATGTATCATGTCAGGTGCATGTGTATCATGTCAGGTGGATGTGTATCATGTCGGGTGCATGTGTATCATGTCAAGTGCATGTGTACCATGTCAGGTGCATGTGTATCATGTCAAGTGCATGTGTATCATGCTGGTGCATGTGTATCATGTCAAGTGCATGTGTATCATGCTGGTGCATGTGTATCATGTCAAGTGCATGTGTATCATGTCAAGTGCATGTGTATCATGTCAGGTGCATGTGTATCATGTCAAGTGCATGTGTATCATGTCAGGTACATGTGTATCATGCTGCTGCATCTGTATCATGTCAAGTGCATGTGTATCATGTCAGGTGCATGTGTATCATGTCAAGTGCATGTGTATCATGTCAGGTGCATGTGTATCATGCTGGTGCGTGTTTATCATGTCAGGTGCATGTGTATCATGTCAGGTGTGTGTGTATCATGCTGGTGCGTGTGTATCATGTCAGGTGCGTGTGTATCATGTCAGGTGCATGTGTATCATGCTTGTGCGTGTGTATCATGTCAGGTGCGTGTGTATCATGTCAGGTGCGTATCATGCTGGTGCATATGTATCATGTCAGGTGCATGTGTATCATGTCAGGTGCATGTGTATCATGTCGGGTGCATGTGCATCATGTCAAGTGCATGTGTATCATGTCAGGTGCATGTGTATCATGTCAGGCGCATGTGTATCATGTCAGGTGCATGTGTATCATGCTGGTGCATGTGTATCATGTCAGGTGCGTCTATATCATGTCAGGTGCGTGTGTATCATGTCAGGTGCATGTGTATCATGCTGGTGCATATGTATCATGTCAAGTGCATGTGTATCATGTCAGGTGCATGTGTATCATGCTGCTGCATGTGTATCATGTCAAGTGCATGTGTATCATGTCAGGTGCATGTGTATCATGTCAAGTGCATGTGTATCATGCTGGTACATGTGTATCATGCTGGTGCGTCTATATCATGTCAGGTGCGTGTGTATCATGTCAGGTGCGTGTGTATCATGCTGGTGCATATGTATCATGTCAAGTGCATGTGTATCCTGTCAGGTGCATGTGTATCATGTCAAGTGCATGTGTATCATGTCAGGTGCATGTGTATCATGCTGCTGCATGTGGATCATGTCAAGTGCATGTGTATCATGTCAGGTGCATGTGTATCATATCAAGTGCATGTGTATCTTGCTGGTACATGTGTATCATGCTGGTGCGTCTATATCATGTCAGGTGCGTGTGTATCATGTCAGGTGCATGTGTATCATGCTGGTGCATATGTATCATGTCAAGTGCATGTGTATCATGTCAGGTGCATGTGTATCATGTCAAGTGCATGTGTATCATGTCAGGTGCATGTGTATCATGCTGCTGCATGTGTATCATGTCAAGTGCATGTGTATCATGTCAGGTGCATGTGTATCATGTCAGGCGCATGTGTATCATGTCAGGTGCATGTGTATCATGCTGGTGCATGTGTATCATGTCAAGTGCATGTGTATCATGTCAGGTGCGTCTATATCATGTCAGGTGCATGTGTATCATGTCAAGTGCATGTGTATCATGTCAGGTGCATGTGTATCATGCTGGTGCGTGTACATCATGTCAGGTGCGTGTGTATCATGTCAGGTGCGTGTGTATCATGCTGGTGCGTGTGTATCATGTCAGGTGCGTGTGTATCATGTCAGGTGCATGTGTATCATGCTGCTGCATGTGTATAATGTCAAGTGCATGTGTATCATGTCAGGTGCATATGTATCATGTCAAGTGCATGTGTGTCATGTCAGGTGCATGTGTATAATGCTGGTGCGTGTATATCATGTCAGGTGCGTGTGTATCATGTCAGGTGCGTGTGTATCATGCTGGTGCGTGTGTATCATGTCAGGTGCATGTGTATCATGTCAGGTGCATGTGTATCATGCTGGTGCATATGTATCATGTTAAGTGCATGTGTATCATGTCAGGTGCATGTGTATCATGTCAAGTTCATGTGTACCATGCTGCTGCATGTGTATCATGTCAAATGCATGTGTATCATGCCAGGTGCATGTGTATCATGTCAAGTGCATGTGTATCATGTCAGGTGCATGTGTATCATGTCAAGTGCATGTGTATCTTGCTGGTACATGTGTATCATGCTGGTGCGTGTATATCATTTCAGGTGAGTGTGTATCATGTCAGGTGCGTGTGTATCATGTCAGGTGCGTGTGTATCATGTCAGGTGCATGTGTATCATGTCAGGTGCATGTGTATCATGCTGCTGCATGTGTATCATGTCAAATGCATGTGTATCATGCCAGGTGCATGTGTATCATGTCAAGTGCATGTGTATGATGTCAGGTGCATGTGTATCATGTCAAGTGCATGTGTATCATGTCAGGTGCATGTGTATCATGCTGGTGCGTGTGTATCATGTCAGGTGCGTGTGTATCATGTCAGGTGCGTATCATGCTGGTGCATATGTATCATGTCAGGTGCATGTGTATCATGTCAGGTGCATGTGTATCATGTCAGGTGCATGTGTATCATGTCAGGTGCATGTGTATCATGTCAGGTGCATGTGTATCAAGTCAAGTGCATGTGTATCATGTCAGGTGCATGTGTACCATGCTGCTGCATGTGTATCATGTCAAATGCATGTGTATCATGCCAGGTGCATGTGTATCATGTCAAGTGCATGTGTATCATGTCAGGTGCATGTGTATCATGTCAAGTGCATGTGTATCTTGCTGGTACATGTGTATCATGCTGGTGCGTGTATATCATTTCAGGTGCGTGTGTATCATGTCAGGTGCGTGTGTATCATGTCAGGTGCGTGTGTATCATGCTGCTGCATGTGTATCATGTCAAGTGCATGTGTATCATGTCAGGTGCATGTGTATCATGTCAAGTGCATGTGTATCTTGCTGGTACATGTGTATCATGCTGGTGCGTCTATATCATGTCAGGTGCGTGTGTATCATGTCAGGTGCTTGTGTATCATGCTGGTGCATATGTATCATGTCAAGTGCATGTGTATCATGTCAGGTGCATGTGTATCATGTCAAGTGCATGTGTATCATGTCAGGTGCATGTGTATCATGTCAGGCGCATGTGTATCATGTCAGGTGCATGTGTATCACGCCGGTGCATGTGTATAATGCCGGTGCATGTGTATCATGTCAGGTGCGTGTGTATCATGTCAGGTTCATGTGTATCATGCTGGTGCATGTGTATCATGTCAAGTGCATGTGTATCATGTCAGGTGCATGTGTATCATGCTGGTGCGTGTATATCAAGTCAGGTGCGTGTGTATCATGTCAGGTGCGTATCATGCTGGTGCATATGTATCATGTCAGGTGCATGTGTATCATGTCAGGTGGATGTGTATCATGTCGGGTGCATGTGTATCATGTCAAGTGCATGTGTACCATGTCAGGTGCATGTGTATCATGTCAAGTGCATGTGTATCATGCTGGTGCATGTGTATCATGTCAAGTGCATGTGTATCATGCTGGTGCATGTGTATCATGTCAAGTGCATGTGTATCATGTCAAGTGCATGTGTATCATGTCAGGTGCATGTGTATCATGTCAAGTGCATGTGTATCATGTCGGGTACATGTGTATCATGCTGCTGCATCTGTATCATGTCAAGTGCATGTGTATCATGTCAGGTGCATGTGTATCATGTCAAGTGCATGTGTATCATGTCAGGTGCATGTGTATCATGCTGGTGCGTGTTTATCATGTCAGGTGCATGTGTATCATGTCAGGTGTGTGTGTATCATGCTGGTGCGTGTGTATCATGTCAGGTGCGTGTGTATCATGTCAGGTGCATGTGTATCATGCTCGTGCGTGTGTATCATGTCAGGTGCGTGTGTATCATGTCAGGTGCGTATCATGCTGGTGCATATGTATCATGTCAGGTGCATGTGTATCATGTCAGGTGCATGTGTATCATGTCGGGTGCATGTGCATCATGTCAAGTGCATGTGTATCATGTCAGGTGCATGTGTATCATGTCAGGCGCATGTGTATCATGTCAGGTGCATGTGTATCATGCTGGTGCATGTGTATCATGTCAGGTGCGTCTATATCATGTCAGGTGCGTGTGTATCATGTCAGGTGCATGTGTATCATGCTGGTGCATATGTATCATGTCAAGTGCATGTGTATCATGTCAGGTGCGTGTGTATCATGTCAAGTGCATGTGTATCATGTCAGGTGCATGTGTATCATGCTGCTGCATGTGTATCATGTCAAATGCATGTGTATCATGCCAGGTGCATGTGTATCATGTCAAGTGCATGTGTATCATGTCAGGTGCATGGGTATCATGCTGGTGCGTGTATATCATGTCAGGTGCGTGTGTATCATGTCAGGTGCGTGTGTATCATGCTGGTGCGTGTGTATCATGTCAGGTGCGTGTGTATCATGCTGGTGCGTGTATATCATGTAAGTTGCGTGTGTATCATGTCAGGTGCGTTTGTATCATGCTGGTGCGTGTGTATCATGTCAGGTGCGTGTGTATCATGTCAGGTGCGTGTGTATCATGCTGGTGGGTGTGTATCATGTCAAGTGCATGTGTATCATGTCAGGTGCATGTGTATCATGTCAAGTGCATGTGTATCATGTCAGGTGCATGTGTATCAAGCTGCTGCATGTGTATCATGCTGCTGCATGTGTATCATGCTGCTGCATGTGTATCATGTCAAGTGCATGTGTATCATGTCAGGTGCATGTGTATAATGTCAAGTGCATGTGTATCTTGCTGGTACATGTGTATCATGCTGGTGCGTGTATATCATGTCGGGTGCGTGTGTATCATGTCAGGTGAGTGTGTATCATGTCAGGTGCATGTGTATCATGTCAGGTGCGTGTGTATCATGTCAGGTGCGTGTGTATCATGCTGGTGCATACGTATCATGTCAAGTGCATGTGTATGATGTGAGGTGCATGTGTATCATGTCAAGTGCATGTGTATCATGTCAGGTGCATGTGTATCATGCTGCTGCATGTGTATCATGTCAAGTGCATGTGTATCATGTCAGGTGCATGTGTATCATGTCAAGTGCATGTGTATCATGTCAGGCGCAGGTGTATCATGCTGGTGCGTGTATATCATGTCAGGTGTGTGTGTATCATGTCAGGTGCGTGTGTATCATGTCAGGTGCGTGTGTATCATGTCAGGTGCGTGTGGATCATGTCAGGTGCATGTGTATCATGTCAGGTGCATGTGGATAATGTCAGGTGCATGTGTATCATGCTGCTGCATCTGTATCATGTCAAGTGCATGTGTATCATGTCAGGTGCATGTGTATCATGTCAAGTGCGTGTGTATCATGTCAGGTGCATGTGTATCATGCTGGTGCGTGTTTTTCATGTCAGGTGCATGTGTATCATGTCAGGTGCATGTGTATCATGCTGGTGCGTGTGTATCATGTCAGGTGCATGTGTATCATGTCAGGTGCATGTGTATCATGCTGGTGCGTATGTATCATGTCAAATGCATGTGTATCATGTCAGGTGCATGTGTATCATGCTGCTGCATGTGTATCATGCTGCTGCATGTGTATCATGCTGCTGCATGTGTATCATATCAAGTGCATGTGTATCATGTCCGGTGCATGTGTATCATGTCAAGTGCATGTGTATCTTGCTGGTACATGTGTATCATGCTGGTGCGTCTATATCATGTCAGGTGCGTGTGTATCATGTCAGGTGCGTGTGTATCATGTCAGGTGCGTGTGTATCATGTCAGGTGCGTGTGGATCATGTCAGGTGCATGTGTATCATGCTGCTGCATCTGTATCATGTCAAGTGCATGTGTATCATGTCAGATGCATGTGTATCATGTCAGGTGCATGTGTACCATGCTGCTGCATGTGTATCATGTCAAATGCATGTGTATCATGTCAGGTGCATGTGTATCATGTCAAGTGCATGTGTATCATGTCAGGTGCATGTGTATCATGCTGGTGCATATGTATCATGTCAAGTGCATGTGTATCATGTCAGGTGCATGTGTATCATGTCAAGTGCATGTGTATCATGTCAGGTGCATGTGTATCATGCTGCTGCATGTGTATCATGTCAAGTGCATGTGTATCATGTCAGGTGCATGTGTATCATGTCAAGTGCATGTGTATCTTGCTGGTACATGTGTATCATGCTGGTGCGTCTATATCATGTCAGGTGCGTGTGTATCATGTCAGGTGCTTGTGTATCATGCTGGTGCATATGTATCATGTCAAGTGCATGTGTATCATGTCAGGTGCATGTGTATCATGTCAAGTGCATTGTATCATGTCAGGTGCATGTGTATCATGTCAGGCGCATGTGTATCATGTCAGGTGCATGTGTATCATGCCGGTGCATGTGTATAATGCCGGTGCATGTGTATCATGTCAGGTGCGTGTGTATCATGTCAGGTTCATGTGTATCATGCTGGTGCATGTGTATCATGTCAAGTGCATGTGTATCATGTCAGGTGCATGTGTATCATGCTGATGCGTGTATATCAAGTCTGGTGCGTGTGTATCATGTCAGGTGCGTATCATGCTGGTGCATATGTATCATGTCAGGTGCATGTGTATCATGTCAGGTGGATGTGTATCATGTCGGGTGCATGTGTATCATGTCAAGTGCATGTGTACCATGTCAGGTGCATGTGTATCATGTCAGGCGCATGTGTACCATGTCAGGTG
Organism: Microtus oregoni; assembly: GCF_018167655.1. Lineage (NCBI taxonomy): Eukaryota > Metazoa > Chordata > Mammalia > Rodentia > Cricetidae > Microtus > Microtus oregoni. The sequence continues at coordinate 371,121 of NW_024544843.1, read as the reverse complement.
CATGTGTATCATGCGGGTGCATGTGTATAATGCCGGTGTATGTGTATCATGCTGGTGCATGTGTATCATGTCAAGTGCATGTGTATCATGCTGGTGCATGTGTATCATGTCAAGTGCATGTGTATCATGTCAGGTGCATGTGTATCATGTCAAGTGCATGTGTATCATGTCAGGTGCATGTGTATCATGCTGCTGCATCTGTATCATGTCAAGTGCATGTGTATCATGTCAGGTGCATGTGTATCATGTCAAGTGCATGTGTATCATGTCAGGTGCATGTGTATCATGCTGGTGCGTGTTTATCATGTCAGGTGCATGTGTATCATGTCAGGTGTGCATGTCAGGTGCATGTGTATCATGTCAGGCGCATGTGTATCATGTCAGGTGCATGTGTATCCTGCTGGTGCATGTGTATCATGTCAGGTGCGTGTGTATCATGTCAGGTGCATGTGTATCATGCTGGTGTGTGTATATCAAGTCAGGTGCGTGTGTATCATGTCAGGTGCATGTGTATCATGCTCGTGCGTGTATATCAAGTCAGGTGCGTGTGTATCATGTCAGGTGCGTATCATGCTGGTGCATATGTATCATGTCAGGTGCATGTGTATCATGTCATGTGCATGTGTATCATGTCAAGTGCATGTGTATCTTGCTGGTACATGTGTATCATGCTGGTGCGTGTATATCATGTCAGGTGCGTGTGTATCATGTCAGGTGCGTGTGTATCATGGCAGGTGCGTGTGGATCATGGCAGGTGCGTGTGGATCATGTCAGGTGCATGTGTATCATGCTGCTGCACCTGTATCATGTCAAGTGCATGTGTATCATGTCAGGTGCATGTGTATCATGTCAAGTGCATGTGTATCATGTCAGGTGCATGTGTATCATGTCAGGTGCATGTGTATCATGTCAAGTGCATGTGTATCATGCTGGTGCGTGTTTATCATATCAGGTGCATGAGTATCATGTCAGGTGTGTGTGTATCATGCTGGTGCGTGTGTATCATGTCAGGTGCATGTGTATCATGCTGGTGCGTGTGTATCATGTCAGGTGCGTGTGTATCATGTCAGGTGCGTATCATGCTGGTGCATATGTATCATGTCAGGTGCATGTGTATCATGTCAGGTGCATGTGTATCATGTCGGGTGCATGTGTATCATGTCAAGTGCATGTGTATCATGTCAGGTGCATGTGTATCATGTCAGGCGCATGTGTATCATGTCAGGTGCATGTGTATCATGCTGGTGCATGTGTATCATGTCAGGTGCATGTGTATCATGTCAGGTGCATGTGTATCATGCTGGTGTGTGTATATCAAGTCAGGTGCGTGTGTATCATGTCAGGTGCATGTGTATCATGTCAGGTGCATGTGTATCATGTCAGGCGCATGTGTATCATGTCAGGTGCATGTGTATCATGCTGGTGCATGTGTATCATGTCAGGTGCGTGTGTATCATGTCAGGTGCATTTGTATCATGCTGGTGTGTGTATATCAAGTCAGGTGCGTGTGTATCATGTCAGGTTCATGTGTATCATGCTGGTGCGTGTATATCAAGTCAGGTGCGTGTGTATCATGTCAGGTGCGTATCATGCTGGTGCATATGTATCATGTCAGGTGCATGTGTATCATGTCAGGTGCATGTGTATCATGCCGGTGTATGTGTATCATGCTGGTGCATATGTATCATGTCAAGTGTATGTGTATCATGCTGGTGCATGTGTATCATGTCACGTGCATGTGTATCATGTCAGGTGCATGTGTATCATGCTGGTGCGTGTGTATCATGTCAGGTGCGTGTGTATCATGTCAGGTGCGTGTGTATCATGCTGGTGCATGTGTATCATGACAGGTGCGTGTGTATCATGTCAGGTTCATGTGTATCATGCTGGTGCATATGTATCATGTCAAGTGCATGTGTATCATGTCAGGTGCATGTGTATCATGTCAAGTGCATGTGTATCATGTCAGGTGCACGTGTATCATGCTGCTGCATTTGTATAATGTCAAGTGCATGTGTATCATGTCAGGTGCATGTGTATCATGTCAGGTGCATGTGTATCATGCTGGTGCGTGTATATCATGTCAGGTGCGTGTGTATCATGTCAGGTGCGTGTGTATCATGCTGGTGCGTGTGTATCATGTCAGGTGCATGTGTATCATGCTGGTGCATGTGTATCATGTCAGGTGCGTGTGTATCATGCTGGTGCGTGTGTATCATGTCAGGTGCGTGTGTATCATGTCAGGTGCATGTGTATCATGCTGGTGCATGTGTATCATGTCAGGTGCGTGTGTATCATGTCAGGTGCGTGTGTATCATGCTGGTGTGTGTATATCAAGTCAGGTGCGTGTGTATCATGTCACGTGCATGTGTATCATGTCAGGTGCATGTGTATCATGTCAGGCGCATGTGTATCATGTCAGGTGCATGTGTATCATGCTGGTGCATGTGTATCATGTCAGGTGCGTGTGTATCATGTCAGGTGCATGTGTATCATGCTGGTGTGTGTATATCAAGTCAGGTGCGTGTGTATCATGTCAGGTGCATGTGTATCATGCTGGTGCGTGTATATCAAGTCAGGTGCGTGTGTATCATGTCAGGTGCGTGTGTATCATGTCAGGTGCGTGTGTATCATGTAAGGTGCATGTGTATCATGCTGCTGCATGTGTATAATGTCAAGTGCATGTGTATCATGTCAGGTGCATGTGTATCATGTCAAGTGCATGTGTATCATGTCACGTGCATGTGTATCATGCTGGTGCGTGTATATCATGTCAGGTGCTTGTGTATCATGTCAGGTGCGTGTGTATCATGCTGGTGCGTGTGTATCATGTCAGGTGCGTGTGTATCATGTCAGGTGGGTGTGTATCATGTCGGGTGCGTGTGTATCATGTCAAGTGCATGTGTATCATGCTGGTGCGTGTATATCATGTCAGGTGCGTGTGTATCATATCAGGTGCGTGTGTATCATGCTGGTGCGTGTGTATCATGTCAGGTGCGTGTGTATCATGTCAAGTGCATGTGTATCTTGCTGGTACATGTGTATCATGCTGTTGCGTGTATATCATGTCAGGTGCGTGTGTATCATGTCAGGTGCGTGTGTATCATGTCAGGTGCGTGTGTATCATGTCAGGTGCGTGTGTATCATGTCAGGTGCCTGTGTATCATGTCAGGTGCATGTGTATCAAGTCAAGTGCATGTGTATCATGTCAGGTGCATGTGTACCATGCTGTTGCATTTGTATCATGTCAAATGCATGTGTATCATGCCAGGTGCATGTGTATCATGTCAAGTGCATGTGTATCATGTCAGGTGTATGGGTATCATGCTGGTGCGTGTATATCATGTCAGGTGCGTGTGTATCATGCTGGTGCGTGTGTATCATGTCAGGTGCGTGTGTATCATGTCAGGTGCGTGTGTATCATGCTGGTGCGTGTATATCATGTCAGGTGCGTGTGTATCATGTCAGGTGCATGTGTATCATGCTGGTGTGTGTATATCAAGTCAGGTGCGTGTGTATCATGTCAGGTGCATGTGTATCATGCTGGTGCGTGTATATCAAGTCAGGTGCGTGTGTATCATGTCAGGTGCGTGTGTATCATGTCAGGTGCGTGTGTATCATGTCAGGTGCATGTGTATCATGCTGCTGCATGTGTATAATGTCAAGTGCATGTGTATCATGTCAGGTGCATGTGTATCATGTCAAGTGCATGTGTATCATGTCAGGTGCATGTGTATCATGCTGCTGCATGTGTATCATGCTGCTGCATGTGTATCATGCTGCTGCATGTGTATCATATCAAGTGCATGTGTATCATGTCAGGTGCATGTGTATCATGTCAAGTGCATGTGTATCTTGCTGGTACATGTGTATCATGCTGGTGCGTGTATATCATGTCAGGTGCGTGTGTATCATGTCAGGTGCGTGTGTATCATGTCAGGTGCGTGTGTATCATGTCAGGTGCGTGTGTATCATGTCAGGTGCGTGTGGATCATGTCAGGTGCATGTGTATCATGCTGCTGCATCTGTATCATGTCAAGTGCATGTGTATCATGTCAGATGCATGTGTATCATGTCAAGTGCATGTGTATCATGTCAGGTGCATGTGTACCATGCTGCTGCATGTGTATCATGTCAAATGCATGTGTATCATGTCAGGTGCATGTGTATCATGTCAAGTGCATGTGTATCATGTCAGGTGCATGTGTATCATGCTGGTGCATATGTATCATGTCAAGTGCATGTGTATCATGTCAGGTGCATGTTTATCATGTCAAGTGCATGTGTATCATGTCAGGTGCATGTGTATCATGCTGCTGCATGTGTATCATGTCAAGTGCATGTGTATCATGTCAGGTGCATGTGTATCATGTCAAGTGCATGTGTATCTTGCTGGTACATGTGTATCATGCTGGTGCGTGTGTATCATGTCAGGTGCGTGTGTATCATGTCAGGTGCTTGTGTATCATGCTGGTGCATATGTATCATGTCAAGTGCATGTGTATCATGTCAGGTGCATGTGTATCATGTCAAGTGCATGTGTATCATGTCAGGTGCATGTGTATCATGTCAGGCGCATGTGTATCATGTCAGGTGCATGTGTATCACGCCGGTGCATGTGTATAATGCCGGTGCATGTGTATCATGTCAGGTGCGTGTGTATCATGTCAGGTTCATGTGTATCATGCTGGTGCATGTGTATCATGTCAAGTGCATGTGTATCATGTCAGGTGCATGTGTATCATGCTGGTGCGTGTATATCAAGTCAGGTGCGTGTGTATCATGTCAGGTGCGTATCATGCTGGTGCATATGTATCATGTCAGGTGCATGTGTATCATGTCAGGTGGATGTGTATCATGTCGGGTGCATGTGTATCATGTCAAGTGCATGTGTACCATGTCAGGTGCATGTGTATCATGTCAAGTGCATGTGTATCATGCTGGTGCATGTGTATCATGTCAAGTGCATGTGTATCATGCTGGTGCATGTGTATCATGTCAAGTGCATGTGTATCATGTCAAGTGCATGTGTATCATGTCAGGTGCATGTGTATCATGTCAAGTGCATGTGTATCATGTCAGGTACATGTGTATCATGCTGCTGCATCTGTATCATGTCAAGTGCATGTGTATCATGTCAGGTGCATGTGTATCATGTCAAGTGCATGTGTATCATGTCAGGTGCATGTGTATCATGCTGGTGCGTGTTTATCATGTCAGGTGCATGTGTATCATGTCAGGTGTGTGTGTATCATGCTGGTGCGTGTGTATCATGTCAGGTGCGTGTGTATCATGTCAGGTGCATGTGTATCATGCTCGTGCGTGTGTATCATGTCAGGTGCGTGTGTATCATGTCAGGTGCGTATCATGCTGGTGCATATGTATCATGTCAGGTGCGTGTGTATCATGTCAGGTGCATGTGTATCATGTCGGGTGCATGTGCATCATGTCAAGTGCATGTGTATCATGTCAGGTGCATGTGTATCATGTCAGGCGCATGTGTATCATGTCAGGTGCATGTGTATCATGCTGGTGCATGTGTATCATGTCAGGTGCGTCTATATCATGTCAGGTGCGTGTGTATCATGTCAGGTGCATGTGTATCATGCTGGTGCATATGTATCATGTCAAGTGCATGTGTATCATGTCAGGTGCATGTGTATCATGCTGCTGCATGTGTATCATGTCAAGTGCATGTGTATCATGTCAGGTGCATGTGTATCATGTCAAGTGCATGTGTATCATGCTGGTACATGTGTATCATGCTGGTGCGTCTATATCATGTCAGGTGCGTGTGTATCATGTCAGGTGCGTGTGTATCATGCTGGTGCATATGTATCATGTCAAGTGCATGTGTATCCTGTCAGGTGCATGTGTATCATGTCAAGTGCATGTGTATCATGTCAGGTGCATGTGTATCATGCTGCTGCATGTGGATCATGTCAAGTGCATGTGTATCATGTCAGGTGCATGTGTATCATATCAAGTGCATGTGTATCTTGCTGGTACATGTGTATCATGCTGGTGCGTCTATATCATGTCAGGTGCGTGTGTATCATGTCAGGTGCATGTGTATCATGCTGGTGCATATGTATCATGTCAAGTGCATGTGTATCATGTCAGGTGCATGTGTATCATGTCAAGTGCATGTGTATCATGTCAGGTGCATGTGTATCATGCTGCTGCATGTGTATCATGTCAAGTGCATGTGTATCATGTCAGGTGCATGTGTATCATGTCAGGCGCATGTGTATCATGTCAGGTGCATGTGTATCATGCTGGTGCATGTGTATCATGTCAAGTGCATGTGTATCATGTCAGGTTCATGTGTATCATGTCAAGTGCATGTGTATCTTGCTGGTACATGTGTATCATGTTGGTGCGTGTATATCATGTCAGGTGCGTGTGTATCATGTCAGGTGCGTGTGTATCATGTCAGGTGCGTGTGTATCATGTCAGGTGCGTGTGTATCATGTCAGGTGCATGTGTATCATGCTGCTGCATGTGTATAATGTCACGTGCATGTGTATCATGTCAGGTGCATGTGTATCATGTCAAGTGCATGTGTATCATGTCAGGTGCATGGGTATCATGCTGGTGCGTGTATATCATGTCAGGTGCGTGTGTATCATGTCAGGTGCATGAGTATCATGCTGGTGCATATGTATCATGTCAAGTGCATGTGTATCATGTCAGGTGCATGTGTATCATGTTAAGTTCATGTGTATCATGTCAGGTGCATGTGTATCATGCTGCTGCATGTGTATCATGCTGCTGCATGTGTATCATGTCAAGTGCATGTGTATCATGTCAGGTGCATGTGTATCATGCTGGTGCATATGTATCATGTCAAGTGCATGTGTATCATGTCAGGTGCATGTGTACCATGTCAAGTTCATGTGTATCATGTCAGGTGCATATGTATCATGCTGCTGCATGTGTATCATGCTGCTGCATGTGTATCATGTCAAGTGCATGTGTATCATGTCAGGTGCATGTGTATCATGTCAAGTGCATGTGTATCTTGCTGGTACATGTGTATCATGCTCCTGCGTGTATATCATGTCAGGTGCGTGTGTATCATGTCAGGTGTGTGTGTATCATGTCAGGTGCGTGTGTATCATGTCATGTGCGTGTGTATCATGTCAGGTGCATGTGTATCATGTCAGGTGGATGTGTATCATGTCAGGTGCGTGTGTATCATGTCAAGTGCATGTGTATCATGTCAGGTGCATGTGTACCATGCTGTTGCATGTGTATCATGTCAAATGCATGTGTATCATGCCAGGTGCATGTGTATCATGTCAAGTGCATGTGTATCATGTCAGGTGCATGGGTATCATGCTGGTGCGTGTATATCATGTCAGGTGCGTGTGTATCATGTCAGGTGCGTGTGTATCATGCTGGTGCGTGTGTATCATGTCAGGTGCGTGTGTATCATGCTGGTGCGTGTATATCATGTCAGTTGCGTGTGTATCATGTCAGGTGCGTTTGTATCATGCTGGTGCGTGTGTATCATGTCAGGTGCGTGTGTATCATGTCAGGTGCGTGTGTATCATGCTGGTGGGTGTGTATCATGTCAAGTGCATGTGTATCATGTCAGGTGCATGTGTATCATGTCAAGTGCATGTGTATCATGTCAGGTGCATGTGTATCAAGCTGCTGCATGTGTATCATGCTGCTGCATGTGTATCATGCTGCTGCATGTGTATCATGTCAAGTGCATGTGTATCATGTCAGGTGCATGTGTATAATGTCAAGTGCATGTGTATCTTGCTGGTACATGTGTATCATGCTGGTGAGTGTATATCATGTCGGGTGCGTGTGTATCATGTCAGGTGCGTGTGTATCATGTCAGGTGCATGTGTATCATGTCAGGTGCGTGTGTATCATGTCAGGTGCGTGTGTATCATGCTGGTGCATACGTATCATGTCAAGTGCATGTGTATGATGTGAGGTGCATGTGTATCATGTCAAGTGCATGTGTATCATGTCAGGTGCATGTGTATCATGCTGCTGCATGTGTATCATGTCAAGTGCATGTGTATCATGTCAGGTGCATGTGTATCATGTCAAGTGCATGTGTATCATGTCAGGCGCAGGTGTATCATGCTGGTGCGTGTATATCATGTCAGGTGTGTGTGTATCATGTCAGGTGCGTGTGTATCATGTCAGGTGCGTGTGTATCATGTCAGGTGCGTGTGGATCATGTCAGGTGCATGTGTATCATGTCAGGTGCATGTGGATAATGTCAGGTGCATGTGTATCATGCTGCTGCATCTGTATCATGTCAAGTGCATGTGTATCATGTCAGGTGCATGTGTATCATGTCAAGTGCATGTGTATCATGTCAGGTGCATGTGTATCATGCTGGTGCGTGTTTTTCATGTCAGGTGCATGTGTATCATGTCAGGTGCATGTGTATCATGCTGGTGCGTGTGTATCATGTCAGGTGCATGTGTATCATGTCAGGTGCATGTGTATCATGTCAAGTGCATGTGTATCATGTCAGGTGCATGTGTATCATGCTGGTGCGTGTACATCATGTCAGGTGCGTGTGTATCATGTCAGGTGCGTATGTATCATGCTGGTGCGTGTTTATCATGTCAGGTGCGTGTGTATCATGTCAGGTGCATGTGTATCATGCTGCTGCATGTGTATCATGTCAAATGCATGTGTATCATGCCAGGTGCATGTGTATCATGTCAAGTGCATGTGTATGATGTCAGGTGCATGTGTATCATGTCAAGTGCATGTGTATCATGTCAGGTGCATGTGTATCATGCTGGTGCGTGTGTATCATGTCAGGTGCGTGTGTATCATGTCAGGTGCGTATCATGCTGGTGCATATGTATCATGTCAGGTGCATGTGTATCATGTCAGGTGCATGTGTATCATGTCAGGTGCATGTGTATCATGTCAGGTGCATGTGTATCATGTCAGGTGCATGTGTATCAAGTCAAGTGCATGTGTATCATGTCAGGTGCATGTGTACCATGCTGCTGCATGTGTATCATGTCAAATGCATGTGTATCATGCCAGGTGCATGTGTATCATGTCAAGTGCATGTGTATCATGTCAGGTGCATGTGTATCATGTCAAGTGCATGTGTATCTTGCTGGTACATGTGTATCATGCTGGTGCGTGTATATCATTTCAGGTGCGTGTGTATCATGTCAGGTGCGTGTGTATCATGTCAGGTGCGTGTGTATCATGTCAGGTGCGTGTGGATCATGTCAGGTGCATGTGTATCATGTCAGGTGCATGTGGATAATGTCAGGTGCATGTGTATCATGCTGCTGCATCTGTATCATGTCAAGTGCATGTGTATCATGTCAGGTGCATGTGTATCATGTCAAGTGCATGTGTATCATGTCAGGTGCATGTGTATCATGCTGGTGCGTGTTTATCATGTCAGGTGCATGTGTATCATGTCAGGTGCATGTGTATCATGCTGGTGCGTGTGTATCATGTCAGGTGCATGTGTATCATGTCAGGTGCATGTGTATCATGCTGGTGCATATGTATCATGTCAAGTGCATGTGTATCATGTCAGGTGCATGTGTATCATGTCAAGTGCATGTGTATCATGTCAGGTGCATGTGTATCATGCTGCTGCATGTGTATCATGCTGCTGCATGTGTATCATGCTGCTGCATGTGTATCATATCAAGTGCATGTGTATCATGTCAGGTGCATGTGTATCATGTCAAGTGCATGTGTATCTTGCTGGTACATGTGTATCATGCTGGTGCGTGTATATCATGTCAGGTGCGTGTGTATCATGTCAGGTGCGTGTGTATCATGTCAGGTGCGTGTGTATCATGTCAGGTGCGTGTGGATCATGTCAGGTGCGTGTGGATCATGTCAGGTGCATGTGTATCATGCTGCTGCATCTGTATCATGTCAAGTGCATGTGTATCATGTCAGATGCATGTGTATCATGTCAAGTGCATGTGTATCATGTCAGGTGCATGTGTACCATGCTGCTGCATGTGTATCATGTCAAATGCATGTGTATCATGTCAGGTGCATGTGTATCATGTCAACTGCATGTGTATCATGTCAGGTGCATGTGTATCATGCTGGTGCATATGTATCATGTCAAGTGCATGTGTATCATGTCAGGTGCATGTGTATCATGTCAAGTGCATGTGTATCATGTCAGGTGCATGTGTATCATGCTGCTGCATGTGTATCATGTCAAGTGCATGTGTATCATGTCAGGTGCATGTGTATCATGTCAAGTGCATGTGTATCTTGCTGGTACATGTGTATCATGCTGGTGCGTCTATATCATGTCAGGTGCGTGTGTATCATGTCAGGTGCTTGTGTATCATGCTGGTGCATATGTATCATGTCAAGTGCATGTGTATCATGTCAGGTGCATGTGTATCATGTCAAGTGCATGTGTATCATGTCAGGTGCATGTGTATCATGTCAGGCGCATGTGTATCATGTCAGGTGCATGTGAATCACGCCGGTGCATGTGTATAATGCCGGTGCATGTGTATCATGTCAGGTGCGTGTGTATCATGTCAGGTTCATGTGTATCATGCTGGTGCATGTGTATCATGTCAAGTGCATGTGTATCATGTCAGGTGCATGTGTATCATGCTGGTGCGTGTATATCAAGTCAGGTGCGTGTGTATCATGTCAGGTGCGTATCATGCTGGTGCATATGTATCATGTCAGGTGCATGTGTATCATGTCAGGTGGATGTGTATCATGTCGGGTGCATGTGTATCATGTCAAGTGCATGTGTACCATGTCAGGTGCATGTGTATCATGTCAGGCGCATGTGTATCATGTCAGGTGCATGTGTATCAGGCCGGTGCATGTGTATAATGCCGGTGTATGTGTATCATGCTGGTGCATGTGTATCATGTCAAGTGCATGTGTATCATGCTGGTGCATGTGTATCATGTCAAGTGCATGTGTATCATGTCAAGTGCATGTGTATCATGTCAGGTGCATGTGTATCATGTCAAGTGCATGTGTATCATGTCAGGTACATGTGTATCATGCTGCTGCATCTGTATCATGTCAAGTGCATGTGTATCATGTCAGGTGCATGTGTATCATGTCAAGTGCATGTGTATCATGTCAGGTGCATGTGTATCATGCTGGTGCGTGTGTATCATGTCAGGTGCGTGTGTATCATGTCAGGTGCATGTGTATCATGCTCGTGCGTGTGTATCATGTCAGGTGCGTGTGTATCATGTCAGGTGCGTATCATGCTGGTGCATATGTATCATGTCAGGTGCATGTGTATCATGTCAGGTGCATGTGTATCATGTCGGGTGCATGTGCATCATGTCAAGTGCATGTGTATCATGTCAGGTGCATGTGTATCATGTCAGGCGCATGTGTATCATGTCAGGTGCATGTGTATCATGCTGGTGCATGTGTATCATGTCAGGTGCGTCTATATCATGTCAGGTGCGTGTGTATCATGTCAGGTGCATGTGTATCATGCTGGTGCATATGTATCATGTCAAGTGCATGTGTATCATGTCAGGTGCATGTGTATCATGTCAGGTGCATGTGTATCATGCTGCTGCATGTGTATCATGTCAAGTGCATGTGTATCATGTCAGGTGCATGTGTATCATGTCAAGTGCATGTGTATCATGCTGGTACATGTGTTTCATGCTGGTGCGTCTATATCATGTCAGGTGCGTGTGTATCATGTCAGGTGCGTGTGTATCATGCTGGTGCATATGTATCATGTCAAGTGCATGTGTATCATGTCAGGTGCATGTGTATCATGTCAAGTGCATGTGTATCATGTCAGGTGCATGTGTATCATGCTGCTGCATGTGGATCATGTCAAGTGCATGTGTATCATGTCAGGTGCATGTGTATCATATCAAGTGCATGTGTATCTTGCTGGTACATGTGTATCATGCTGGTGCGTCTATATCATGTCAGGTGCGTGTGTATCATGTCAGGTGCATGTGTATCATGCTGGTGCATATGTATCATGTCAAGTGCATGTGTATCATGTCAGGTGCATGTGTATCATGTCAAGTGCATGTGTATCATGTCAGGTGCATGTGTATCATGCTGCTGCATGTGTATCATGTCAAGTGCATGTGTATCATGTCAGGTGCATGTGTATCATGTCAGGCGCATGTGTATCATGTCAGGTGCATGTGTATCATGCTGGTGCATGTGTATCATGTCAAGTGCATGTGTATCATGTCAGGTGCATGTGTATCATGTCAAGTGCATGTGTATCTTGCTGGTACATGTGTATCATGTTGGTGCGTGTATATCATGTCAGGTGCGTGTGTATCATGTCAGGTGCGTGTGTATCATGTCAGGTGCGTGTGTATCATGTCAGGTGCATGTGTATCATGCTGCTGCATGTGTATAATGTCAAGTGCATGTGTATCATGTCAGGTGAATGTGTATCATGTCAAGTGCATGTGTATCATGTCAGGTGCATGGGTATCATGCTGGTGCGTGTATATCATGTCAGGTGCGTGTGTATCATGTCAGGTGCATGAGTATCATGCTGGTGCATATGTATCATGTCAGGTGCATGTGTATCATGCTGCTGCATCTGTATCATGTCAAGTGCATGTGTATCATGTCAGGTGCATGTGTATCATGCTGCTGCATGTGTATCATGCTGCTGCATGTGTATCATGCTGCTGCATGTGTATCATGTCAAGTGCATGTGTATCATGTCAGGTGCATGTGTATCATGTCAAGTGCATGTGTATCTTGCTGGTACATGTGTATCATGCTCCTGCGTGTATATCATGTCAGGTGCGTGTGTATCATGTCAGGTGTGTGTGTATCATGTCAGGTGCGTGTGTATCATGTCATGTGCGTGTGTATCATGTCAGGTGCATGTGTATCATGTCAGGTGGATTTGTATCATGTCAGGTGCGTGTGTATCATGTCAAGTGCATGTGTATCATGTCAGGTGCATGTGTACCATGCTGTTGCATGTGTATCATGTCAAATGCATGTGTATCATGCCAGGTGCATGTGTATCATGTCAAGTGCATGTGTATCATGTCAGGTGCATGGGTATCATGCTGGTGCGTGTATATCATGTCAGGTGCGTGTGTATCATGTCAGGTGCGTGTGTATCATGCTGGTGCGTGTGTATCATGTCAGGTGCGTGTGTATCATGCTGGTGCGTGTATATCATGTCAGTTGCGTGTGTATCATGTCAGGTGCGTTTGTATCATGCTGGTGCGTGTGTATCATGTCAGGTGCGTGTGTATCATGTCAGGTGCGTGTGTATCATGCTGGTGGGTGTGTATCATGTCAAGTGCATGTGTATCATGTCAGGTGCATGTGTATCATGTCAAGTGCATGTGTATCATGTCAGGTGCATGTGTATCAAGCTGCTGCATGTGTATCATGCTGCTGCATGTGTATCATGCTGCTGCATGTGTATCATGTCAAGTGCATGTGTATCATGTCAGGTGCATGTGTATAATGTCAAGTGCATGTGTATCTTGCTGGTACATGTGTATCATGCTGGTGCGTGTATATCATGTCGGGTGCGTGTGTATCATGTCAGGTGAGTGTGTATCATGTCAGGTGCATGTGTATCATGTCAGGTGCGTGTGTATCATGTCAGGTGCGTGTGTATCATGCTGGTGCATACGTATCATGTCAAGTGCATGTGTATGATGTGAGGTGCATGTGTATCATGTCAAGTGCATGTGTATCATGTCAGGTGCATGTGTATCATGCTGCTGCATGTGTATCATGTCAAGTGCATGTGTATCATGTCAGGTGCATGTGTATCATGTCAAGTGCATGTGTATCATGTCAGGCGCAGGTGTATCATGCTGGTGCGTGTATATCATGTCAGGTGTGTATGTATCATGTCAGGTGCGTGTGTATCATGTCAGGTGCGTGTGTATCATGTCAGGTGCGTGTGGATCATGTCAGGTGCATGTGTATCATGTCAGGTGCATGTGGATAATGTCAGGTGCATGTGTATCATGCTGCTGCATCTGTATCATGTCAAGTGCATGTGTATCATGTCAGGTGCATGTGTATCATGTCAAGTGCGTGTGTATCATGTCAGGTGCATGTGTATCATGCTGGTGCGTGTTTTTCATGTCAGGTGCATGTGTATCATGTCAGCTGCATGTGTATCATGCTGGTGCGTGTGTATCATGTCAGGTGCATGTGTATCATGTCAGGTGCATGTGTATCATGCTGGTGCGTATGTATCATGTCAAATGCATGTGTATCATGTCAGGTGCATGTGTATCATGCTGCTGCATGTGTATCATGCTGCTGCATGTGTATCATGCTGCTGCATGTGTATCATATCAAGTGCATGTGTATCATGTCAGGTGCATGTGTATCATGTCAAGTGGATGTGTATCTTGCTGGTACATGTGTATCATGCTGGGGCGTCTATATCATGTCAGGTGCGTGTGTATCATGTCAGGTGCGTGTGTATCATGTCAGGTGCGTGTGTATCATGTCAGGTGCGTGTGGATCATGTCAGGTGCATGTGTATCATGCTGCTGCATCTGTATCATGTCAAGTGCATGTGTATCATGTCAGATGCATGTGTATCATGTCAGGTGCATGTGTACCATGCTGCTGCATGTGTATCATGTCAAATGCATGTGTATCATGTCAGGTGCATGTGTATCATGTCAAGTGCATGTGTATCATGTCAGGTGCATGTGTATCATGCTGGTGCATATGTATCATGTCAAGTGCATGTGTATCATGTCAGGTGCATGTGTATCATGTCAAGTGCATGTGTATCATGTCAGGTGCATGTGTATCATGCTGCTGCATGTGTATCATGTCAAGTGCATGTGTATCATGTCAGGTGCATGTGTATCATGTCAAGTGCATGTGTATCTTGCTGGTACATGTGTATCATGCTGGTGCGTCTATATCATGTCAGGTGCGTGTGTATCATGTCAGGTGCTTGTGTATCATGCTGGTGCATATGTATCATGTCAAGTGCATGTGTATCATGTCAAGTGCATTGTATCATGTCAGGTGCCTGTGTATCATGTCAGGCGCATGTGTATCATGTCAGGTGCATGTGTATCATGCCGGTGCATGTGTATAATGCCGGTGCATGTGTATCATGTCAGGTGCGTGTGTATCATGTCAGGTTCATGTGTATCATGCTGGTGCATGTGTATCATGTCAAGTGCATGTGTATCATGTCAGGTGCATGTGTATCATGCTGATGCGTGTATATCAAGTCTGGTGCGTGTGTATCATGTCAGGTGCGTATCATGCTGGTGCATATGTATCATGTCAGGTGCATGTGTATCATGTCAGGTGGATGTGTATCATGTCGGGTGCATGTGTATCATGTCAAGTGCATGTGTACCATGTCAGGTGCATGTGTATCATGTCAGGCGCATGTGTACCATGTCAGGTGCATGTGTATCATGCGGGTGCATGTGTATAATGCCGGTGTATGTGTATCATGCTGGTGCATGTGTATCATGTCAAGTGCATGTGTATCATGCTGGTGCATGTGTATCATGTCAAGTGCATGTGTATCATGTCAGGTGCATGTGTATCATGTCAAGTGCATGTGTATCATGTCAGGTGCATGTGTATCATGCTGCTGCATCTGTATCATGTCAAGTGCATGTGTATCATGTCAGGTGCATGTGTATCATGTCAAGTGCATGTGTATCATGTCAGGTGCATGTGTATCATGCTGGTGCGTGTTTATCATGTCAGGTGCATGTGTATCATGTCAGGTGTGTGTGTATCATGCTGGTGCGTGTGTATCATGTCAGGTGCGTGTGTATCATGTCAGGTGCATGTGTATCATGCTCGTGCGTGTGTATCATGTCAGGTGCGTGTGTATCATGTCAGGTGCGTATCATGCTGGTGCATATGTATCATGTCAGGTGCATGTGTATCATGTCAGGTGCATGTGTATCATGTCGGTTGCATGTGCATCATGTCAAGTGCATGTGTATCATTTCAGGTGCATGTGTATCATGTCAGGCGCATGTGTATCATGTCAGGTGCATGTGTATCATGCTGGTGCATGTGTATCATGTCAGGTGCGTCTATATCATGTCAGGTGCGTGTGTATCATGTCAGGTGCATGTGTATCATGCTGGTGCATATGTATCATGTCAAGTGCATGTGTATCATGTCAGGTGCATGTGTATCATGTCAAGTGCATGTGTATCATGTCAGGTGCATGTGTATCATGCTGCTGCATGTGTATCATGTCAAGTGCATGTGTATCATGTCAGGTGCATGTGTATCATGTCAAGTGCATGTGTATCTTGCTGGTACATGTGTATCATGCTGGTGCGTCTATATCATGTCAGGTACGTGTGTATCATGTCAGGTGCGTGTGTATCATGCTGGTGCATATGTATCATGTCAAGTGCATGTGTATCATGTCAGGTGCATGTGTATCATGTCAAGTGCATGTGTATCATGTCAGGTGCATGTGTATCATGCTGGTGCGTGTACATCATGTCAGGTGCGTGTGTATCATGTCAGGTGCGTGTGTATCATGCTGGTGCGTGTGTATCATGTCAGGTGCGTGTGTATCATGTCAGGTGCATGTGTATCATGCTGCTGCATGTGTATAATGTCAAGTGCATGTGTATCATGTCAGGTGCATATGTATCATGTCAAGTGCATGTGTGTCATGTCAGGTGCATGTGTATCATGCTGGTGCGTGTATATCATGTCAGGTGCGTGTGTATCATGTCAGGTGCGTGTGTATCATGCTGGTGCGTGTGTATCATGTCAGGTGCATGTGTATCATGTCAGGTGCATGTGTATCATGCTGGTGCATATGTATCATGTTAAGTGCATGTGTATCATGTCAGGTGCATGTGTATCATGTCAAGTTCATGTGTACCATGCTGCTGCATGTGTATCATGTCAAATGCATGTGTATCATGCCAGGTGCATGTGTATCATGTCAAGTGCATGTGTATCATGTCAGGTGCATGTGTATCATGTCAAGTGCATGTGTATCTTGCTGGTACATGTGTATCATGCTGGTGCGTGTATATCATTTCAGGTGAGTGTGTATCATGTCAGGTGCGTGTGTATCATGTCAGGTGCGTGTGTATCATGTCAGGTGCATGTGTATCATGTCAGGTGCATGTGTATCATGCTGCTGCATGTGTATCATGTCAAATGCATGTGTATCATGCCAGGTGCATGTGTATCATGTCAAGTGCATGTGTATGATGTCAGGTGCATGTGTATCATGTCAAGTGCATGTGTATCATGTCAGGTGCATGTGTATCATGCTGGTGCGTGTGTATCATGTCAGGTGCGTGTGTATCATGTCAGGTGCGTATCATGCTGGTGCATATGTATCATGTCAGGTGCATGTGTATCATGTCAGGTGCATGTGTATCATGTCAGGTGCATGTGTATCATGTCAGGTGCATGTGTATCATGTCAGGTGCATGTGTATCAAGTCAAGTGCATGTGTATCATGTCAGGTGCATGTGTACCATGCTGCTGCATGTGTATCATGTCAAATGCATGTGTATCATGCCAGGTGCATGTGTATCATGTCAAGTGCATGTGTATCATGTCAGGTGCATGTGTATCATGTCAAGTGCATGTGTATCTTGCTGGAACATGTGTATCATGCTGGTGCGTGTATATCATTTCAGGTGCGTGTGTATCATGTCAGGTGCGTGTGTATCATGTCAGGTGCGTGTGTATCATGTCAGGTGCGTGTGGATCATGTCAGGTGCATGTGTATCATGTCAGGTGCATGTGGATAATGTCAGGTGCATGTGTATCATGCTGCTGCATCTGTATCATGTCAAGTGCATGTATATCATGTCAGGTGCATGTGTATCATGTCAAGTGCATGTGTATCATGTCAGGTGCATGTGTATCATGCTGGTGCGTGTTTATCATGTCAGGTGCATGTGTATCATGTCAGGTGCATGTGTATCATGTGGCTGCGTGTGTATCATGTCAGGTGCATGTGTATCATGTCAGGTGCATGTGTATCATGTCAGGTGCATGTGTATCATGTCAAGTGCATGTGTATCTTGCTGGTACATGTGTATCATGCTGGTGCGTGTATATCATGTCAGGTGCGTGTGTATCATGTCAGGTGCGTGTGTATCATGTCAGGTGCGTGTGTATCATGTCAGGTGCGTGTGTATCATGTCAGGTGCGTGTGGATCATGTCAGGTGCATGTGTATCATGCTGCTGCATCTGTATCATGTCAAGTGCATGTGTATCATGTCAGATGCATGTGTATCATGTCAAGTGCATGTGTATCATGTCAGGTGCATGTGTACCATGCTGCTGCATGTGTATCATGTCAAATGCATGTGTATCATGTCAGGTGCATGTGTATCATGTCAAGTGCATGTGTATCATGTCAGGTGCATGTGTATCATGCTGGTGCATATGTATCATGTCAAGTGCATGTGTATCATGTCAGGTGCATGTTTATCATGTCAAGTGCATGTGTATCATGTCAGGTGCATGTGTATCATGCTGCTGCATGTGTATCATGTCAAGTGCATGTGTATCATGTCAGGTGCATGTGTATCATGTCAAGTGCATGTGTATCTTGCTGGTACATGTGTATCATGCTGGTGCGTCTATATCATGTCAGGTGCGTGTGTATCATGTCAGGTGCTTGTGTATCATGCTGGTGCATATGTATCATGTCAAGTGCATGTGTATCATGTCAGGTGCATGTGTATCATGTCAAGTGCATGTGTATCATGTCAGGTGCATGTGTATCATGTCAGGCGCATGTGTATCATGTCAGGTGCATGTGTATCACGCCGGTGCATGTGTATAATGCCGGTGCATGTGTATCATGTCAGGTGCGTGTGTATCATGTCAGGTTCTTGTGTATCATGCTGGTGCATGTGTATCATGTCAAGTGCATGTGTATCATGTCAGGTGCATGTGTATCATGCTGGTGCGTGTATATCAAGTCAGGTGCGTGTGTATCATGTCAGGTGCGTATCATGCTGGTGCATATGTATCATGTCAGGTGCATGTGTATCATGTCAGGTGGATGTGTATCATGTCGGGTGCATGTGTATCATGTCAAGTGCATGTGTACCATGTCAGGTGCATGTGTATCATGTCAAGTGCATGTGTATCATGCTGGTGCATGTGTATCATGTCAAGTGCATGTGTATCATGCTGGTGCATGTGTATCATGTCAAGTGCATGTGTATCATGTCAAGTGCATGTGTATCATGTCAGGTGCATGTGTATCATGTCAAGTGCATGTGTATCATGTCGGGTACATGTGTATCATGCTGCTGCATCTGTATCATGTCAAGTGCATGTGTATCATGTCAGGTGCATGTGTATCATGTCAAGTGCATGTGTATCATGTCAGGTGCATGTGTATCATGCTGGTGCGTGTTTATCATGTCAGGTGCATGTGTATCATGTCAGGTGTGTGTGTATCATGCTGGTGCGTGTGTATCATGTCAGGTGCGTGTGTATCATGTCAGGTGCATGTGTATCATGCTCGTGCGTGTGTATCATGTCAGGTGCGTGTGTATCATGTCAGGTGCGTATCATGCTGGTGCATATGTATCATGTCAGGTGCATGTGTATCATGTCAGGTGCATGTGTATCATGTCGGGTGCATGTGCATCATGTCAAGTGCATGTGTATCATGTCAGGTGCATGTGTATCATGTCAGGCGCATGTGTATCATGTCAGGTGCATGTGTATCATGCTGGTGCATGTGTATCATGTCAGGTGCGTCTATATCATGTCAGGTGCGTGTGTATCATGTCAGGTGCATGTGTATCATGCTGGTGCATATGTATCATGTCAAGTGCATGTGTATCATGTCAGGTGCGTGTGTATCATGTCAAGTGCATGTGTATCATGTCAGGTGCATGTGTATCATGCTGCTGCATGTGTATCATGTCAAATGCATGTGTATCATGCCAGGTGCATGTGTATCATGTCAAGTGCATGTGTATCATGTCAGGTGCATGGGTATCATGCTGGTGCGTGTATATCATGTCAGGTGCGTGTGTATCATGTCAGGTGCGTGTGTATCATGCTGGTGCGTGTGTATCATGTCAGGTGCGTGTGTATCATGCTGGTGCGTGTATATCATGTCAGTTGCGTGTGTATCATGTCAGGTGCGTTTGTATCATGCTGGTGCGTGTGTATCATGTCAGGTGCGTGTGTATCATGTCAGGTGCGTGTGTATCATGCTGGTGGGTGTGTATCATGTCAAGTGCATGTGTATCATGTCAGGTGCATGTGTATCATGTCAAGTGCATGTGTATCATGTCAGGTGCATGTGTATCAAGCTGCTGCATGTGTATCATGCTGCTGCATGTGTATCATGCTGCTGCATGTGTATCATGTCAAGTGCATGTGTATCATGTCAGGTGCATGTGTATAATGTCAAGTGCATGTGTATCTTGCTGGTACATGTGTATCATGCTGGTGCGTGTATATCATGTCGGGTGCGTGTGTATCATGTCAGGTGAGTGTGTATCATGTCAGGTGCATGTGTATCATGTCAGGTGCGTGTGTATCATGTCAGGTGCGTGTGTATCATGCTGGTGCATACGTATCATGTCAAGTGCATGTGTATGATGTGAGGTGCATGTGTATCATGTCAAGTGCATGTGTATCATGTCAGGTGCATGTGTATCATGCTGCTGCATGTGTATCATGTCAAGTGCATGTGTATCATGTCAGGTGCATGTGTATCATGTCAAGTGCATGTGTATCATGTCAGGCGCAGGTGTATCATGCTGGTGCGTGTATATCATGTCAGGTGTGTGTGTATCATGTCAGGTGCGTGTGTATCATGTCAGGTGCGTGTGTATCATGTCAGGTGCGTGTGGATCATGTCAGGTGCATGTGTATCATGTCAGGTGCATGTGGATAATGTCAGGTGCATGTGTATCATGCTGCTGCATCTGTATCATGTCAAGTGCATGTGTATCATGTCAGGTGCATGTGTATCATGTCAAGTGCGTGTGTATCATGTCAGGTGCATGTGTATCATGCTGGTGCGTGTTTTTCATGTCAGGTGCATGTGTATCATGTCAGGTGCATGTGTATCATGCTGGTGCGTGTGTATCATGTCAGGTGCATGTGTATCATGTCAGGTGCATGTGTATCATGCTGGTGCGTATGTATCATGTCAAATGCATGTGTATCATGTCAGGTGCATGTGTATCATGCTGCTGCATGTGTATCATGCTGCTGCATGTGTATCATGCTGCTGCATGTGTATCATGCTGCTGCATGTGTATCATATCAAGTGCATGTGTATCATGTCAGGTGCATGTGTATCATGTCAAGTGCATGTGTATCTTGCTGGTACATGTGTATCATGCTGGTGCGTCTATATCATGTCAGGTGCGTGTGTATCATGTCAGGTGCGTGTGTATCATGTCAGGTGCGTGTGTATCATGTCAGGTGCGTGTGGATCATGTCAGGTGCATGTGTATCATGCTGCTGCATCTGTATCATGTCAAGTGCATGTGTATCATGTCAGATGCATGTGTATCATGTCAGGTGCATGTGTACCATGCTGCTGCATGTGTATCATGTCAAATGCATGTGTATCATGTCAGGTGCATGTGTATCATGTCAAGTGCATGTGTATCATGTCAGGTGCATGTGTATCATGCTGGTGCATATGTATCATGTCAAGTGCATGTGTATCATGTCAGGTGCATGTGTATCATGTCAAGTGCATGTGTATCATGTCAGGTGCATGTGTATCATGCTGCTGCATGTGTATCATGTCAAGTGCATGTGTATCATGTCAGGTGCATGTGTATCATGTCAAGTGCATGTGTATCTTGCTGGTACATGTGTATCATGCTGGTGCGTCTATATCATGTCAGGTGCGTGTGTATCATGTCAGGTGCTTGTGTATCATGCTGGTGCATATGTATCATGTCAAGTGCATGTGTATCATGTCAGGTGCATGTGTATCATGTCAAGTGCATTGTATCATGTCAGGTGCATGTGTATCATGTCAGGCGCATGTGTATCATGTCAGGTGCATGTGTATCATGCCGGTGCATGTGTATAATGCCGGTGCATGTGTATCATGTCAGGTGCGTGTGTATCATGTCAGGTTCATGTGTATCATGCTGGTGCATGTGTATCATGTCAAGTGCATGTGTATCATGTCAGGTGCATGTGTATCATGCTGATGCGTGTATATCAAGTCTGGTGCGTGTGTATCATGTCAGGTGCGTATCATGCTGGTGCATATGTATCATGTCAGGTGCATGTGTATCATGTCAGGTGGATGTGTATCATGTCGGGTGCATGTGTATCATGTCAAGTGCATGTGTACCATGTCAGGTGCATGTGTATCATGTCAGGCGCATGTGTACCATGTCAGGTGCATGTGTATCATGCGGGTGCATGTGTATAATGCCGGTGTATGTGTATCATGCTGGTGCATGTGTATCATGTCAAGTGCATGTGTATCATGCTGGTGCATGTGTATCATGTCAAGTGCATGTGTATCATGTCAGGTGCATGTGTATCATGTCAAGTGCATGTGTATCATGTCAGGTGCATGTGTATAATGCTGCTGCATCTGTATCATGTCAAGTGCATGTGTATCATGTCAGGTGCATGTGTATCATGTCAAGTGCATGTGTATCATGTCAGGTGCATGTGTATCATGCTGGTGCGTGTTTATCATGTCAGGTGCATGTGTATCATGTCAGGTGTGCATGTCAGGTGCATGTGTATCATGTCAGGCGCATGTGTATCATGTCAGGTGCATGTGTATCCTGCTGGTGCATGTGTATCATGTCAGGTGCGTGTGTATCATGTCAGGTGCATGTGTATCATGCTGGTGTGTGTATATCAAGTCAGGTGCGTGTGTATCATGTCAGGTGCATGTGTATCATGCTCGTGCGTGTATATCAAGTCAGGTGCGTGTGTATCATGTCAGGTGCGTATCATGCTGGTGCATATGTATCATGTCAGGTGCATGTGTATCATGTCATGTGCATGTGTATCATGTCAAGTGCATGTGTATCTTGCTGGTACATGTGTATCATGCTGGTGCGTGTATATCATGTCAGGTGCGTGTGTATCATGTCAGGTGCGTGTGTATCATGGCAGGTGCGTGTGGATCATGGCAGGTGCGTGTGGATCATGTCAGGTGCATGTGTATCATGCTGCTGCACCTGTATCATGTCAAGTGCATGTGTATCATGTCAGGTGCATGTGTATCATGTCAAGTGCATGTGTATCATGTCAGGTGCATGTGTATCATGCTGCTGCATCTGTATCATGTCAAGTGCATGTGTATCATGTCAGGTGCATGTGTATCATGTCAAGTGCATGTGTATCATGTCAGGTGCATGTGTATCATGCTGGTGCGTGTTTATCATGTCAGGTGCATGAGTATCATGTCAGGTGTGTGTGTATCATGCTGGTGCGTGTGTATCATGTCAGGTGCATGTGTATCATGCTGGTGCGTGTGTATCATGTCAGGTGCGTGTGTATCATGTCAGGTGCGTATCATGCTGGTGCATATGTATCATGTCAGGTGCATGTGTATCATGTCAGGTGCATGTGTATCATGTCGGGTGCATGTGTATCATGTCAAGTGCATGTGTATCATGTCAGGTGCATGTGTATCATGTCAGGCGCATGTGTATCATGTCAGGTGCATGTGTATCATGCTGGTGCATGTGTATCATGTCAGGTGCATGTGTATCATGTCAGGTGCATGTGTATCATGCTGGTGTGTGTATATCAAGTCAGGTGCGTGTGTATCATGTCAGGTGCATGTGTATCATGTCAGGTGCATGTGTATCATGTCAGGCGCATGTGTATCATGTCAGGTGCATGTGTATCATGCTGGTGCATGTGTATCATGTCAGGTGCGTGTGTATCATGTCAGGTGCATTTGTATCATGCTGGTGTGTGTATATCAAGTCAGGTGCGTGTGTATCATGTCAGGTTCATGTGTATCATGCTGGTGCGTGTATATCAAGTCAGGTGCGTGTGTATCATGTCAGGTGCGTATCATGCTGGTGCATATGTATCATGTCAGGTGCATGTGTATCATGTCAGGTGCATGTGTATCATGCCGGTGTATGTGTATCATGCTGGTGCATATGTATCATGTCAAGTGTATGTGTATCATGCTGGTGCATGTGTATCATGTCACGTGCATGTGTATCATGTCAGGTGCATGTGTATCATGCTGGTGCGTGTGTATCATGTCAGGTGCGTGTGTATCATGTCAGGTGCGTGTGTATCATGCTGGTGCATGTGTATCATGACAGGTGCGTGTGTATCATGTCAGGTTCATGTGTATCATGCTGGTGCATATGTATCATGTCAAGTGCATGTGTATCATGTCAGGTGCATGTGTATCATGTCAAGTGCATGTGTATCATGTCAGGTGCACGTGTATCATGCTGCTGCATTTGTATAATGTCAAGTGCATGTGTATCATGTCAGGTGCATGTGTATCATGTCAGGTGCATGTGTATCATGCTGGTGCGTGTATATCATGTCAGGTGCGTGTGTATCATGTCAGGTGCGTGTGTATCATGCTGGTGCGTGTGTATCATGTCAGGTGCATGTGTATCATGCTGGTGCATGTGTATCATGTCAGGTGCGTGTGTATCATGCTGGTGCGTGTGTATCATGTCAGGTGCGTGTGTATCATGTCAGGTGCATGTGTATCATGCTGGTGCATGTGTATCATGTCAGGTGCGTGTGTATCATGTCAGGTGCGTGTGTATCATGCTGGTGTGTGTATATCAAGTCAGGTGCGTGTGTATCATGTCACGTGCATGTGTATCATGTCAGGTGCATGTGTATCATGTCAGGCGCATGTGTATCATGTCAGGTGCATGTGTATCATGCTGGTGCATGTGTATCATGTCAGGTGCGTGTGTATCATGTCAGGTGCATGTGTATCATGCTGGTGTGTGTATATCAAGTCAGGTGCGTGTGTATCATGTCAGGTGCATGTGTATCATGCTGGTGCGTGTATATCAAGTCAGGTGCGTGTGTATCATGTCAGGTGCGTGTGTATCATGTCAGGTGCGTGTGTATCATGTAAGGTGCATGTGTATCATGCTGCTGCATGTGTATAATGTCAAGTGCATGTGTATCATGTCAGGTGCATGTGTATCATGTCAAGTGCATGTGTATCATGTCACGTGCATGTGTATCATGCTGGTGCGTGTATATCATGTCAGGTGCTTGTGTATCATGTCAGGTGCGTGTGTATCATGCTGGTGCGTGTGTATCATGTCAGGTGCGTGTGTATCATGTCAGGTGGGTGTGTATCATGTCGGGTGCGTGTGTATCATGTCAAGTGCATGTGTATCATGCTGGTGCGTGTATATCATGTCAGGTGCGTGTGTATCATATCAGGTGCGTGTGTATCATGCTGGTGCGTGTGTATCATGTCAGGTGCGTGTGTATCATGTCAAGTGCATGTGTATCTTGCTGGTACATGTGTATCATGCTGTTGCGTGTATATCATGTCAGGTGCGTGTGTATCATGTCAGGTGCGTGTGTATCATGTCAGGTGCGTGTGTATCATGTCAGGTGCCTGTGTATCATGTCAGGTGCATGTGTATCATGTCAGGTGCATGTGTATCAAGTCAAGTGCATGTGTATCATGTCAGGTGCATGTGTACCATGCTGTTGCATTTGTATCATGTCAAATGCATGTGTATCATGCCAGGTGCATGTGTATCATGTCAAGTGCATGTGTATCATGTCAGGTGTATGGGTATCATGCTGGTGCGTGTATATCATGTCAGGTGCGTGTGTATCATGCTGGTGCGTGTGTATCATGTCAGGTGCGTGTGTATCATGTCAGGTGCGTGTGTATCATGCTGGTGCGTGTATATCATGTCAGGTGCGTGTGTATCATGTCAGGTGCGTATGTATCATGCTGGTGCGTGTGTATCATGTCAGGTGCGTGTGTATCATGTCAGGTGCGTGTGTATCATGCTGGTGGGTGTGTATCATGTCAAGTGCTTGTGTATCATGTCAGGTGAATGTGTATCATGTCAAGTGCATGTGTATCATGTCAGGTGCATGTGTATCATGCTGCTGCATGTGTATCATGCTGCTGCATGTGTATCATGCTGCTGCATGTGTATCATGTCAAGTGCATGTGTGCATGATACTCATGCACCTGACATGATACACACGCACCTGACCTGATACACACGCACCAGCATGATACACACGCACCTGACATGATACACACGCACCTGACATGATATACACGCACCAGCATGATACACATGCACCTGACATGATACACATGCACTTGACATGATACACATGCACCTGACATGATACACATGCACTTGACATTATACACATGCAGCAGCATGATACACATGCACCTGACATGATACACACGCACCTGACATGATACACACGCA
This sequence comes from Microtus oregoni, assembly GCF_018167655.1. Classification (NCBI taxonomy): domain Eukaryota; kingdom Metazoa; phylum Chordata; class Mammalia; order Rodentia; family Cricetidae; genus Microtus; species Microtus oregoni. Next base: position 344,706 of record NW_024544843.1, on the reverse strand, counting down.
CCTGACATGATACACACGCACCTGACATGATACACACGCACCTGACATGATATACACGCACCAGCATGATACACATGTACCAGAAAGATACACATGCACTTGACATGATACACATGCACCTGACATGATACACATGCACTTGACATGATACACATGCGCCTGACATGATACACATGCACCTGACATGATACACATGCGCCTGACATGATACACATGCACCTGACATGATACACATGCACTTGACATGATACACATGCACCCGACATGATACACATGCACCTGACATGATACACATGCACCTGACATGATACATATGCACCAGCATGATAAGCACCTGACATGATACACACGCACCTGACTTGATATACACGCACCAGCATGATACACATGCACCTGACATGATACACACGCACCTGACTTGATATACACACACCAGCATGATACACATGCACCTGACATGATACACACGCACCTGACATGATACACATGCACCAGCATGATACACATGCACCTGACATGATACACATGCACCTGACATGATACACATGCACCTGACATGATACATATGCACCTGACATGATACACACGCACCTGACTTGATATACACACACCAGCATGATACACACGCACCTGACATGATACACACGCACCTGACATGATACACATGCACCAGCATGATACACATGCACCTGACATGATACACATGCGCGTGACATGATACACATGCACCTGACATGATACACATGCACTTGACATGATACACATGCTGCAGCATGATACACATGCACCTGACATGATACACATGCACTTGAAATGATACACATGCACCTGACAAGATACACATGCACTTGACATGATACATATGCACCAGCATGATACACATGCACCTGACATGATACACACGCACCTGACATGATACACACGCACCAGCATGATACACACGCACCTGACATGATACACACGCACCTGACTTGATATACACGCACCAGCATGATACACATGTACCAGCAAGATACACATGCACTTGACATGATACACATGCACCTGACATGATACACATGCACTTGACATGATACACATGCAGCAGCATGATACACATGCACCTGACATGATACACATGCACTTGACATGATACACATGCACCTGACATGATACACATGCACTTGACATGATACACATGCACTTGACATGATACATATGCACCAGCATGATACACATGCACCTGACATGATACACATGCACCTGTCATGATACACATGCACCTGACATGATACACATGCACCTGACATGATACACACGCACCTGACTTGATATACACACACCAGCATGATACACATGCACCTGACATGATACACACGCACCTGACATGATACACATGCACCAGCATGATACACATGCACCTGACTTGATACACATGCGCCTGACATGATACACATGCACCTGACATGATACACATGCACTTGACATGATACACATGCACATGACATGATACACATGCACCTGACATGATACACATGCACCTGACATGATACAAATGCACCAGCATGATACGCACCTGACATGATACACACGCACCTGACATGATACACACGCACCAGCATGATACACATGCACCTGACATGATACACACGCACCTGACATGATACACACGCACCAGCATGATACACACACACCTGACATGATACACATGCACCTGACATGATAAACACGCACCAGCATGATACACATGCACCTGACATGATACACATGCACTTGACATGATACACATGCACCTGACATGATACACATGCACTTGACATGATACAGATGCAGCAGCATGATACACATGCACCTGACATGATACACATGCACTTGACATGATACACATGCACCTGACATGATACACATGCACTTGACATGATACACATGCAGCAGCATGATACACATGCACTTGACATGATACACATGCACCAGCATGATACACATACACCGGCATTATACACATGCACCGGCATGATACACATGCACCTGACATGATACACATGCGCCTGACATGATACACATGCACCTGACATGGTACACATGCACTTGACATGATACACATGCACCTGACATGATACACATGCACCTGACATGATACACATTCACTTTACATGATACATATGCACCAGCATGATACGCACCTGACATGATACACACGCACCTGACTTGATATACACGCACCAGCATGATACACATGCACCTGACATGATACACATGCACTTGACATGATACACATGCACCAGCATGATACACATGCACCTGACATGATACACACGCACCTGACATGATACACATGCACCGGCATTATACACATGCACCGGCATGATACACATACACCTGACATGATACACATGCGCCTGACATGATACACATGCACCTGACATGATACACATGCACTTGACATGATACACATGCACCCGACATGATACACATGCACCTGACATGATACACATGCACCTGACATGATACACATGCACTTGACATGATACACATGCACCTGACATGATACACATGCACTTGACATGATACAGATGCAGCAGCATGATACACATGCACCTGACATGATACACATGCACTTGACATGATACACATGCACCTGACATGATACACATGCACTTGACATGATACACATGCAGCAGCATGATACACATGCACTTGACATGATACACATGCACCAGCATGATACACATACACCGGCATTATACACATGCACCGGCATGATACACATGCACCTGACATGATACACATGCGCCTGACATGATACACATGCACCTGACATGGTACACATGCACTTGACATGATACACATGCACCTGACATGATACACATGCACCTGACATGATACACATTCACTTGACATGATACATATGCACCAGCATGATACGCACCTGACATGATACACACGCACCTGACTTGATATACACGCACCAGCATGATACACATGCACCTGACATGATACACATGCACTTGACATGATACACATGCACCAGCATGATACACATGCACCTGACATGATACACACGCACCTGACATGATACACATGCACCGGCATTATACACATGCACCGGCATGATACACATACACCTGACATGATACACATGCGCCTGACATGATACACATGCACCTGACATGATACACATGCACTTGACATGATACACATGCACCCGACATGATACACATGCACCTGACATGATACACATGCACCTGACATGATACACACGCACCTGACATGATACACATGCACCAGCATGATACACATGCACCTGACATGATACACATGCGCCTGACATGATACACACGCGCCTGACATGATACACACGCACCAGCATGATACACATGCACCTGACATGATACACACGCACCTGACATGATACACACGCACCTGACATGATACACAGGCACCTGACATGATACACACGCACCTGACATGATATACACGCACCAGCATGATACACATGTACCAGAAAGATACACATGCACTTGACATGATACACATGCACCTGACATGATACACATGCACTTGACATGATACACATGCGCCTGACATGATACACATGCACCTGACATGATACACATGCACTTGACATGATACACATGCACCCGACATGATACACATGCACCTGACATGATACACATGCACCTGACATGATACATATGCACCAGCATGATAAGCACCTGACATGATACACACGCACCTGACTTGATATACACGCACCAGCATGATACACATGCACCTGACATGATACACACGCACCTGACTTGATATACACACACCAGCATGATACACATGCACCTGACATGATACACACGCACCTGACATGATACACATGCACTTGACATGATACACATGCAGCAGCATGATACACATGCACCTGACATGATACACATGCACTTGACATGATACACATGCACCTGACATGATACACATGCACTTGACATGATACATATGCACCAGCATGATACACATGCACCTGACATGATACACACGCACCTGACATGATACACACGCACCAGCATGATACACACGCACCTGACATGATACACACGCACCTGACATGATATACACGCACCAGCATTATACACATGTACCAGCAAGATACACATGCACTTGACATGATACACATGCACCTGACATGATACACATGCACTTGACATGATACACATGCAGCAGCATGATACACATGCACCTGACATGATACACATGCACTTGACATGATACACATGCACCTGACATGATACACATGCACTTGACATGATACATATGCACCAGCATGATACACATGCACCTGACATGATACACACGCACCTGACATGATACACATGCACCAGCATGATACACATGCACCTGACATGATACACATGCGCCTGACATGATACACATGCACCTGACATGATACACATGCACTTGACATGATACACATGCACCCGACATGATACACATGCACCTGACATGATACACATGCACCTGACATGATACATATGCACCAGCATGATACGCACCTGACATGATACACACGCACCTGACATGATACACACGCACCAGCATGATACACATGCACCTGACATGATACACACGCACCTGACATGATACACACGCACCAGCATGATACACACACACCTGACATGATACACATGCACCTGACATGATAAACATGCACCAGCATGATACACATGCACCTGACATGATACACATGCACTTGACATGATACACATGCACCAGCATGATAGACATGCACTTGACATGATACACATGCACCAGCATGATACACATACACCGGCATTATACACATGCACCGGCATGATACACATGCACCTGACATGATACACATGCGCCTGACATGATACACATGCACCTGACATGGTACACATGCACTTGACATGATACACATGCACCCGACATGATACACATGCACCTGACATGATACACATGCACCTGACATGATACATATGCACGAGCATGATACGCACCTGACTTGATATACACGCACCAGCATGATACACATGCACCTGACATGATACACATGCACTTGACATGATACACATGCACCAGCATGATACACATGCACCTGACATGATACATACGCACCTGACATGATACACATGCACCGGCATTATACACATGCACCGGCATGATACACATACACCTGACATGATACACATGCGCCTGACATGATACACATGCACCTGACATGATACACATGCACTTGACATGATACACATGCACCCGACATGATACACATGCACCAGCATGATACACATGCACCTGACATGATACACACGCACCTGACATGATACACATGCACCTGACATGATACACACGCACCTGAAATGATACACACGCACCAGCATGATACACATGCACCTGACATGATACACACGCACCTGACATGATACACACGCACCAGCATGATACACACACACCTGACATGATACACAGGCACCTGACATGATAAACACGCACCAGCATGATACACATGCACCTGACATGATACACATGCACTTGACATGATACACATGCATCTGACATGATACACATGCATTTGACATGATACACATGCAGCAGCATGGTACACATGCACGTGACATGATACACATTCACTTGACATGATACACACACACCTGACATGATACACACGCACCTGACATGATACACACGCACCTGACATGATATACACACACCAGCATGATATACACGCACCAGCATGATACACATGTACCAGCAAGATACACATGCACTTGACATGATACACATGCACCTGACATGATACACATGCACTTGAAATGATACACATGCAGCAGCATGATACACATGCAGCAGCATGATACACATGCAGCAGCATGATACACATGCACCTGACATGATACACATGAACTTAACATGATACACATGCACCTGACATGATACACATGCACTTGACATGATACATATGCACCAGCATGATACTCATGCACGTGACATGATACACACGCACCTGACATGATACACACGCACCAGCATGATACACACGCACCTGACATGATACACACGCACCTGACATGATATACACGCACCAGCATGATACCCATGCACCTGACATGATACACATGCACTTGACATTATACACATGCACCTGACATGATACACATGCACTTGACATTATACACATGCAGCAGCATGATACACATGCACCTGACATGATACACACGCACCTGACATGATACACACGCACCTGACATGATACACACGCACCTGACATGATACACACGCACCTGACATGATATACACGCACCAACATGATACACATGTACCAGCAAGATACACATGCACTTGACATGATACACATGCACCTGACATGATACACATGCACTTGACATGATACACATGCACCAGCATGATATACATGCACCTGACATGATACACATGCACCTGACATGATACACATGCACCTGACATGATACACATGCACTTGACATGATCCACATGCAGCAGCATGATACACATGCACCTGACATGATACACATGCACTTGACATGATACACATGCACCTGACATGATACACATGCACTTGACAGGATACATATGCACCAGCATGATACACACGCACCTGACATGATACACACGTACCTGACATGATATAGACGCACCAGCATGATACACATGTACCAGCAAGATACACATGCACTTGACATGATACACATGCACCTGACATGATACACATGCACTTGACATGATACACATGCAGCAGCATGATACACATGCACCTGACATGATACACATGCACTTGACATGATACACATGCACCTGACATGATACACATGCACTTGACATGATACATATGCACCAGCATGATACACATGCACCTGACATGATACACACGCACCTGACATGATATAGACGCACCTGACATGATACACATGCACCAGCATGATACACATGCACCTGACATGATACACATGCGCCTGACATGATACACATGCACCTGACATGATACACATGCACTTGACATGATACACATGCACCCGACATGATACACATGCACCTGACATGATACACATGCACCTGACATGATACATATGCACCAGCATGATACGAACCTGACATGATACACATGCACCTGACATGATACATATGCACCAGCATGATACGAACCTGACATGATACACACGCACCTGACATGATACACACGCACCAGCATGATACACATGCACCTGACATGATACACATGCACTTGACATGATACACATGCACCTGACATGATACACATGCACTTGACATGATACAGATGCAGCAGCATGATACACATGCACCTGACATGATACACATGCACTTGACATGATACACATGCACCTGACATGATACACATGCACTTGACATGATACACATGCACCAGCATGATACACATGCACTTGACATGATACACATGCACCAGCATGATACACATGCACCTGTCATGATACACACGTACCTGACATGATATAGACGCACCAGCATGATACACATGTACCAGCAAGATACACATGCACTTGACATGATACACATGCACCTGACATGATACACATGCACTTGACATGATACACATGCAGCAGCATGATACACATGCACCTGACATGATACACATGCACTTGACATGATACACATGCACCTGACATGATACACATGCACTTGACATGATACATATGCACCAGCATGATACACACGCACCTGACATGATACACACGTACCTGACATGATATAGACGCACCAGCATGATACACATGTACCAGCAAGATACACATTCACTTGACATGATACACATGCACCTGACATGATACACATGCACTTGACATGATACACATGCAGCAGCATGATACACATGCACCTGACATGATACACATGCACTTGACATGATACACATGCACCTGACATGATACACATGCACTTGACATGATACATATGCACCAGCATGATACACATGCACCTGACATGATACACACGCACCTGACATGATATAGACGCACCTGACATGATACACATGCACCAGCATGATACACATGCACCTGACATGATACACATGCGCCTGACATGATACACATGCACCTGACATGATACACATGCACTTGACATGATACACATGCACCCGACATGATACACATGCACCTGACATGATACACATGCACCTGACATGATACATATGCACCAGCATGATACGAACCTGACATGATACACATGCACCTGACATGATACATATGCACCAGCATGATACGAACCTGACATGATACACACGCACCTGACATGATACACACGCACCAGCATGATACACATGCACCTGACATGATACACATGCACTTGACATGATACACATGCACCTGACATGATACACATGCACTTGACATGATACAGATGCAGCAGCATGATACACATGCACCTGACATGATACACATGCACTTGACATGATACACATGCACCTGACATGATACACATGCACTTGACATGATACACATGCACTTGACATGATACATATGCACCAGCATGATACACATGCACCTGACATGATACACATGCACCTGTCATGATACACATGCACCTGACATGATACACATGCACCTGACATGATACACACGCACCTGACTTGATATACACACACCAGCATGATACACATGCACCTGACATGATACACACGCACCTGACATGATACACATGCACCAGCATGATACACATGCACCTGACTTGATACACATGCGCCTGACATGATACACATGCACCTGACATGATACACATGCACTTGACATGATACACATGCACATGACATGATACACATGCACCTGACATGATACACATGCACCTGACATGATACAAATGCACCAGCATGATACGCACCTGACATGATACACACGCACCTGACATGATACACACGCACCAGCATGATACACATGCACCTGACATGATACACACGCACCTGACATGATACACACGCACCAGCATGATACACACACACCTGACATGATACACATGCACCTGACATGATAAACACGCACCAGCATGATACACATGCACCTGACATGATACACATGCACTTGACATGATACACATGCACCTGACATGATACACATGCACTTGACATGATACAGATGCAGCAGCATGATACACATGCACCTGACATGATACACATGCACTTGACATGATACACATGCACCTGACATGATACACATGCACTTGACATGATACACATGCAGCAGCATGATACACATGCACTTGACATGATACACATGCACCAGCATGATACACATACACCGGCATTATACACATGCACCGGCATGATACACATGCACCTGACATGATACACATGCGCCTGACATGATACACATGCACCTGACATGGTACACATGCACTTGACATGATACACATGCACCTGACATGATACACATGCACCTGACATGATACACATTCACTTGACATGATACATATGCACCAGCATGATACGCACCTGACATGATACACACGCACCTGACTTGATATACACGCACCAGCATGATACACATGCACCTGACATGATACACATGCACTTGACATGATACACATGCACCAGCATGATACACATGCACCTGACATGATACACACGCATCTGACATGATACACATGCACCGGCATTATACACATGCACCGGCATGATACACATACACCTGACATGATACACATGCGCCTGACATGATACACATGCACCTGACATGATACACATGCACTTGACATGATACACATGCACCCGACATGATACACATGCACCTGACATGATACACATGCACCTGACATGATACACACGCACCTGACATGATACACATGCACCAGCATGATACACATGCACCTGACATGATACACATGCGCCTGACATGATACACACGCGCCTGACATGATACACACGCACCAGCATGATACACATGCACCTGACATGATACACACGCACCTGACATGATACACACGCACCTGACATGATACACACGCACCTGACATGATACACACGCACCTGACATGATATACACGCACCAGCATGATACACATGTACCAGAAAGATACACATGCACTTGACATGATACACATGCACCTGACATGATACACATGCACTTGACATGATACACATGCGCCTGACATGATACACATGCACCTGACATGATACACATGCGCCTGACATGATACACATGCACCTGACATGATACACATGCACTTGACATGATACACATGCACCCGACATGATACACATGCACCTGACATGATACACATGCACCTGACATGATACATATGCACCAGCATGATAAGCACCTGACATGATACACACGCACCTGACTTGATATACACGCACCAGCATGATACACATGCACCTGACATGATACACACGCACCTGACTTGATATACACACACCAGCATGATACCCATGCACCTGACATGATACACACGCACCTGACATGATACACATGCACTTGACATGATACACATGCAGCAGCATGATACACATGCACCTGACATGATACACATGCACTTGACATGATACACATGCACCTGACATGATACACATGCACTTGACATGATACATATGCACCAGCATGATACACATGCACCTGACATGATACACACGCACCTGACATGATACACACGCACCAGCATGATACACACGCACCTGACATGATACACACGCACCTGACATGATATACACGCACCAGCATTATACACATGTACCAGCAAGATACACATGCACTTGACATGATACACATGCACCTGACATGATACACATGCACTTGACATGATACATATGCACCAGCATGATACACATGCACCTGACATGATACACACGCACCTGACATGATACACATGCACCAGCATGATACACATGCACCTGACATGATACACATGCGCCTGACATGATACACATGCACCTGACATGATACACATGCACTTGACATGATACACATGCACCCGACATGATACACATGCACCTGACATGATACACATGCACCTGACATGATACATATGCACCAGCATGATACGCACCTGACATGATACACACGCACCTGACATGATACACACGCACCAGCATGATACACATGCACCTGACATGATACACACGCACCTGACATGATACACACGCACCAGCATGATACACACACACCTGACATGATACACATGCACCTGACATGATAAACATGCACCAGCATGATACACATGCACCTGACATGATACACATGCACTTGACATGATACACATGCACCAGCATGATACACATGCACTTGACATGATACACATGCACCAGCATGATACACATACACCGGCATTATACACATGCACCGGCATGATACACATGCACCTGACATGATACACATGCGCCTGACATGATACACATGCACCTGACATGGTACACATGCACTTGACATGATACACATGCACCCGACATGATACACATGCACCTGACATGATACACATGCACCTGACATGATACATATGCACGAGCATGATACGCACCTGACTTGATATACACGCACCAGCATGATACACATGCACCTGACATGATACACATGCACTTGACATGATACACATGCACCAGCATGATACACATGCACCTGACATGATACATACGCACCTGACATGATACACATGCACCGGCATTATACACATGCACCGGCATGATACACATACACCTGACATGATACACATGCGCCTGACATGATACACATGCACCTGACATGATACACATGCACTTGACATGATACACATGCACCCGACATGATACACATGCACCAGCATGATACACATGCACCTGACATGATACACACGCACCTGACATGATACACATGCACCTGACATGATACACACGCACCTGACATGATACACACGCACCAGCATGATACACATGCACCTGACATGATACACACGCACCTGACATGATACACACGCACCAGCATGATACACACACACCTGACATGATACACAGGCACCTGACATGATAAACACGCACCAGCATGATACACATGCACCTGACATGATACACATGCACTTGACATGATACACATGCATCTGACATGATACACATGCATTTGACATGATACACATGCAGCAGCATGGTACACATGCACGTGACATGATACACATTCACTTGACATGATACACACACACCTGACATGATACACACGCACCTGACATGATACACACGCACCTGACATGATATACACACACCAGCATGATATACACGCACCAGCATGATACACATGTACCAGCAAGATACACATGCACTTGACATGATACACATGCACCTGACATGATACACATGCACTTGAAATGATACACATGCAGCAGCATGATACACATGCAGCAGCATGATACACATGCAGCAGCATGATACACATGCACCTGACATGATACACATGAACTTAACATGATACACATGCACCTGACATGATACACATGCACTTGACATGATACATATGCACCAGCATGATACTCATGCACGTGACATGATACACACGCACCTGACATGATACACACGCACCAGCATGATACACACGCACCTGACATGATACACACGCACCTGACATGATATACACGCACCAGCATGATACCCATGCACCTGACATGATACACATGCACTTGACATTATACACATGCACCTGACATGATACACATGCACTTGACATTATACACATGCAGCAGCATGATACACATGCACCTGACATGATACACACGCACCTGACATGATACACACGCACCTGACATGATACACACGCACCTGACATGATACACACGCACCTGACATGATATACACGCACCAACATGATACACATGTACCAGCAAGATACACATGCACTTGACATGATACACATGCACCTGACATGATACACATGCACTTGACATGATACACATGCACCAGCATGATATACATGCACCTGACATGATACACATGCACCTGACATGATACACATGCACCTGACATGATACACATGCACTTGACATGATCCACATGCAGCAGCATGATACACATGCACCTGACATGATACACATGCACTTGACATGATACACATGCACCTGACATGATACACATGCACTTGACAGGATACATATGCACCAGCATGATACACACGCACCTGACATGATACACACGTACCTGACATGATATAGACGCACCAGCATGATACACATGTACCAGCAAGATACACATGCACTTGACATGATACACATGCACCTGACATGATACACATGCACTTGACATGATACACATGCAGCAGCATGATACACATGCACCTGACATGATACACATGCACTTGACATGATACACATGCACCTGACATGATACACATGCACTTGACATGATACATATGCACCAGCATGATACACATGCACCTGACATGATACACACGCACCTGACATGATATAGACGCACCTGACATGATACACATGCACCAGCATGATACACATGCACCTGACATGATACACATGCGCCTGACATGATACACATGCACCTGACATGATACACATGCACTTGACATGATACACATGCACCCGACATGATACACATGCACCTGACATGATACACATGCACCTGACATGATACATATGCACCAGCATGATACGAACCTGACATGATACACATGCACCTGACATGATACATATGCACCAGCATGATACGAACCTGACATGATACACACGCACCTGACATGATACACACGCACCAGCATGATACACATGCACCTGACATGATACACATGCACTTGACATGATACACATGCACCTGACATGATACACATGCACTTGACATGATACAGATGCAGCAGCATGATACACATGCACCTGACATGATACACATGCACTTGACATGATACACATGCACCTGACATGATACACATGCACTTGACATGATACACATGCACCAGCATGATACACATGCACTTGACATGATACACATGCACCAGCATGATACACATACACCGGCATTATACACATGCACCCGCATGATACACATGCACCTGACATGGTACACATGCGCCTGACATGATACACATGCACCTGACATGGTACACATGCACTTGACATGATACACATGCACCCGACATGATACACATCCACCTGACATGATACACATGCACCTGACATGATACATATGCACCAGCATGATACGCACCTGACATGATACACACGCACCAGACTTGATATACACGCATCAGCATGATACACATGCACCTGACATGATACACATGCACTTGACATGATACACATGCACCAGCATGATACACATGAACCTGACATGATACACACGCACCTGACATGATACACATGCACCGGCATTATACACATGCACCGGCATGATACACATGCACCTGACATGATACACATGCGCCTGACATGATACACATGCACCTGACATGATACAATGCACTTGACATGATACACATGCACCTGACATGATACACATGCACTTGACATGATACATATGCACCAGCATGATACACAAGCACCTGACATGATACACACGCACCTGACATGATATAGACGCACCAGCATGATACACATGTACCAGCAAGATACACATGCACTTGATATGATACACATGCACCTGACATGATACACATGCACTTGACATGATCCACATGCAGCAGCATGATACACATGCACCTGACATGATACACATGCACTTGACATGATACACATGCACCTGACATGATACACATGCACTTGACATGATACATATGCACCAGCATGATACACATGCACCTGACATGATACACATGCACTTGACATGATACACATGCACCTGACATGATACACATGCATTTGACATGATACACATGCAGCAGCATGGTACACATGCACCTGACATGATACACATGCATCTGACATGATACACATGCACTTGACATGATACAGATGCAGCAGCATGATACACATGCACCTGACATGATCCACACGCACCTGACATGATACACACGCACCTGACATGATACACACGCACCTGACATGATACACACGCACCTGACATGATATAGACGCACCAGCATGATACACATGTACCAGCAAGATACACATGCACCTGACATGATACACATGCACTTGATATGATACACATGCAGCAGCATGATATACATGCAGCAGCATGATACACATGCAGCAGCATGATACACATGCACCTGACATGATACACATGCATTTGACATGATACATACGCACCAGCATGATACACATGCACCTGACATGATACACATGCACCTGACATGATACACACGCACCAGCATGATACACATGCACCTGACATGATACACATGCACCTGACATGAAAAACACGCACCAGCATGATACACATGCACCTGACATGATACACACGCACTTGACATGATACACATGCACCTGACATGATACACATGCACTTGACATGATACAGATGCAGCAGCATGATACACATGCACCTGACATTATCCACATGCACCTGACATGATACACATGCACCTGACATGATCCACATGCACCTGACATGATACACACACACCTGACATGATACACACGCACCTGACATGATACACCCACACCTGACATGATATACACGCACCAGCATGATACACCTGCGCCTGACATGATACACATGCACTTGACATGATACACATGCACCTGACATGATACACATGCACTTGACATGATACACATGCAGCAGCATGATACACATGCACCTGACATGATACACATGCACTTGACATGATACACATGCACCTCACATCATACACATGCACTTGACATGATACGTATGCACCAGCATGATACACACGCACCTGACATGATACACACGCACCTGACATGATACACATGCACCTGACATGATACACACTCACCTGACATGATACACACGCACCCGACATGATATACACGCACCAGCATGATACACATGTACCAGCAAGATACACATGCACTTGACATTATACACATGCACCTGACATGATACACATGCACTTGACATGATACACATGCAGCAGCATGATACACATGCAGCAGCATGATACACATGCAGCAGCTTGATACACATGCACCTGACATGATACACATGCACTTGACATGATACACATGCACCTGACATGATACACATGCACTTGACATGATACACACCCACCAGCATGATACACACGCACCTGACATGATACACACGCACCTGACATGATACACACGCACCAGCATGATACAAACGCACCTGACATGATACACACGCAACTGACATGATATACACGCACCAGCATGATACACACGCACCTGACATGATACACACGCACCAGCATGATACACACGCACCTGACATGATACACACGCACCTGACATGATATACACGCACCAGCATGATACCCATGCACCTGACATGATACACATGCACTTGACATGATACACATGCACCTGGCATGATACACATGCATTTGACATGATACACATGCAACAGCATGGTACACATGCACCTGACATGATACACATGCACTTGACATGATACACACGCACCTGACATGATACACATCCACCTGACATGATACACATGCACCTGACATGATAAACACGCACATGACATGATACACACGCACCTGACATGATCCACACACACCTGACATGATACACACGCACCTGACATGATATACACGCAGGAGCATGATACACATGTACCAGCAAGATACACATGCACTTGACATGATACACATGCACCTGACATGATACACATGCACTTGACATGATACACATGCAGCAGCATGATACACATGCACCTGACATGATACACATGCGCCTGACATGATACACATGCACCTGACATGATACATATGCACCTGACATGATACACACGCACCTGACTTGATATACACACACCAGCATGATACACACGCACCTGACATGATACACACGCACCTGACATGATACACATGCATCCAGCATGATACACATGCACCTGACATGATACACATGTGCCTGACATGATACACATGCACCTGACATGATACACATGCACTTGACATGATACACATGCAGCAGCATGATACACATGCACCTGACATGATACACATGCACTTGACATGATACACATGCACCTGACATGATACACATGCACTTGACATGATACATATGCACCAGCATGATACACATGCACCTGACATGATACACACGCACCTGACATGTTACACACGCACCAGCATGATACACACGCACCTGACATGATACACACTCTCCTGACATGATATACACGCACCAGCATTATACACATGTACCAGCAAGATACACATGCACTTGACATGATACACATGCACCTGACATGATACACATGCACTTGACATGATACACATGCAGCAGCATGATACACATGCACCTGACATGATACACATGCACTTGACATGATACACATGCACCTGACATGATACACATGCACTTGACATGATACATATGCACCAGCATGATACACATGCACCTGACATGATACACATGCACCTGTCATGATACACATGCACCTGACATGATACACATGCACCTGACATGATACACACGCACCTGACTTGATATACACACACCAGCATGATACACATGCACCTGACATGATACACACGCACCTGACATGATACACATGCACCAGCATGATACACATGCACCTGACATGATACACATGCGCCTGACATGATACACATGCACCTGACATGATACACATGCACTTGACATGATACACATGCACCCGACATGATACACATGCACCTGACATGATACACATGCACCTGACATGATACATATGCACCAGCATGATACGCACCTGACATGATACACACGCACCTGACATGATACACACGCACCAGCATGATACACATGCACCTGACATGATACACACGCACCTGACATGATACACACGCACCAGCATGATACACACACACCTGACATGATACACATGCACTTGACATGATACACATGCACCTGACATGATACACATGCACTTGACATGATACAGATGCAGCAGCATGATACACATGCACCTGACATGATACACATGCACTTGACATGATACACATGCACCAGCATGATACACATGCACTTGACATGATACACATGCACCAGCATGATACACATACACTGGCATTATACACATGCACCGGCATGATACACATGCACCTGACATGATACACATGCGCCTGACATGATACACATGCACCTGACATGGTACACATGCACTTGACATGATACACATGCACCCGACATGATACACATGCACCTGACATGATACACATGCACCTGACATGATACATATGCACGAGCATGATACGCACCTGACTTGATATACACGCACCAGCATGATACACATGCACCTGACATGATACACATGCACTTGACATGATACACATGCACCAGCATGATACACATGCACCTGACATGATACACATGCACCGGCATTATACACATGCACCGGCATGATACACATACACCTGACATGATACACATGCGCCTGACATGATACACATGCACCTGACATGATACACATGCACTTGACATGATACACATGCACCCGACATGATACACATGCACCAGCATGATACACATGCACCTGACATGATACACACGCACCTGACATGATACACATGCACCTGACATGATACACACGCACCTGACATGATACACACGCACCAGCATGATACACATGCACCTGACATGATACACACGCACCTGACATGATACACACGCACCAGCATGATACACACACACCTGACATGATACACAGGCACCTGACATGATAAACACGCACCAGCATGATACACATGCACCTGACATGATACACATGCACTTGACATGATACACATGCATCTGACATGATACACATGCATTTGACATGATACACATGCAGCAGCATGGTACACATGCACCTGACATGATACACATTCACTTGACATGATACACACACACCTGACATGATACACACGCACCTGACATGATACACATGCACCTGACATGATATACACGCACCAGCATGATATACACGCACCAGCATGATACACATGTACCAGCAAGATACACATGCACTTGACATGATACACATGCAGCAGCATGATACACATGCAGCAGCATGATACACATGCAGCAGCATGATACACATGCACCTGACATGATACACATGAACTTGACATGATACACATGCACCTGACATGATACACATGCACTTGACATGATACATATGCACCAGCATGATACTCATGCACCTGACATGATACACACGCACCTGACATGATACACACGCACCAGCATGATACACACACACCTGACATGATACACACGCACCTGACATGATATACACGCACCAGCATGATACACATGCACCTGACATGATACACATGCACTTGACATGATACACATGCACCTGACATGATACACATGCACTTGACATTATACACATGCAGCAGCATGATACACATGCACCTGACATGATACACACGCACCTGACATGATACACACGCACCTGACATGATACACACGCACCTGACATGATACACACGCGCCTGACATGATATACACGCACCAGCATGATACACATGTACCAGAAAGATACACATGCACTTGACATGATACACATGCACCTGACATGATACACATGCACTTGACATGATACACATGCGCCTGACATGATACACATGCACCTGACATGATACACATGCGCCTGACATGATACACATGCACCTGACATGATACACATGCACTTGACATGATACACATGCACCCGACATGATACACATGCACCTGACATGATACACATGCACCTGACATGATACATATGCACCAGCATGATAAGCACCTGACATGATACACACGCACCTGACTTGATATACACGCACCAGCATGATACACATGCACCTGACATGATACACACGCACCTGACTTGATATACACACACCAGCATGATACACATGCACCTGACATGATACACACGCACCTGACATGATACACATGCACCAGCATGATACACATGCACCTGACATGATACACATGCACCTGACATGATACACACGCACCTGACTTGATATACACACACCAGCATGATACACACGCACCTGACATGATACACACGCACCTGACATGATACACATGCACCAGCATGATACACATGCACCTGACATGATACACATGCGCCTGACATGATACACATGCACCTGACATGATACACATGCACTTGACATGATACACATGCACATGACATGATACACATGCACCTGACATGATACACATGCACTTGACATGATACACATGCACCTGACATGATACACATGCACTTGACATGATACATATGCACCAGCATGATACACATGCACCTGACATGATACACAAGCACCTGACATGATACACACGCACCAGCATGATACACACGCACCTGACATGATACACACGCACCTGACTTGATATACACGCACCAGCATGATACACATGTACCAGCAAGATACACATGCACTTGACATGATACACATGCACCTGACATGATACACATGCACTTGACATGATACACATGCAGCAGCATGATACACATGCACCTGACATGATACTCATGCACTTGACATGATACACATGCACCTGACATGATACACATGCACTTGACATGATACACATGCACTTGACATGATACATATGCACCAGCATGATACACATGCACCTGACATGATACACATGCACCTGTCATGATACACATGCACCTGACATGATACACATGCACCTGACATGATACACACGCACCTGACTTGATATACACACACCAGCATGATACACATGCACCTGACATGATACACACGCACCTGACATGATACACATGCACCAGCATGATACACATGCACCTGACATGATACACATGCGCCTGACATGATACACATGCACCTGACATGATACACATGCACTTGACATGATACACATGCACATGACATGATACACATGCACCTGACATGATACACATGCACCTGACATGATACAAATGCACAAGCATGATACGCACCTGACATGATACACACGCACCTGATATGATACACACGCACCAGCATGATACACACGCACCTGACATGATACACACGCACCAGCATGATACACACACACCTGACATGATACACATGCACCTGACATGATAAACACGCACCAGCATGATACACATGCACCTGACATGATACACATGCACTTGACATGATACACATGCACCTGACATGATACACATGCACTTGACATGATACAGATGCAGCAGCATGATACACATGCACCTGACATGATACACATGCACTTGACATGATACACATGCACCTGACATGATACACATGCACTTGACATGATACACATGCAGCAGCATGATACACATGCACTTGACATGATACACATGCACCAGCATGATACACATACACCGGCATTATACACATGCACCGGCATGATACACATGCACCTGACATGATACACATGCGCCTGACATGATACACATGCACCTGACATGGTACACATGCACTTGACATGATACACATGCACCTGACATGATACACATGCACCTGACATGATACACATGCACTTGACATGATACATATGCACCAGCATGATACGCACCTGACATGATACACACGCACCTGACTTGATATACACGCACCAGCATGATACACATGCACCTGACATGATACACATGCACTTGACATGATACACATGCACCTGACATGATACACACGCACCTGACATGATACACATGCACCAGCATGATACACATGCACCTGACATGATACACATGCGCCTGACATGATACACACGCACCTGACATGATACACACGCACCAGAATGATACACACACACCTGACATGATACACACGCACCTGACATGATATACACGCACCAGCATGATACACATGCACCTGACATGATACACATGCACTTGACATGATACACATGCACCTGACATGATACACATGCACTTGACATTATACACATGCAGCAGCATGATACACATGCACCTGACATGATACACACGCACCTGACATGATACACACGCACCTGACATGATACACACGCACCAGAATGATACACACACACCTGACATGATACACACGCACCTGACATGATATACACGCACCAGCATGATACACATGCACCTGACATGATACACATGCACTTGACATGATACACATGCACCTGACATGATACACATGCACTTGACATTATACACATGCAGCAGCATGATACACATGCACCTGACATGATACACACGCACCTGACATGATACACACGCACCTGACATGATACACACGCACCTGACATGATACACACGCACCTGACATGATATACACGCACCAGCATGATACACATGTACCAGAAAGATACACATGCACTTGACATGATACACATGCACCTGACATGATACACATGCACTTGACATGATACACATGCGCCTGACATGATACACATGCACCTGACATGATACACATGCGCCTGACATGATACACATGCACCTGACATGATACACATGCACTTGACATGATACACATGCACCCGACATGATACACATGCACCTGACATGATACACATGCACCTGACATGATACACACGCACCTGACATGATACACATGCACCAGCATGATACACATGCACCTGACATGATACACATGCACCTGACATGATACACATGCACCTGACATGATACATATGCACCTGACATGATACACACGCACCTGACTTGATATACACACACCAGCATGATACACACGCACCTGACATGATACACACGCACCTGACATGATACACATGCACCAGCATGATACACATGCACCTGACATGATACACATGCGCGTGACATGATACACATGCACCTGACATGATACACATGCACTTGACATGATACACATGCTGCAGCATGATACACATGCACCTGACATGATACACATGCACTTGAAATGATACACATGCACCTGACATGATACACATGCACTTGACATGATACATATGCACCAGCATGATACACATGCACCTGACATGATACACACGCACCTGACATGATACACACGCACCAGCATGATACACACGCACCTGACATGATACACACGCACCTGACTTGATATACACGCACCAGCATGATACACATGTACCAGCAAGATACACATGCACTTGACATGATACACATGCACCTGACATGATACACATGCACTTGACATGATACACATGCAGCAGCATGATACACATGCACCTGACATGATACACATGCACTTGACATGTACATGGTACACATGCACCTGACATGATACACATGCACTTGACATGATACATATGCACCAGCATGATACACATGCACCTGACATGATACACATGCACTTGACATGATACACATGCAGCAGCATGATACACATGCAGCAGCATGATACACATGCAGCAGCATGATACACATGCACCTGACATGATACACATGAACTTAACATGATACACATGCACCTGACATGATACACATGCACTTGACATGATACATATGCACCAGCATGATACTCATGCACCTGACATGATACACACGCACCTGACATGATACACACGCACCTGACATGATACACACGCACCTGACATGATACACACGCACCTGACATGATATACACGCACCAACATGATACACATGTACCAGCAAGATACACATGCACTTGACATGATACACATGCACCTGACATGATACACATGCACTTGACATGATACACATGCACCAGCATGATACACATGCACCTGACATGATACACATGCGCCTGACATGATACACATGCACCTGACATGATACACATGCACTTGACATGATACACATGCAGCAGCATGATACACATGCACCTGACATGATACACATGCACTTGACATGATACACATGCACCTGACATGATACACATGCACTTGACATGATACATATGCACCGGCATGATACACATGCACCTGACATGATACACACGCACCTGACATGATATAGACGCACCAGCATGATACACATGTACCAGCAAGATACACATGCACTTGATATGATACACATGCACCTGACATGATACACATGCACTTGACATGATCCACATGCAGCAGCATGATACACATGCACCTGACATGATACACATGCACTTGACATGATACACATGCACCTGACATGATACACATGCACTTGACATGATACATATGCACCAGCATGATACACACGCACCTGACATGATACACACGCACCTGACATGATATAGACGCACCAGCATGATACACATGTACCAGCATGATACACATGCACTTGACATGATACACATGCACCTGACATGATACACATGCACTTGACATGATACACATGCAGCAGCATGATACACATGCACCTGACATGATACACATGCACTTGACATGATACACATGCACCTGACATGATACACATGCACTTGACATGATACATATGCACCAGCATGATACACATGCACCTGACATGATACACACGCACCTGACATGATATAGACGCACCTGACATGATACACATGCACCAGCATGATACACATGCACCTGACATGATACACATGCGCCTGACATGATACACATGCACCTGACATGATACACATGCACTTGACATGATGCACATGCACCCGACATGATACACATGCACCTGACATGATACACATGCACCTGACACGATACATATGCACCAGCATGATACGCACCTGACATGATACACACGCACCTGACATGATACACACGCACGAGCATGATACACATGCACCTGACATGATACACACGCACCTGACATGATACACACGCACCAGCATGATACACACACACCTGACATGATACACATGCACCTGACATGATAAACACGCACCAGCATGATACACATGCACCTGACATGATACACATGCACTTGACATGATACACATGCACCTGACATGATACACATGCACTTGACATGATACAGATGCAGCAGCATGATACACATGTACCTGACATGATACACATGCACTTGACATGATACACATGCACCTGACATGATACACATGCACTTGACATGATACACATGCACTTGACATGATACACATGCACCAGCATGATACACATGCACTTGACATGATACACATGCACCAGCATGATACACATGCACTTGACATGATACACATGCACCTGACATGGTACACATGCACTTGACATGATACACATGCACCCGACATGATACACATCCACCTGACATGATACACATGCACCTGACATGATACATATGCACCAGCATGATACGCACCTGACATGATACACACGCACCTGACTTGATATACACGCACCAGCATGATACACATGCACCTGACATGATACACATGCACTTGACATGATACACATGCACCAGCATGATACACATGAACCTGACATGATACACACGCACCTGACATGATACACATGCACCGGCATTATACACATGCACCGGCGTGATACACATGCACCTGACATGATACACATGGGCCTGACATGATACACATGCACCTGACATGATACACATGCACTTGACCTGATACACATGCACCTGACATGATACACATGCACTTGACATGATACATATGCACCAGCATGATACACAAGCACCTGACATGATATAGACGCACCAGCATGATACACATGTACCAGCAAGATACACATGCACTTGACATGATACACATGCACCTGACATGATACACATGCACTTGACATGATACACATGCAGCAGCATGATACACATGCACCTGATATGATACACATGCACTTGACATGATAAACATGCACCTGACATGATACACATGCACTTGACATGATACATATGCACCAGCATGATACACATGCACCTGACATGATACACATGCACTTGACATGATACACATGCACCTGACATGATACACATGCATTTGACATGATACACATGCAGCAGCATGGTACACATGCACCTGACATGATACACATGCACTTGACATGATACACATGCATCTGACATGATACACATGCACTTGACATGATACAGATGCAGCAGCATGATACACATGCACCTGACATGATCCACACGCACCTGACATGATACACACGCACCTGACATGATACACACGCACCTGACATGATACACACGCACCTGACATGATACACACGCACCTGACATGATATACACGCACCAGCATGATACACATGTACCAGCAAGATACACATGCACTTGACATGATACACATGCACCTTACATGATACACATGCACTTGATATGATACATATGCAGCAGCATGATACACATGCAGCAGCATGATACACATGCAGCAGCATGATACACATGCACCTGACATGATACACATGCACTTGACATGATACACATGCACCTGACATGATACACATGCACTTGACATGATACATATGCACCAGCATGATACACATGCACCTGACATGATACACATGCACCTGACATGATACACACGCACCAGCATGATACACACACACCTGACATGATACACATGCACCTGACATGATAAACACGCACCAGCATGATACACATGCACCTGACATGATACACATGCACTTGACATGATACACATGCACCTGACATGATACACATGCACTTGACATGATACACATGCAGCAGCATGATACACATGCACCTGACATGATACACATGCACTTGACATGATACACATGCACCTCACATCATACACATGCACTTGACATGATACGTATGCACCAGCATGATACACACGCACCTGACATGATACACACGCACCTGACATGATACACATGCACCTGACATGATACACACGCACCTGACATGATACACACGCACCCGACATGATATACACTCACCAGCATGATACACATGTACCAGCAAGATACACATGCACTTGACATTATACACATGCACCTGACATGATACACATGCACTTGACATGATACACATGCAGCAGCATGATACACATGCAGCAGCTTGATACACATGCACCTGACATGATACACATGCACTTGACATGATACACATGCACCTGACATGATACACATGCACTTGACATGATACACACCCACCAGCATGATACACACGCACCTGACATGATACACACGCACCTGACATGATACACACGCACCAGCATGATACAAACGCACCTGACATGATACACACGCAACTGACATGATATACACGCACCAGCATGATACACACGCACCTGACATGATACACACGCACCAGCATGATACACACGCACCTGACATGATACACACGCACCTGACATGATATACACGCACCAGCATGATACCCATGCACCTGACATGATACACATGCACTTGACATGATACACATGCACCTGGCATGATACACATGCATTTGACATGATACACATGCAACAGCATGGTACACATGCACCTGACATGATACACATGCACTTGACATGATACACACGCACCTGACATGATACACATCCACCTGACATGATACACATGCACCTGACATGATACACACGCACATGACATGATACACACGCACCTGACATGATACACACACACCTGACATGATACACACGCACCTGACATGATATACACGCAGGAGCATGATACACATGTACCAGCAAGATACACATGCACTTGACATGATACACATGCACCTGACATGATACACATGCACTTGACATGATACACATGCAGCAGCATGATACACATGCAGCAGCATGATACATATGCACCTGACATGATACACATGAACTTGACATGGTACACATGCACCTGACATGATACACATGCACTTGACATGATACATATGCACCAGCATGATACACATGCACCTGACATGATACACATGCACTTGACATGATACACATGCAGCAGCATGATACACATGCAGCAGCATGATACACATGCAGCAGCATGATACACATGCAGCAGCATGATACACATGCACCTGACATGATACACATGAACTTAACATGATACACATGCACCTGACATGATACACATGCACTTGACATGATACTCATGCACCTGACATGATACACACGCACCTGACATGATATACACGCACCAGCATGATACCCATGCACCTGACATGATACACATGCACTTGACATGATACACATGCACCTGACATGATACACATGCACTTGACATTATACACATGCAGCAGCATGATACACATGCACCTGACATGATACACACGCACCTGACATGATACACACGCACCTGACATGATACACACGCACCTGACATGATACACACGCACCTGACATGATATACACGCACCAACATGATACACATGTACCAGCAAGATACACATGCACTTGACATGATACACATGCACCTGACATGATACACATGCACTTGACAGGATACACATGCACCAGCATGATACACATGCACCTGACATGATACACATGCGCCTGACATGATACACATGCACCTGACATGATACACATGCACTTGACATGATACACATGCAGCAGCATGATACACATGCACCTGACATGATACACATGCACTTGACATGATACACATGCACCTGACATGATACACATGCACTTGACATGATACATATGCACCAGCATGATACACATGCACCTGACATGATACACACGCACCTGACATGATATAGACGCACCAGCATGATACACATGTACCAGCAAGATACACATGCACTTGATATGATACACATGCACCTGACATGATACACATGCACTTGACATGATCCACATGCAGCAGCATGATACACATGCACCTGACATGATACACATGCACTTGACATGATACACATGCACCTGACATGATACACATGCACTTGACATGATACATATGCACCAGCATGATACACACGCACCTGACATGATATAGACGCACCAGCATGATACACATGTACCAGCATGATACACATGCACTTGACATGATACACATGCACCTGACATGATACACATGCACTTGACATGATACACATGCAGCAGCATGATACACATGCACCTGACATGATACACATGCACTTGACATGATACACATGCACCTGACATGATACACATGCACTTGACATGATACATATGCACCAGCATGATACACATGCACCTGACATGATACACACGCACCTGACATGATATAGACGCACCTGACATGATACACATGCACCAGCATGATACACATGCACCTGACATGATACACATGCGCCTGACATGATACACATGCACCTGACATGATACACATGCACTTGACATGATGCACATGCACCCGACATGATACACATGCACCTGACATGATACACATGCACCTGACATGATACATATGCACCAGCATGATACGCACCTGACATGATACACACGCACCTGACATGATACACACGCACGAGCATGATACACATGCACCTGACATGATACACACGCACCTGACATGATACACACGCACCAGCATGATACACACACACCTGACATGATACACATGCACCTGACATGATAAACACGCACCAGCATGATACACATGCACCTGACATGATACACATGCACTTGACATGATACACATGCACCTGACATGATACACATGCACTTGACATGATACAGATGCAGCAGCATGATACACATGTACCTGACATGATACACATGCACTTGACATGATACACATGCACCTGACATGATACACATGCACTTGACATGATACACATGCACTTGACATGATACACATGCACCAGCATGATACACATGCACTTGACATGATACACATGCACCAGCATGATACACATGCACTTGACATGATACACATGCACCTGACATGGTACACATGCACTTGACATGATACACATGCACCCGACATGATACACATCCACCTGACATGATACACATGCACCTGACATGATACATATGCACCAGCATGATACGCACCTGACATGATACACACGCACCTGACTTGATATACACGCACCAGCATGATACACATGCACCTGACATGATACACATGCACTTGACATGATACACATGCACCAGCATGATACACATGAACCTGACATGATACACACGCACCTGACATGATACACATGCACCGGCATTATACACATGCACCGGCGTGATACACATGCACCTGACATGATACACATGCGCCTGACATGATACACATGCACCTGACATGATACACATGCACTTGACATGATACACATGCACCTGACATGATACACATGCACTTGACATGATACATATGCACCAGCATGATACACAAGCACCTGACATGATACACACGCACCTGACATGATATAGACGCACCAGCATGATACACATGTACCAGCAAGATACACATGCACTTGACATGATACACATGCACCTGACATGATACACATGCACTTGACATGATACACATGCAGCAGCATGATACACATGCACCTGATATGATACACATGCACTTGACATGATAAACATGCACCTGACATGATACACATGCACTTGACATGATACATATGCACCAGCATGATACACATGCACCTGACATGATACACATGCACTTGACATGATACACATGCACCTGACATGATACACATGCATTTGACATGATACACATGCAGCAGCATGGTACACATGCACCTGACATGATACACATGCACTTGACATGATACACATGCATCTGACATGATACACATGCACTTGACATGATACAGATGCAGCAGCATGATACACATGCACCTGACATGATCCACACGCACCTGACATGATACACACGCACCTGACATGATACACACGCACCTGACATGATACACACGCACCTGACATGATACACACGCACCTGACATGATATACACGCACCAGCATGATACACATGTACCAGCAAGATACACATGCACTTGACATGATACACATGCACCTGACATGATACACATGCACTTGATATGATACACATGCACTTGACATGATACACATGCACTTGACATGATACATATGCACCAGCATGATACACATGCACCTGACATGATACACTTGCACCTGACATGATACACACGCACCAGCATGATACACATGCACCTGACATGAAACACATGCACCTGACATGATAAACACGCACCAGCATGATACACATGCACCTGACATGATACACATGCACTTGACATGATACACATGCACCTGACATGATACACATGCACTTGACATGATACATATGCACCAGCATGATACACATGCACCTGACATGATACACTTGCACCTGACATGATACACACGCACCAGCATGATACACATGCACCTGACATGAAACACATGCACCTGACATGATAAACACGCACCAGCATGATACACATGCACCTGACATGATACACATGCACTTGACATGATACACATGCACCTGACATGATACACATGCACTTGACATGATACAGATGCAGCAGCATGATACACATGCACCTGACATTATCCACATGCACCTGACATGATACACATGCACCTGACATGATCCACACGCACCTGACATGATACACACGCACCTGACATGATACACACGCACCTGACATGATACACACGCAACTGAAATGATATACACGCACCAGCATGATACACATGTACCAGCAAGATACACATGCACTTGACATGATACACATGCACCTGACATGATACACATGCACTTGACATGATACACATGCACCTGGCATGATACACATGCATTTGACATGATACACATGCAGCAGCATGTTACACATGCACCTGACATGATACACATGCACTTGACTTGATACACATGCACCTGACATGATACACATGCACCTGACATGATACACATGCACCTGACATGATACACATGCACCTGACATGATACACATGCACCTGACATGATACATATGCACCAGCATGATACGCACCTGACATGATACACACGCACCTGACATGATACACACGCACCAGCATGATACACATGCACCTGACATCATACACATGCACTTGACATGATACACATGCACCTGGCATGATACACATGCATTTGACATGATACAAATGCAGCAGCATGATACACATGCACCTGACATGATACACATGCACCTGACATGATACACACGCACCTGACATGATACACACGCACCTGACATGATACACACTCACCTGAAATGATACACATGCACTTGACATGATACACATGCACTTGACATGATACACATGCAGCAGCATGATACACATGCACCTGACATGATACACATGCACCTGACATGATACACATGCACCTGACATGATACACATGCACTTGACATGATACACATGCAGCAGCATGATACACATGCACCTGACATGATACACATGCACTTGACATGATACACATGCACCTGACATGATACACATGCACTTGACATGATACATATGCACCAGCATGATACACATGCACCTGACATGATACACACGCACCTGACATGATATAGACGCACCAGCATGATACACATGTACCAGCAAGATACACATGCACTTGATATGATACACATGCACCTGACATGATACACATGCACTTGACATGATCCACATGCAGCAGCATGATACACATGCACCTGACATGATACACATGCACTTGACATGATACACATGCACCTGACATGATACACATGCACTTGACATGATACATATGCACCAGCATGATACACACGCACCTGACATGATATAGACGCACCAGCATGATACACATGTACCAGCATGATACACATGCACTTGACATGATACACATGCACCTGACATGATACACATGCACTTGACATGATACACATGCAGCAGCATGATACACATGCACCTGACATGATACACATGCACTTGACATGATACACATGCACCTGACATGATACACATGCACTTGACATGATACATATGCACCAGCATGATACACATGCACCTGACATGATACACACGCACCTGACATGATATAGACGCACCTGACATGATACACATGCACCAGCATGATACACATGCACCTGACATGATACACATGCGCCTGACATGATACACATGCACCTGACATGATACACATGCACTTGACATGATGCACATGCACCCGACATGATACACATGCACCTGACATGATACACATGCACCTGACATGATACATATGCACCAGCATGATACGCACCTGACATGATACACACGCACCTGACATGATACACACGCACGAGCATGATACACATGCACCTGACATGATACACACGCACCTGACATGATACACACGCACCAGCATGATACACACACACCTGACATGATACACATGCACCTGACATGATAAACACGCACCAGCATGATACACATGCACCTGACATGATACACATGCACTTGACATGATACACATGCACCTGACATGATACACATGCACTTGACATGATACAGATGCAGCAGCATGATACACATGTACCTGACATGATACACATGCACTTGACATGATACACATGCACCTGACATGATACACATGCACTTGACATGATACACATGCACTTGACATGATACACATGCACCAGCATGATACACATGCACTTGACATGATACACATGCACCAGCATGATACACATGCACTTGACATGATACACATGCACCTGACATGGTACACATGCACTTGACATGATACACATGCACCCGACATGATACACATCCACCTGACATGATACACATGCACCTGACATGATACATATGCACCAGCATGATACGCACCTGACATGATACACACGCACCTGACTTGATATACACGCACCAGCATGATACACATGCACCTGACATGATACACATGCACTTGACATGATACACATGCACCAGCATGATACACATGAACCTGACATGATACACACGCACCTGACATGATACACACGCACCGGCATTATACACATGCACCGGCGTGATACACATGCACCTGACATGATACACATGCGCCTGACATGATACACATGCACCTGACATGATACACATGCACTTGACATGATACACATGCACCTGACATGATACACATGCACTTGACATGATACATATGCACCAGCATGATACACAAGCACCTGACATGATACACACGCACCTGACATGATATAGACGCACCAGCATGATACACATGTACCAGCAAGATACACATGCACTTGACATGATACACATGCACCTGACATGATACACATGCACTTGACATGATACACATGCAGCAGCATGATACACATGCACCTGATATGATACACATGCACTTGACATGATAAACATGCACCTGACATGATACACATGCACTTGACATGATACATATGCACCAGCATGATACACATGCACCTGACATGATACACATGCACTTGACATGATACACATGCACCTGACATGATACACATGCATTTGACATGATACACATGCAGCAGCATGGTACACATGCACCTGACATGATACACATGCACTTGACATGATACACATGCATCTGACATGATACACATGCACTTGACATGATACAGATGCAGCAGCATGATACACATGCACCTGACATGATCCACACGCACCTGACATGATACACACGCACCTGACATGATACACACGCACCTGACATGATACACACGCACCTGACATGATACACACGCACCTGACATGATATACACGCACCAGCATGATACACATGTACCAGCAAGATACACATGCACTTGACATGATACACATGCACCTGACATGATACACATGCACTTGATATGATACATATGCAGCAGCATGATACACATGCAGCAGCATGATACACATGCAGCAGCATGATACACATGCACCTGACATGATACACATGCACTTGACATGATACACATGCACCTGACATGATACACATGCACTTGACATGATACATATGCACCAGCATGATACACATGCACCTGACATGATACACTTGCACCTGACATGATACACACGCACCAGCATGATACACATGCACCTGACATGAAACACATGCACCTGACATGATAAACACGCACCAGCATGATACACATGCACCTGACATGATACACATGCACTTGACATGATACACATGCACCTGACATGATACACATGCACTTGACATGATACAGATGCAGCAGCATGATACACATGCACCTGACATTATCCACATGCACCTGACATGATACACATGCACCTGACATGATCCACACGCACCTGACATGATACACACGCACCTGACATGATACACACGCACCTGACATGATACACACGCAACTGAAATGATATACACGCACCAGCATGATACACATGTACCAGCAAGATACACATGCACTTGACATGATACACATGCACCTGACATGATACACATGCACTTGACATGATACACATGCACCTGGCATGATACACATGCATTTGACATGATACACATGCAGCAGCATGTTACACATGCACCTGACATGATACACATGCACTTGACTTGATACACATGCACCTGACATGATACACATGCACCTGACATGATACACATGCACCTGACATGATACACATGCACCTGACATGATACACATGCACCTGACATGATACATATGCACCAGCATGATACGCACCTGACATGATACACACGCACCTGACATGATACACACGCACCAGCATGATACACATGCACCTGACATCATACACATGCACTTGACATGATACACATGCACCTGGCATGATACACATGCATTTGACATGATACAAATGCAGCAGCATGATACACATGCACCTGACATGATACACATGCACCTGACATGATACACACGCACCTGACATGATACACACGCACCTGACATGATACACACTCACCTGAAATGATATACACGCACCAGCATGATACACATGTACCAGCAAGATACACATGCACTTGACATGATACACATGCACCTGACATGATACACATGCACTTGACATGATACACATGCACCTGGCATGATACACATGCATTTGACATGATACACATGCAGCAGCATGGTACACATGAACTTGACATGATACACATGCACCTGACATGATACACATGCACTTAACATGATACATATGCACCAGCATGATACACATGCACCTGACATGATACACATGCACCTGACATGATACACACGCACCAGCATGATACACACGCACCTGACATGATACACACGCACCTGACATGATATACACGCACCAGCATGATACACATGCACCTGACATGACACACATGCACTTGACATGATACATATGCACCTGACATGATACACATGCACTTGACATTATACACATGCAGCAGCATGATACACATGCACCTGACATGATACACACGCACCTGACATGATACACACGCACCAGCATGATACACACGCACCTGACATGATACACACGCACCTGACATGATGTACACGCACCAGCATGATACACATGCACCTGACATGATACACATGCACTTGACATGATACACATGCACCTGACATGATACACATGCACTTGACATGATACATATGCACCAGCATGATACACACGCACCTGACATGATACACACGTACCTGACATGATATAGACGCACCAGCATGATACACATGTACCAGCAAGATACACATGCACTTGACATGATACACATGCACCTGACATGATACACATGCACTTGACATGATACACATGCAGCAGCATGATACACATGCACCTGACATGATACACATGCACTTGACATGATACACATGCACCTGACATGATACACATGCACTTGACATGATACATATGCACCAGCATGATACACATGCACCTGACATGATACACACGCACCTGACATGATATAGACGCACCTGACATGATACACATGCACCAGCATGATACACATGCACCTGACATGATACACATGCGCCTGACATGATACACATGCACCTGACATGATACACATGCACTTGACATGATGCACATGCAACCGACATGATACACATGCACCTGACATGATACACATGCACCTGACATGATACATATGCACCAGCATGATACGCACCTGACATGATACACACGCACCTGACATGATACACACGCACGAGCATGATACACATGCACCTGACATGATACACACGCACCTGACATGATACACACGCACCAGCATGATACACACACACCTGACATGATACACATGCACCTGACATGATAAACACGCACCAGCATGATACACATGCACCTGACATGATACACATGCACTTGACATGATACACATGCACCTGACATGATACACATGCACTTGACATGATACAGATGCAGCAGCATGATACACATGTACCTGACATGATACACATGCACTTGACATGATACACATGCACCTGACATGATACACATGCACTTGACATGATACACATGCACTTGACATGATACACATGCACCAGCATGATACACATGCACTTGACATGATACACATGCACCAGCATGATACACATACACCGGCATTATACACATGCACCGGCATGATACACATGCACCTGACATGATACACATGCGCCTGACATGATACACATGCACCTGACATGGTACACATGCACTTGACATGATACACATGCACCCGACATGATACACATCCACCTGACATGATACACATGCACCTGACATGATACATATGCACCAGCATGATACGCACCTGACATGATACACACGCACCTGACTTGATATACACGCACCAGCATGATACACATGCACCTGACATGATACACATGCACTTGACATGATACACATGCACCAGCATGATACACATGAACCTGACATGATACACACGCACCTGACATGATACACATGCACCGGCATTATACACATGCACCGGCGTGATACACATGCACCTGACATGATACACATGCGCCTGACATGATACACATGCACCTGACATGATACACATGCACTTGACATGATACACATGCACCTGACATGATACACATGCACTTGACATGATACATATGCACCAGCATGATACACAAGCACCTGACATGATACACACGCACCTGACATGATATAGACGCACCAGCATGATACACATGTACCAGCAAGATACACATGCACTTGACATGATACACATGCACCTGACATGATACACATGCACTTGACATGATACACATGCAGCAGCATGATACACATGCACCTGACATGATACACATGCACTTGACATGATACACATGCACCTGACATGATACACATGCACTTGACATGATACATATGCACCAGCATGATACACATGCACCTGACATGATACACATGCACTTGACATGATACACATGCACCTGACATGATACACATGCATTTGACATGATACACATGCAGCAGCATGGTACACATGCACCTGACATGATACACATGCACTTGACATGATACACATGCACCTGACATGATCCACACGCACCTGACATGATCCACACGCACCTGACATGATACACACGCACCTGACATGATACACACGCACCTGACATGATATACACGCACCAGCATGATACACATGTACCAGCAAGATACACATGCACTTGACATGATACACATGCACCTGACATGATACACATGCACTTGATATGATACACATGCAGCAGCATGATACACATGCAGCAGCATGATACACATGCAGCAGCATGATACACATGCACCTGACATGATACACATGCACTTGACATGATACACATGCACCTGACATGATACAAATGCACTTGACATGATACATATGCACCAGCATGATACACATGCACCTGACATGATACACATGCACCTGACATGATACACACGCACCAGCATGATACACATGCACCTGACATGATACACATGCACCTGACATGATAAACACGCACCAGCATGATACACATGCACCTGACATGATACACATGCACTTGACATGATACACATGCACCTGACATGATACACATGCACTTGACATGATACAGATGCAGCAGCATGATACACATGCACCTGACATTATCCACATGCACCTGACATGATACACATGCACCTGACATGATCCACACGCACCTGACATGATACACACGCACCTGACATGATACACACGCACCTGACATGATACACACGCACCTGAAATGATATACACGCACCAGCATGATACACATGTACCAGCAAGATACACATGCACTTGACATGATACACATGCACCTGACATGATACACATGCACTTGACATGATACACATGCACCTGGCATGATACACATGCATTTGACATGATACACATGCAGCAGCATGGTACACATGCACCTGACATGATACACATGCACTTGACTTGATACACATGCACCTGACATGATACACATGCACCTGACATGATACACATGCACCTGACATGATACACATGCACCTGACATGATACACATGCACCTGACATGATACATATGCACCAGCATGATACGCACCTGACATGATACACACGCACCTGACATGATACACACGCACCAGCATGATACACATGCACCTGACATGATACACATGCACTTGACATGATACACATGCACCTGACATCATACACATGCACTTGACATGATACACATGCACCTGGCATGATACAC
Organism: Microtus oregoni; assembly: GCF_018167655.1. Lineage (NCBI taxonomy): Eukaryota > Metazoa > Chordata > Mammalia > Rodentia > Cricetidae > Microtus > Microtus oregoni. The sequence goes on along the minus strand of NW_024544843.1, from coordinate 305,369 downwards.
ATGCATTTGACATGATACACATGCAGCAGCATGATACACATGCACCTGACATGATACACATGCACCTGACATGATACACACGCACCTGACATGATACACACGCACCTGACATGATACACACTCACCTGAAATGATATACACGCACCAGCATGATACACATGTACCAGCAAGATACACATGCACTTGACATGATACACATGCACCTGACATGATACACATGCACTTGACATGATACACATGCACCTGGCATGATACACATGCATTTGACATGATACACATGCAGCAGCATGGTACACATGAACTTGACATGATACACATGCACCTGACATGATACACATGCACCTGACATGATACACATGCACCTGACATGATACACACGCACCAGCATGATACACACGCACCTGACATGATACACACGCACCTGACATGATATACACGCACCAGCATGATACACATGCACCTCACATGACACACATGCACTTGACATGATACATATGCACCTGACATGATACACATGCACTTGACATTATACACATGCAGCAGCATGATACACATGCACCTGACATGATACACACGCACCTGACATGATACACACGCACCAGCATGATACACACGCACCTGACATGATACACACGCACCTGACATGATGTACACGCACCAGCATGATACACATGCACCTGACATGATACACATGCACTTGACATGATACACATGCAGCAGCATGGTACACATGCACCTGACATGATACACATGCACTTGACATGATACACATGCATCTGACATGATACACATGCACTTGACATGATACAGATGCAGCAGCATGATACACATGCACCTGACATGATCCACACGCACCTGACATGATACACACGCACCTGACATGATACACACGGACCTGACATGATACACACGCACCTGACATGATATACACGCACCAGCATGATACACATGTACCAGCAAGATACACATGCACTTGACATGATACACATGCACCTGACATGATACACATGCACTTGATATGATACACATGCAGCAGCATGATACACATGCAGCAGCATGATACACATGCAGCAGCATGATACACATGCACCTGACATGATACACATGCACTTGACATGATACACATGCACCTGACATGATACAAATGCACTTGACATGATACATATGCACCAGCATGATACACATGCACCTGACATGATACACATGCACCTGACATGATACACACGCACCAGCATGATACACATGCACCTGACATGATACACATGCACCTGACATGATAAACACGCACCAGCATGATACACATGCACCTGACATGATACACATGCACTTGACATGATACACATGCACCTGACATGATACACATGCACTTGACATGATACAGATGCAGCAGCATGATACACATGCACCTGACATTATCCACATGCACCTGACATGATACACATGCACCTGACATGATACACACGCACCTGACATGATACACACGCACCTGACATGATACACACGCACCTGACATGATACACACGCACCTGAAATGATATACACGCACCAGCATGATACACATGTACCAGCAAGATACACATGCACTTGACATGATACACATGCACCTGACATGATACACATGCACTTGACATGATACACATGCACCTGGCATGATACACATGCATTTGACATGATACACATGCAGCAGCATGGTACACATGCACCTGACATGATACACATGCACTTGACTTGATACACATGCACCTGACATGATACACATGCACCTGACATGATACACATGCACCTGACATGATACACATGCACCTGACATGATACACATGCACCTGACATGATACATATGCACCAGCATGATACGCACCTGACATGATACACACGCACCTGACATGATACACACGCACCAGCATGATACACATGCACCTGACATGATACACATGCACTTGACATGATACACATGCACCTGACATCATACACATGCACTTGACATGATACACATGCACCTGGCATGATACACATGCATTTGACATGATACACATGCAGCAGCATGATACACATGCACCTGACATGATACACATGCACCTGACATGATACACACGCACCTGACATGATACACACGCACCTGACATGATACACACTCACCTGAAATGATATACACGCACCAGCATGATACACATGTACCAGCAAGATACACATGCACTTGACATGATACACATGCACCTGACATGATACACATGCACTTGACATGATACACATGCACCTGGCATGATACACATGCATTTGACATGATACACATGCAGCAGCATGGTACACATGAACTTGACATGATACACATGCACCTGACATGATACACATGCACTTAACATGATACATATGCACCAGCATGATACACATGCACCTGACATGATACACATGCACCTGACATGATACACACGCACCAGCATGATACACACGCACCTGACATGATACACACGCACCTGACATGATATACACGCACCAGCATGATACACATGCACCTCACATGACACACATGCACTTGACATGATACATATGCACCTGACATGATACACATGCACTTGACATTATACACATGCAGCAGCATGATACACATGCACCTGACATGATACACACGCACCTGACATGATACACACGCACCAGCATGATACACACGCACCTGACATGATACACACGCACCTGACATGATGTACACGCACCAGCATGATACACATGCACCTGACATGATACACATGCACTTGACATGATACACATGCACCTGACATGATACACATGCACTTGACATGATACATATGCACCAGCATGATACACACGCACCTGACATGATACACACGTACCTGACATGATATAGACGCACCAGCATGATACACATGTACCAGCAAGATACACATGCACTTGACATGATACACATGCACCTGACATGATACACATGCACTTGACATGATACACATGCAGCAGCATGATACACATGCACCTGACATGATACACATGCACTTGACATGATACACATGCACCTGACATGATACACATGCACTTGACATGATACATATGCACCAGCATGATACACATGCACCTGACATGATACACACGCACCTGACATGATATAGACGCACCTGACATGATACACATGCACCAGCATGATACACATGCACCTGACATGATACACATGCGCCTGACATGATACACATGCACCTGACATGATACACATGCACTTGACATGATGCACATGCACCCGACATGATACACATGCACCTGACATGATACACATGCACCTGACATGATACATATGCACCAGCATGATACGCACCTGACATGATACACACGCACCTGACATGATACACACGCACGAGCATGATACACATGCACCTGACATGATACACACGCACCTGACATGATACACACGCACCAGCATGATACACACACACCTGTCATGATACACATGCACCTGACATGATAAACACGCACCAGCATGATACACATGCACCTGACATGATACACATGCACTTGACATGATACACATGCACCTGACATGATACACATGCACTTGACATGATACAGATGCAGCAGCATGATACACATGTACCTGACATGATACACATGCACTTGACATGATACACATGCACCTGACATGATACACATGCACTTGACATGATACACATGCACTTGACATGATACACATGCACCAGCATGATACACATGCACTTGACATGATACACATGCACCAGCATGATACACATACACCGGCATTATACACGTGCACCGGCATGATACACATGCACCTGACATGATACACATGCGCCTGACATGATACACATGCACCTGACATGGTACACATGCACTTGACATGATACACATGCACCCGACATGATACACATCCACCTGACATGATACACATGCACCTGACATGATACATATGCACCAGCATGATACGCACCTGACATGATACACACGCACCTGACTTGATATACACGCACCAGCATGATACACATGCACCTGACATGATACACATGCACTTGACATGATACACATGCACCAGCATGATACACATGAACCTGACATGATACACACGCACCTGACATGATACACATGCACCGGCATTATACACATGCACCGGCGTGATACACATGCACCTGACATGATACACATGCGCCTGACATGATACACATGCACCTGACATGATACACATGCACTTGACATGATACACATGCACCTGACATGATACACATGCACTTGACATGATATAGACGCACCAGCATGATACACACGCACCTGACATGATACACATGCACTTGACATGATACACATGCAGCAGCATGATACACATGCACCTGACATGATACACATGCACTTGACATGATACACATGCACCTGACATGATACACATGCACTTGACATGATACATATGCACCAGCATGATACACATGCACCTGACATGATACACATGCACTTGACATGATACACATGCACCTGACATGATACACATGCATTTGACATGATACACATGCAGCAGCATGGTACACATGCACCTGACATGATACACATGCACTTGACATGATACACATGCATCTGACATGATACACATGCACTTGACATGATACAGATGCAGCAGCATGATACACATGCACCTGACATGATCCACACGCACCTGACATGATACACACGCACCTGACATGATACACACGCACCTGACATGATACACACGCACCTGACATGATATACACGCACCAGCATGATACACATGTACCAGCAAGATACACATGCACTTGACATGATACACATGCACCTGACATGATACACATGCACTTGATATGATACACATGCAGCAGCATGATACACATGCAGCAGCATGATACACATGCAGCAGCATGATACACATGCACCTGACATGATACACATGCACTTGACATGATACACATGCACCTGACATGATACACATGCACTTGACATGATACATATGCACCAGCATGATACACATGCACCTGACATGATACACATGCACCTGACATGATACACACGCACCAGCATGATACACATGCACCTGACATGATACACATGCACCTGACATGATAAACACGCACCAGCATGATACACATGCACCTGACATGATACACATGCACTTGACATGATACACATGCACCTGACATGATACACATGCACTTGACATGATACAGATGCTGCAGCATGATACACATGCACCTGACATTATCCACATGCACCTGACATGATACACATGCACCTGACATGATACACACGCACCTGACATGATACACACGCACCTGACATGATACACACGCACCTGACATGATACACACGCACCTGAAATGATATACACGCACCAGCATGATACACATGTACCAGCAAGATACACATGCACTTGACATGATACACATGCACCTGACATGATACACATGCACTTGACATGATACACATGCACCTGGCATGATACACATGCAATTGACATGATACACATGCAGCAGCATGGTACACATGCACCTGACATGATACACATGCACTTGACTTGATACACATGCACCTGACATGATACACATGCACCTGACATGATACACATGCACCTGACATGATACACATGCACCTGACATGATACACATGCACCTGACATGATACATATGCACCAGCATGATACGCACCTGACATGATACACACGCACCTGACATGATACACACGCACCAGCATGATACACATGCACCTGACATGATACACATGCACTTGACATGATACACATGCACCTGACATCATACACATGCACTTGACATGATACACATGCACCTGGCATGATACACATGCATTTGACATGATACACATGCAGCAGCATGATACACATGCACCTGACATGATACACATGCACCTGACATGATACACACGCACCTGACATGATACACACGCACCTGACATGATACACACTCACCTGAAATGATATACACGCACCAGCATGATACACATGTACCAGCAAGATACACATGCACTTGACATGATACACATGCACCTGACATGATACACATGCACTTGACATGATACACATGCACCTGGCATGATACACATGCATTTGACATGATACACATGCAGCAGCATGGTACACATGAACTTGACATGATACACATGCACCTGACATGATACACATGCACTTAACATGATACATATGCACCAGCATGATACACATGCACCTGACATGATACACATGCACCTGACATGATACACACGCACCAGCATGATACACACGCACCTGACATGATACACACGCACCTGACATGATATACACGCACCAGCATGATACACATGCACCTGACATGACACACATGCACTTGACATGATACATATGCACCTGACATGATACACATGCACTTGACATTATACACATGCAGCAGCATGATACACATGCACCTGACATGATACACACGCACCTGACATGATACACACGCACCAGCATGATACACACGCACCTGACATGATACACACGCACCTGACATGATGTACACGCACCAGCATGATACACATGCACCTGACATGATACACATGCACTTGACATGATACACATGCACCTGACATGATACACATGCACTTGACATGATACATATGCACCAGCATGATACACACGCACCTGACATGATACACACGTACCTGACATGATATAGACGCACCAGCATGATACACATGTACCAGCAAGATACACATGCACTTGACATGATACACATGCACCTGACATGATACACATGCACTTGACATGATACACATGCAGCAGCATGATACACATGCACCTGACATGATACACATGCACTTGACATGATACACATGCACCTGACATGATACACATGCACTTGACATGATACATATGCACCAGCATGATACACATGCACCTGACATGATACACACGCACCTGACATGATATAGACGCACCTGACATGATACACATGCACCAGCATGATACACATGCACCTGACATGATACACATGCGACTGACATGATACACATGCAACTGACATGATACACATGCACTTGACATGATGCACATGCACCCGACATGATACACATGCACCTGACATGATACACATGCACCTGACATGATACATATGCACCAGCATGATACGCACCTGACATGATACACACGCACCTGACATGATACACACGCACGAGCATGATACACATGCACCTGACATGATACACACGCACCTGACATGATACACACGCACCAGCATGATACACACACACCTGACATGATACACATGCACCTGACATGATAAACACGCACCAGCATGATACACATGCACCTGACATGATACACATGCACTTGACATGATACACATGCATCTGACATGATACACATGCACTTGACATGATACAGATGCAGCAGCATGATACACATGTACCTGACATGATACACATGCACTTGACATGATACACATGCACCTGACATGATACACATGCACCTGACATGATATACACGCACCAGCATGATACACATGTACCAGCATGATACACATGAACCTGACATGATACACACTCACCTGACATGATACACATGCACCGGCATTATACACATGCACCGGCATGATACACATGCACCTGACATGATACACATGCGCCTGACATGATACACATGCACCTGACATGATACACATGCACTTGACATGATACACATGCACCTGACATGATACATATGCACTTGACATGATACATATGCACCAGCATGATACACAAGCACCTGACATGATACACACGCACCTGACATGATATAGACGCACCAGCATGATACACATGTACCAGCAAGATATACATGCACTTGACATGATACACATGCACCTGACATGATACACATGCACTTAACATGATACACATGCAGCAGCATGATACACATGCAGCAGCATGATACACATGCACCTGACATGATACACATGCACTTGACATGATACACATGCACCTGACATGATACACATGCACTTGACATGATACACATGCACCAGCATGATACACACGCACCTTACATGATACACACGCACCTGACATGATACACACGCACCAGCATGATACACACGCACCTGACATGATACACACGCACCTGACATGATATACACACACCAGCATGATACAAACGCACCTGACATGATACACACGCACTTGACATGATATACACATACCAGCATGATACACACGCACCTGACATGATACACACGCACCTGACATGATACACACGCACCAGCATGATACACACGCACCTGACATGATACACACGCACCTGACATGATATAAACGCACCAGCATGATACCCATGCACCTGACATGATACACATGCACTTGACGTGATACACATGCACCTGGCATGATACACATGCATTTGACATGATACACATGCAGCAGCATGGTACACATGCACCTGACATGATACACACGCACCAGCATGATACACACGCACCTGACATGATACACACGCACCTGACATGATATACACGCACCAGCATGATACACATGTACCAGCAAGATACACATGCACTTGACATGATACACATGCACCTGACATGATACACATGCAATTGACATGATACACATGCAGCAGCATGATACACATGCAGCAGCATGATACACATGCAGCAGCATGATACACATGCACCTGACATGATACACATGAACTTGACATGATACACATGCACCTGACATGATACACATGCACTTGACATGATACATATGCACCAGCATGATACACATGCACCTGACATGATACATATGCACCAGCGTGATGCACAAGCACCTGACATGATACACACGCACCTGACATGATACATATGCACCAGCGTGATACACAAGCACCTGACATGATACACACGCACCTGACATGATACACACGCACCTGACATGATACACACCCACCTGACATGATATACACACACCAGCATGATACACATGGACCTGACATGATACACATGCACTTGACATGATACACATGCACCAGACATGATACACATGCACTTGACATTATACACATGCAGCAGCATGATACACATGCACCTGACATGATACACATGCACTTGACATGATACACACCCACCAGCATGATACACACGCACCTGACATGATACACACGCACCTGACATGATACACACGCACCAGCATGATACAAACGCACCTGATATGATACACACGCACCTGACATGATATACACGCACCAGCATGATACACACGCACCTGACATGATGCACACGCACCTGACATGATACACACGCACCAGCATGATACACACGCACCTGACATGATACACACGCACCTGACATGATATACACGCACCAGCATGATACCCATGCACCTGACATGATACACATGCACTTGACATGATACACATGCACCTGGCATGATACACATGCATTTGACATTATACACATGCAGCAGCATGGTACACATGCACCTGACATGATACACATGCACTTGACTTGATACACATGCACCTGACATGATACACATGCACCTGACATGATACACATGCACCTGACATGATACACATGCACCTGACATGATACACACGCACCTGACATGATAAACACGCACCTGACATGATACACACGCACCTGACATGATACACACGCACCTGACATGATATACACGCACCAGCATGATAAACATGTACCAGCAAGATACACATGCACTTGATATGATACACATGCACCTGACATGATACACATGCACTTGACATGATACACATGCAGCAGCATGATACACATGCAGCAGCATGATACACATGCACCTGACATGATACACATGAACTTGACATGATACACATGCACCTGACATGATACACATGCACTTGACATGATACATATGCACCAGCATGATACACATGCACCTGACATGATACACACGCACCAGCATGATACACACGCACCTGACATGATACACATGCACCTGACATGATATACACGCACCAGCATGATACACATGCACCTGACATGATACACATGCACTTGACATGATACACATGCACCTGACATGATACACATGCACTTGATATTATACACACGCACCAGCATGATACACACGCACCTGACATGATACACACGCACCTGACATGATATACACGCACCAGCGTGATACACATGCACCTGACATGATACACATGCACTTGACATGATACACATGCACCTGACATGATACACATGCACTTGACATGATACACATGCAGCAGCATGATACACATGCACCTGACATGATACACATGCACTTGACATGATACACATGCACCTGACATGATACACATGCACTTGACATGATACATATGCACCAGCATGATACACATGCACCTGACATGATACACACGCACCTGACATGATATAGACGCACCTGACATGATACACATGCACCAGCATGATACACATGCACCTGACATGATACACATGCGCCTGACATGATACACATGCACCTGACATGATACACATGCACTTGACATGATGCACATGCAACCGACATGATACACATGCACCTGACATGATACACATGCACCTGACATGATACATATGCACCAGCATGATACGCACCTGACATGATACACACGCACCTGACATGATACACACGCACGAGCATGATACACATGCACCTGACATGATACACACGCACCTGACATGATACACACGCACCAGCATGATACACACACACCTGACATGATACACATGCACCTGACATGATAAACACGCACCAGCATGATACACATGCACCTGACATGATACACATGCACTTGACATGATACACATGCACCTGACATGATACACATGCACTTGACATGATACAGATGCAGCAGCATGATACACATGTACCTGACATGATACACATGCACTTGACATGATACACATGCACCTGACATGATACACATGCACTTGACATGATACACATGCACTTGACATGATACACATGCACCAGCATGATACACATGCACTTGACATGATACACATGCACCAGCATGATACACATACACCGGCATTATACACATGCACCGGCATGATACACATGCACCTGACATGATACACATGCGCCTGACATGATACACATGCACCTGACATGGTACACATGCACTTGACATGATACACATGCACCCGACATGATACACATCCACCTGACATGATACACATGCACCTGACATGATACATATGCACCAGCATGATACGCACCTGACATGATACACACGCACCTGACTTGATATACACGCACCAGCATGATACACATGCACCTGACATGATACACATGCACTTGACATGATACACATGCACCAGCATGATACACATGAACCTGACATGATACACACGCACCTGACATGATACACATGCACCGGCATTATACACATGCACCGGCGTGATACACATGCACCTGACATGATACACATGCGCCTGACATGATACACATGCACCTGACATGATACACATGCACTTGACATGATACACATGCACCTGACATGATACACATGCACTTGACATGATACATATGCACCAGCATGATACACAAGCACCTGACATGATACACACGCACCTGACATGATATAGACGCACCAGCATGATACACATGTACCAGCAAGATACACATGCACTTGACATGATACACATGCACCTGACATGATACACATGCACTTGACATGATACACATGCAGCAGCATGATACACATGCACCTGACATGATACACATGCACTTGACATGATACACATGCACCTGACATGATACACATGCACTTGACATGATACATATGCACCAGCATGATACACATGCACCTGACATGATACACATGCACTTGACATGATACACATGCACCTGACATGATACACATGCATTTGACATGATACACATGCAGCAGCATGGTACACATGCACCTGACATGATACACATGCACTTGACATGATACACATGCATCTGACATGATACACATGCACTTGACATGATACAGATGCAGCAGCATGATACACATGCACCTGACATGATCCACACGCACCTGACATGATACACACGCACCTGACATGATACACACGCACCTGACATGATACACACGCACCTGACATGATATACACGCACCAGCATGATACACATGTACCAGCAAGATACACATGCACTTGACATGATACACATGCACCTGACATGATACACATGCACTTGATATGATACACATGCAGCAGCATGATACACATGCAGCAGCATGATACACATGCAGCAGCATGATACACATGCACCTGACATGATACACATGCACTTGACATGATACACATGCACCTGACATGATACAAATGCACTTGACATGATACATATGCACCAGCATGATACACATGCACCTGACATGATACACATGCACCTGACATGATACACACGCACCAGCATGATACACATGCACCTGACATGATACACATGCACCTGACATGATAAACACGCACCAGCATGATACACATGCACCTGACATGATACACATGCACTTGACATGATACACATGCACCTGACATGATACACATGCACTTGACATGATACAGATGCAGCAGCATGATACACATGCACCTGACATTATCCACATGCACCTGACATGATACACATGCACCTGACATGATCCACACGCACCTGACATGATACACACGCACCTGACATGATACACACGCACCTGACATGATACACACGCACCTGAAATGATATACACGCACCAGCATGATACACATGTACCAGCAAGATACACATGCACTTGACATGATACACATGCACCTGACATGATACACATGCACTTGACATGATACACATGCACCTGGCATGATACACATGCATTTGACATGATACACATGCAGCAGCATGGTACACATGCACCTGACATGATACACATGCACTTGACTTGATACACATGCACCTGACATGATACACATGCACCTGACATGATACACATGCACCTGACATGATACACATGCACCTGACATGATACACATGCACCTGACATGATACATATGCACCAGCATGATACGCACCTGACATGATACACACGCACCTGACATGATACACACGCACCAGCATGATACACATGCACCTGACATGATACACATGCACTTGACATGATACACATGCACCTGACATCATACACATGCACTTGACATGATACACATGCACCTGGCATGATACACATGCATTTGACATGATACACATGCAGCAGCATGATACACATGCACCTGACATGATACACATGCACCTGACATGATACACACGCACCTGACATGATACACACGCACCTGACATGATACACACTCACCTGAAATGATATACACGCACCAGCATGATACACATGTACCAGCAAGATACACATGCACTTGACATGATACACATGCACCTGACATGATACACATGCACTTGACATGATACACATGCACCTGGCATGATACACATGCATTTGACATGATACACATGCAGCAGCATGGTACACATGAACTTGACATGATACACATGCACCTGACATGATACACATGCACTTAACATGATACATATGCACCAGCATGATACACATGCACCTGACATGATACACATGCACCTGACATGATACACACGCACCAGCATGATACACACGCACCTGACATGATACACACGCACCTGACATGATATACACGCACCAGCATGATACACATGCACCTCACATGACACACATGCACTTGACATGATACATATGCACCTGACATGATACACATGCACTTGACATTATACACATGCAGAAGCATGATACACATGCACCTGACATGATACACACGCACCTGACATGATACACACGCACCAGCATGATACACACGCACCTGACATGATACACACGCACCTGACATGATGTACACGCACCAGCATGATACACATGCACCTGACATGATACACATGCACTTGACATGATACACATGCATCTGACATGATACACATGCACTTGACATGATACAGATGCAGCAGCATGATACACATGCACCTGACATGATCCACACGCACCTGACATGATACACACGCACCTGACATGATACACACGCACCTGACATGATACACACGCACCTGACATGATATACACGCACCAGCATGATACACATGTACCAGCAAGATACACATGCACTTGACATGATACACATGCACCTGACATGATACACATGCACTTGATATGATACACTTGCAGCAGCATGATACACATGCAGCAGCATGATACACATGCAGCAGCATGATACACATGCACCTGACATGATACACATGCACTTGACATGATACACATGCACCTGACATGATACAAATGCACTTGACATGATACATATGCACCAGCATGATACACATGCACCTGACATGATACACATGCACCTGACATGATACACACGCACCAGCATGATACACATGCACCTGACATGATACACATGCACCTGACATGATAAACACGCACCAGCATGATACACATGCACCTGACATGATACACATGCACTTGACATGATACACATGCACCTGACATGATACACATGCACTTGACATGATACAGATGCAGCAGCATGATACACATGCACCTGACATTATCCACATGCACCTGACATGATACACATGCACCTGACATGATACACACGCACCTGACATGATACACACGCACCTGACATGATACACACGCACCTGACATGATACACACGCACCTGAAATGATATACACGCACCAGCATGATACACATGTACCAGCAAGATACACATGCACTTGACATGATACACATGCACCTGACATGATACACATGCACTTGACATGATACACATGCACCTGGCATGATACACATGCATTTGACATGATACACATGCAGCAGCATGGTACACATGCACCTGACATGATACACATGCACTTGACTTGATACACATGCACCTGACATGATACACATGCACCTGACATGATACACATGCACCTGACATGATACACATGCACCTGACATGATACACATGCACCTGACATGATACATATGCACCAGCATGATACGCACCTGACATGATACACACGCACCTGACATGATACACACGCACCAGCATGATACACATGCACCTGACATGATACACATGCACTTGACATGATACACATGCACCTGACATCATACACATGCACTTGACATGATACACATGCACCTGGCATGATACACATGCATTTGACATGATACACATGCAGCAGCATGATACACATGCACCTGACATGATACACATGCACCTGACATGATACACACGCACCTGACATGATACACACGCACCTGACATGATACACACTCACCTGAAATGATATACACGCACCAGCATGATACACATGTACCAGCAAGATACACATGCACTTGACATGATACACATGCACCTGACATGATACACATGCACTTGACATGATACACATGCACCTGGCATGATACACATGCATTTGACATGATACACATGCAGCAGCATGGTACCCATGAACTTGACATGATACACATGCACCTGACATGATACACATGCACTTAACATGATACATATGCACCAGCATGATACACATGCACCTGACATGATACACACGCACCAGCATGATACACACGCACCTGACATGATACACACGCACCTGACATGATATACACGCACCAGCATGATACACATGCACCTCACATGACACACATGCACTTGACATGATACATATGCACCTGACATGATACACATGCACTTGACATTATACACATGCAGCAGCATGATACACATGCACCTGACATGATACACACGCACCTGACATGATACACACGCACCAGCATGATACACACGCACCTGACATGATACACACGCACCTGACATGATGTACACGCACCAGCATGATACACATGCACCTGACATGATACACATGCACTTGACATGATACACATGCACCTGACATGATACACATGCACTTGACATGATACATATGCACCAGCATGATACACACGCACCTGACATGATACACACGTACCTGACATGATATAGACGCACCAGCATGATACACATGTACCAGCAAGATACACATGCACTTGACATGATACACATGCACCTGACATGATACACATGCACTTGACATGATACACATGCAGCAGCATGATACACATGCACCTGACATGATACACATGAACTTGACATGATACACATGCACCTGACATGATACACATGCACTTGACATGATACATATGCACCAGCATGATACACATGCACCTGACATGATACACACGCACCTGACATGATATAGACGCACCTGACATGATACACATGCACCAGCATGATACACATGCACCTGACATGATACACATGCGCCTGACATGATACACATGCACCTGACATGATACACATGCACTTGACATGATGCACATGCACCCGACATGATACACATGCACCTGACATGATACACATGCACCTGACATGATACATATGCACCAGCATGATACGCACCTGACATGATACACACGCACCTGACATGATACACACGCACGAGCATGATACACATGCACCTGACATGATACACACGCACCTGACATGATACACACGCACCAGCATGATACACACACACCTGACATGATACACATGCACCTGACATGATAAACACGCACCAGCATGATACACATGCACCTGACATGATACACATGCACTTGACATGATACACATGCACCTGACATGATACACATGCACTTGACATGATACAGATGCAGCAGCATGATACACATGTACCTGACATGATACACATGCACTTGACATGATACACATGCACCTGACATGATACACATGCACTTGACATGATACACATGCACTTGACATGATACACATGCACCAGCATGATACACATGCACTTGACATGATACACATGCACCAGCATGATACACATACACCGGCATTATACACATGCACCGGCATGATACACATGCACCTGACATGATACACATGCGCCTGACATGATACACATGCACCTGACATGGTACACATGCACTTGACATGATACACATGCACCCGACATGATACACATCCACCTGACATGATACACATGCACCTGACATGATACATATGCACCAGCATGATACGCACCTGACATGATACACACGCACCTGACTTGATATACACGCACCAGCATGATACACATGCACCTGACATGATACACATGCACTTGACATGATACACATGCACCAGCATGATACACATGAACCTGACATGATACACATGCACCTGACATGATACACATGCACCGGCATTATACACATGCACCGGCGTGATACACATGCACCTGACATGATACACATGCGCCTGACATGATACACATGCACCTGACATGATACACATGCACTTGACATGATACACATGCACCTGACATGATACACATGCACTTGACATGATATAGACGCACCAGCATGATACACACGCACCTGACATGATACACATGCACTTGACATGATACACATGCAGCAGCATGATACACATGCACCTGACATGATACACATGCACTTGACATGATACACATGCACCTGACATGATACACATGCACTTGACATGATACATATGCACCAGCATGATACACATGCACCTGACATGATACACATGCACTTGACATGATACACATGCACCTGACATGATACACATGCATTTGACATGATACACATGCAGCAGCATGGTACACATGCACCTGACATGATACACATGCACTTGACATGATACACATGCATCTGACATGATACACATGCACTTGACATGATACAGATGCACCTGACATGATACACATGCACCTGACATGATCCACACGCACCTGACATGATACACACGCACCTGACATGATACACACGCACCTGACATGATACACACGCACCTGACATGATATACACGCACCAGCATGATACACATGTACCAGCAAGATACACATGCACTTGACATGATACACATGCACCTGACATGATACACATGCACTTGATATGATACACATGCAGCAGCATGATACACATGCAGCAGCATGATACACATGCAGCAGCATGATACACATGCACCTGACATGATACACATGCACTTGACATGATACACATGCACCTGACATGATACACATGCACTTGACATGATACATATGCACCAGCATGATACACATGCACCTGACATGATACACATGCACCTGACATGATACACACGCACCAGCATGATACACATGCACCTGACATGATACACATGCACCTGACATGATAAACACGCACCAGCATGATACACATGCACCTGACATGATACACATGCACTTGACATGATACACATGCACCTGACATGATACACATGCACTTGACATGATACAGATGCAGCAGCATGATACACATGCACCTGACATTATCCACATGCACCTGACATGATACACATGCACCTGACATGATACACACGCACCTGACATGATACACACGCACCTGACATGATACACACGCACCTGACATGATACACACGCACCTGAAATGATATACACGCACCAGCATGATACACATGTACCAGCAAGATACACATGCACTTGACATGATACACATGCACCTGACATGATACACATGCACTTGACATGATACACATGCACCTGGCATGATACACATGCATTTGACATGATACACATGCAGCAGCATGGTACACATGCACCTGACATGATACACATGCACCTGACATGATACACATGCACCTGACATGATACATATGCACCAGCATGATACGCACCTGACATGATACACACGCACCTGACATGATACACACGCACCAGCATGATACACATGCACCTGACATGATACACATGCACTTGACATGATACACATGCACCTGACATCATACACATGCACTTGACATGATACACATGCACCTGGCATGATACACATGCATTTGACATGATACACATGCAGCAGCATGATACACACGCACCAGCATGATACACACGCACCTGATATGATACACACGCACCTGACATGATGTACACGCACCAGCATGATACACATGCACCTGACATGATACACATGCACTTGACATGATACACATGCACCTGACATGATACACATGCACTTGACATGATACATATGCACCAGCATGATACACACGCACCTGACATGATACACACGTACCTGACATGATATAGACGCACCAGCATGATACACATGTACCAGCAAGATACACATGCACTTGACATGATACACATGCACCTGACATGATACACATGCACTTGACATGATACACATGCAGCAGCATGATACACATGCACCTGACATGATACACATGAACTTGACATGATACACATGCACCTGACATGATACACATGCACTTGACATGATACATATGCACCAGCATGATACACATGCACCTGACATGATACACACGCACCTGACATGATATAGACGCACCTGACATGATACACATGCACCAGCATGATACACATGCACCTGACATGATACACATGCGCCTGACATGATACACATGCACCTGACATGATACACATGCACTTGACATGATGCACATGCACCCGACATGATACACATGCACCTGACATGATACACATGCACCTGACATGATACATATGCACCAGCATGATACGCACCTGACATGATACACACGCACCTGACATGATACACACGCACGAGCATGATACACATGCACCTGACATGATACACACGCACCTGACATGATACACACGCACCAGCATGATACACACACACCTGACATGATACACATGCACCTGACATGATAAACACGCACCAGCATGATACACATGCACCTGACATGATACACATGCACTTGACATGATACACATGCACCTGACATGATACACATGCACTTGACATGATACAGATGCAGCAGCATGATACACATGTACCTGACATGATACACATGCACTTGACATGATACACATGCACCTGACATGATACACATGCACTTGACATGATACACATGCACTTGACATGATACACATGCACCAGCATGATACACATGCACTTGACATGATACACATGCACCAGCATGATACACATACACCGGCATTATACACATGCACCGGCATGATACACATGCACCTGACATGATACACATGCGCCTGACATGATACACATGCACCTGACATGGTACACATGCACTTGACATGATACACATGCACCCGACATGATACACATCCACCTGACATGATACACATGCACCTGACATGATACATATGCACCAGCATGATACGCACCTGACATGATACACACGCACCTGACTTGATATACACGCACCAGCATGATACACATGCACCTGACATGATACACATGCACTTGACATGATACACATGCACCAGCATGATACACATGAACCTGACATGATACACACGCACCTGACATGATACACATGCACCGGCATTATACACATGCACCGGCGTGATACACATGCACCTGACATGATACACATGCGCCTGACATGATACACATGCACCTGACATGATACACATGCACTTGACATGATACACATGCACCTGACATGATACACATGCACTTGACATGATATAGACGCACCAGCATGATACACACGCACCTGACATGATACACATGCACTTGACATGATACACATGCAGCAGCATGATACACATGCACCTGACATGATACACATGCACTTGACATGATACACATGCACCTGACATGATACACATGCACTTGACATGATACATATGCACCAGCATGATACACATGCACCTGACATGATACACATGCACTTGACATGATACACATGCACCTGACATGATACACATGCACTTGACATGATACATATGCACCAGCATGATACACATGCACCTGACATGATACACATGCACCTGACATGATACACACGCACCAGCATGATACACATGCACCTGACATGATACACATGCACCTGACATGATAAACACGCACCAGCATGATACACATGCACCTGACATGATACACATGCACTTGACATGATACACATGCACCTGACATGATACACATGCACTTGACATGATACAGATGCAGCAGCATGATACACATGCACCTGACATTATCCACATGCACCTGACATGATACACATGCACCTGACATGATACACACGCACCTGACATGATACACACGCACCTGACATGATACACACGCACCTGACATGATACACACGCACCTGAAATGATATACACGCACCAGCATGATACACATGTACCAGCAAGATACACATGCACTTGACATGATACACATGCACCTGACATGATACACATGCACTTGACATGATACACATGCACCTGGCATGATACACATGCATTTGACATGATACACATGCAGCAGCATGGTACACATGCACCTAACATGATACACATGCACTTGACTTGATACACATGCACCTGACATGATACACATGCACCTGACATGATACACATGCACCTGACATGATACACATGCACCTGACATGATACACATGCACCTGACATGATACATATGCACCAGCATGATACGCACCTGACATGATACACACGCACCTGACATGATACACACGCACCAGCATGATACACATGCACCTGACATGATACACATGCACTTGACATGATACACATGCACCTGACATGATACACATGCACTTGACATGATACACATGCACCTGACATCATACACATGCACCTGACATGATACACATGCACCTGACATGATACACACGCACCTGACATGATACACACGCACCTGACATGATACACACTCACCTGAAATGATATACACGCACCAGCATGATACACATGTACCAGCAAGATACACATGCACTTGACATGATACACATGCACCTGACATGATACACATGCACTTGACATGATACACATGCACCTGGCATGATACACATGCATTTGACATGATACACATGCAGCAGCATGGTACACATGAACTTGACATGATACACATGCACCTGACATGATACACATGCACTTAACATGATACATATGCACCAGCATGATACACATGCACCTGACATGATACACATGCACCTGACATGATACACACGCACCAGCATGATACACACGCACCTGACATGATACACACGCACCTGACATGATATACACGCACCAGCATGATACACATGCACCTGACATGACACACATGCACTTGACATGATACATATGCACCTGACATGATACACATGCACTTGACATTATACACATGCAGCAGCATGATACACATGCACCTGACATGATACACACGCACCTGACATGATACACACGCACCAGCATGATACACACGCACCTGACATGATACACACGCACCTGACATGATGTACACGCACCAGCATGATACACATGCACCTGACATGATACACATGCACTTGACATGATACACATGCACCTGACATGATACACATGCACTTGACATGATACATATGCACCAGCATGATACACACGCACCTGACATGATACACACGTACCTGACATGATATAGACGCACCAGCATGATACACATGTACCAGCAAGATACACATGCACTTGACATGATACACATGCACCTGACATGATACACATGCACTTGACATGATACACATGCAGCAGCATGATACACATGCACCTGACATGATACACATGCACTTGACATGATACACATGCACCTGACATGATACACATGCACTTGACATGATACATATGCACCAGCATGATACACATGCACCTGACATGATACACACGCACCTGACATGATATAGACGCACCTGACATGATACACATGCACCAGCATGACACACATGCACCTGACATGATACACATGCGACTGACATGATACACATGCACCTGACATGATACACATGCACTTGACATGATGCACATGCACCCGACATGATACACATGCACCTGACATGATACACATGCACCTGACATGATACATATGCACCAGCATGATACGCACCTGACATGATACACACGCACCTGACATGATACACACGCACGAGCATGATACACATGCACCTGACATGATACACACGCACCTGACATGATACACACGCACCAGCATGATACACACACACCTGTCATGATACACATGCACCTGACATGATAAACACGCACCAGCATGATACACATGCACCTGACATGATACACATGCACTTGACATGATACACATGCACCTGACATGATACACATGCACTTGACATGATACAGATGCAGCAGCATGATACACATGTACCTGACATGATACACATGCACTTGACATGATACACATGCACCTGACATGATACACATGCACTTGACATGATACACATGCACTTGACATGATACACATGCACCAGCATGATACACATGCACTTGACATGATACACATGCACCAGCATGATACACATACACCGGCATTATACACATGTACCAGCATGATACACATGAACCTGACATGATACACATGCACTTGACATGATACACATGCACCTGACATGATACACATGCACTTGACATGATACACATGCACCAGCATGATACACATGCACTTGACATGATACACATGCACCAGCATGATACACATACACCGGCATTATACACATGTACCAGCATGATACACATGCACCTGACATGATACACATGCACTTGACATGATACACATGCACCTGACATGATACACATGCACTTGACATGATACACATGCACCTGACATGATATACACGCACCAGCATGATACACATGTACCAGCATGATACACATGAACCTGACATGATACACACTCACCTGACATGATACACATGCACCGGCATTATACACATGCACCGGCATGATACACATGCACCTGACATGATACACATGCGCCTGACATGATACACATGCACCTGACATGATACACATGCACTTGACATGATACACATGCACCTGACATGATACACATGCACTTGACATGATACATATGCACCAGCATGATACACAAGCACCTGACATGATACACACGCACCTGACATGATATAGACGCACCAGCATGATACACATGTACCAGCAAGATATACATGCACTTGACATGATACACATGCACCTGACATGATACACATGCACTTAACATGATACACATGCAGCAGCATGATACACATGCAGCAGCATGATACACATGCACCTGACATGATACACATGCACTTGACATGATACACATGCACCTGACATGATACACATGCACTTGACATGATACACATGCACCAGCATGATACACACGCACCTTACATGATACACACGCACCTGACATGATACACACGCACCAGCATGATACACACGCACCTGACATGATACACACGCACCTGACATGATATACACGCACCAGCATGATACAAACGCACCTGACATGATACACACGCACTTGACATGATATACACACACCAGCATGATACACACGCACCTGACATGATACACACGCACCTGACATGATACACACGAACCAGCATGATACACACGCACCTGACATGATACACACGCACCTGACATGATATAAACGCACCAGCATGATACCCATGCACCTGACATGATACACATGCACTTGACGTGATACACATGCACCTGGCATGATACACATGCATTTGACATGATACACATGCAGCAGCATGGTACACATGCACCTGACATGATACACGTGCACTTGACATGATACACATGCACCTGACATGATACACATGCATTTGACATGATACACATGCAGCAGCATGGTACACATGCACCTGACATGATACACATGCACTTGACATGATACACATGCATCTGACATGATACACATGCACTTGACATGATACAGATGCAGCAGCATGATACACATGCACCTGACATGATCCACACGCACCTGACATGATACACACGCACCTGACATGATACACACGCACCTGACATGATACACACGCACCTGACATGATATACACGCACCAGCATGATACACATGTACCAGCAAGATACACATGCACTTGACATGATACACATGCACCTGACATGATACACATGCACTTGATATGATACACATGCAGCAGCATGATACACATGCAGCAGCATGATACACATGCAGCAGCATGATACACATGCACCTGACATGATACACATGCACTTGACATGATACACATGCACCTGACATGATACACATGCACTTGACATGATACATATGCACCAGCATGATACACATGCACCTGACATGATACACATGCACCTGACATGATACACACGCACCAGCATGATACACATGCACCTGACATGATACACATGCACCTGACATGATAAACACGCACCAGCATGATACACATGCACCTGACATGATACACATGCACTTGACATGATACACATGCACCTGACATGATACACATGCACTTGACATGATACAGATGCTGCAGCATGATACACATGCACCTGACATTATCCACATGCACCTGACATGATACACATGCACCTGACATGATACACACGCACCTGACATGATACACACGCACCTGACATGATACACACGCACCTGACATGATACACACGCACCTGAAATGATATACACGCACCAGCATGATACACATGTACCAGCAAGATACACATGCACTTGACATGATACACATGCACCTGACATGATACACATGCACTTGACATGATACACATGCACCTGGCATGATACACATGCAATTGACATGATACACATGCAGCAGCATGGTACACATGCACCTGACATGATACACATGCACTTGACTTGATACACATGCACCTGACATGATACACATGCACCTGACATGATACACATGCACCTGACATGATACACATGCACCTGACATGATACACATGCACCTGACATGATACATATGCACCAGCATGATACGCACCTGACATGATACACACGCACCTGACATGATACACACGCACCAGCATGATACACATGCACCTGACATGATACACATGCACTTGACATGATACACATGCACCTGACATCATACACATGCACTTGACATGATACACATGCACCTGGCATGATACACATGCATTTGACATGATACACATGCAGCAGCATGATACACATGCACCTGACATGATACACATGCACCTGACATGATACACACGCACCTGACATGATACACACGCACCTGACATGATACACACTCACCTGAAATGATATACACGCACCAGCATGATACACATGTACCAGCAAGATACACATGCACTTGACATGATACACATGCACCTGACATGATACACATGCACTTGACATGATACACATGCACCTGGCATGATACACATGCATTTGACATGATACACATGCAGCAGCATGGTACACATGAACTTGACATGATACACATGCACCTGACATGATACACATGCACTTAACATGATACATATGCACCAGCATGATACACATGCACCTGACATGATACACATGCACCTGACATGATACACACGCACCAGCATGATACACACGCACCTGACATGATACACACGCACCTGACATGATATACACGCACCAGCATGATACACATGCACCTGACATGACACACATGCACTTGACATGATACATATGCACCTGACATGATACACATGCACTTGACATTATACACATGCAGCAGCATGATACACATGCACCTGACATGATACACACGCACCTGACATGATACACACGCACCAGCATGATACACACGCACCTGACATGATACACACGCACCTGACATGATGTACACGCACCAGCATGATACACATGCACCTGACATGATACACATGCACTTGACATGATACACATGCACCTGACATGATACACATGCACTTGACATGATACATATGCACCAGCATGATACACACGCACCTGACATGATACACACGTACCTGACATGATATAGACGCACCAGCATGATACACATGTACCAGCAAGATACACATGCACTTGACATGATACACATGCACCTGACATGATACACATGCACTTGACATGATACACATGCAGCAGCATGATACACATGCACCTGACATGATACACATGCACTTGACATGATACACATGCACCTGACATGATACACATGCACTTGACATGATACATATGCACCAGCATGATACACATGCACCTGACATGATACACACGCACCTGACATGATATAGACGCACCTGACATGATACACATGCACCAGCATGATACACATGCACCTGACATGATACACATGCGACTGACATGATACACATGCAACTGACATGATACACATGCACTTGACATGATGCACATGCACCCGACATGATACACATGCACCTGACATGATACACATGCACCTGACATGATACATATGCACCAGCATGATACGCACCTGACATGATACACACGCACCTGACATGATACACACGCACGAGCATGATACACATGCACCTGACATGATACACACGCACCTGACATGATACACACGCACCAGCATGATACACACACACCTGACATGATACACATGCACCTGACATGATAAACACGCACCAGCATGATACACATGCACCTGACATGATACACATGCACTTGACATGATACACATGCATCTGACATGATACACATGCACTTGACATGATACAGATGCAGCAGCATGATACACATGTACCTGACATGATACACATGCACTTGACATGATACACATGCACCTGACATGATACACATGCACCTGACATGATATACACGCACCAGCATGATACACATGTACCAGCATGATACACATGAACCTGACATGATACACACTCACCTGACATGATACACATGCACCGGCATTATACACATGCACCGGCATGATACACATGCACCTGACATGATACACATGCGCCTGACATGATACACATGCACCTGACATGATACACATGCACTTGACATGATACACATGCACCTGACATGATACATATGCACTTGACATGATACATATGCACCAGCATGATACACAAGCACCTGACATGATACACACGCACCTGACATGATATAGACGCACCAGCATGATACACATGTACCAGCAAGATATACATGCACTTGACATGATACACATGCACCTGACATGATACACATGCACTTAACATGATACACATGCAGCAGCATGATACACATGCAGCAGCATGATACACATGCACCTGACATGATACACATGCACTTGACATGATACACATGCACCTGACATGATACACATGCACTTGACATGATACACATGCACCAGCATGATACACACGCACCTTACATGATACACACGCACCTGACATGATACACACGCACCAGCATGATACACACGCACCTGACATGATACACACGCACCTGACATGATATACACACACCAGCATGATACAAACGCACCTGACATGATACACACGCACTTGACATGATATACACATACCAGCATGATACACACGCACCTGACATGATACACACGCACCTGACATGATACACACGCACCAGCATGATACACACGCACCTGACATGATACACACGCACCTGACATGATATAAACGCACCAGCATGATACCCATGCACCTGACATGATACACATGCACTTGACGTGATACACATGCACCTGGCATGATACACATGCATTTGACATGATACACATGCAGCAGCATGGTACACATGCACCTGACATGATACACACGCACCAGCATGATACACACGCACCTGACATGATACACACGCACCTGACATGATATACACGCACCAGCATGATACACATGTACCAGCAAGATACACATGCACTTGACATGATACACATGCACCTGACATGATACACATGCAATTGACATGATACACATGCAGCAGCATGATACACATGCAGCAGCATGATACACATGCAGCAGCATGATACACATGCACCTGACATGATACACATGAACTTGACATGATACACATGCACCTGACATGATACACATGCACTTGACATGATACATATGCACCAGCATGATACACATGCACCTGACATGATACATATGCACCAGCGTGATGCACAAGCACCTGACATGATACACACGCACCTGACATGATACATATGCACCAGCGTGATACACAAGCACCTGACATGATACACACGCACCTGACATGATACACACGCACCTGACATGATACACACCCACCTGACATGATATACACACACCAGCATGATACACATGGACCTGACATGATACACATGCACTTGACATGATACACATGCACCAGACATGATACACATGCACTTGACATTATACACATGCAGCAGCATGATACACATGCACCTGACATGATACACATGCACTTGACATGATACACACCCACCAGCATGATACACACGCACCTGACATGATACACACGCACCTGACATGATACACACGCACCAGCATGATACAAACGCACCTGATATGATACACACGCACCTGACATGATATACACGCACCAGCATGATACACACGCACCTGACATGATGCACACGCACCTGACATGATACACACGCACCAGCATGATACACACGCACCTGACATGATACACACGCACCTGACATGATATACACGCACCAGCATGATACCCATGCACCTGACATGATACACATGCACTTGACATGATACACATGCACCTGGCATGATACACATGCATTTGACATTATACACATGCAGCAGCATGGTACACATGCACCTGACATGATACACATGCACTTGACTTGATACACATGCACCTGACATGATACACATGCACCTGACATGATACACATGCACCTGACATGATACACATGCACCTGACATGATACACACGCACCTGACATGATAAACACGCACCTGACATGATACACACGCACCTGACATGATACACACGCACCTGACATGATATACACGCACCAGCATGATAAACATGTACCAGCAAGATACACATGCACTTGATATGATACACATGCACCTGACATGATACACATGCACTTGACATGATACACATGCAGCAGCATGATACACATGCAGCAGCATGATACACATGCACCTGACATGATACACATGAACTTGACATGATACACATGCACCTGACATGATACACATGCACTTGACATGATACATATGCACCAGCATGATACACATGCACCTGACATGATACACACGCACCAGCATGATACACACGCACCTGACATGATACACATGCACCTGACATGATATACACGCACCAGCATGATACACATGCACCTGACATGATACACATGCACTTGACATGATACACATGCACCTGACATGATACACATGCACTTGATATTATACACACGCACCAGCATGATACACACGCACCTGACATGATACACACGCACCTGACATGATATACACGCACCAGCGTGATACACATGCACCTGACATGATACACATGCACTTGACATGATACACATGCACCTGACATGATACACATGCACTTGACATGATACACATGCAGCAGCATGATACACATGCACCTGACATGATACACATGCACTTGACATGATACACATGCACCTGACATGATACACATGCACTTGACATGATACATATGCACCAGCATGATACACATGCACCTGACATGATACACACGCACCTGACATGATATAGACGCACCTGACATGATACACATGCACCAGCATGATACACATGCACCTGACATGATACACATGCGCCTGACATGATACACATGCACCTGACATGATACACATGCACTTGACATGATGCACATGCAACCGACATGATACACATGCACCTGACATGATACACATGCACCTGACATGATACATATGCACCAGCATGATACGCACCTGACATGATACACACGCACCTGACATGATACACACGCACGAGCATGATACACATGCACCTGACATGATACACACGCACCTGACATGATACACACGCACCAGCATGATACACACACACCTGACATGATACACATGCACCTGACATGATAAACACGCACCAGCATGATACACATGCACCTGACATGATACACATGCACTTGACATGATACACATGCACCTGACATGATACACATGCACTTGACATGATACAGATGCAGCAGCATGATACACATGTACCTGACATGATACACATGCACTTGACATGATACACATGCACCTGACATGATACACATGCACTTGACATGATACACATGCACTTGACATGATACACATGCACCAGCATGATACACATGCACTTGACATGATACACATGCACCAGCATGATACACATACACCGGCATTATACACATGCACCGGCATGATACACATGCACCTGACATGATACACATGCGCCTGACATGATACACATGCACCTGACATGGTACACATGCACTTGACATGATACACATGCACCCGACATGATACACATCCACCTGACATGATACACATGCACCTGACATGATACATATGCACCAGCATGATACGCACCTGACATGATACACACGCACCTGACTTGATATACACGCACCAGCATGATACACATGCACCTGACATGATACACATGCACTTGACATGATACACATGCACCAGCATGATACACATGAACCTGACATGATACACACGCACCTGACATGATACACATGCACCGGCATTATACACATGCACCGGCGTGATACACATGCACCTGACATGATACACATGCGCCTGACATGATACACATGCACCTGACATGATACACATGCACTTGACATGATACACATGCACCTGACATGATACACATGCACTTGACATGATACATATGCACCAGCATGATACACAAGCACCTGACATGATACACACGCACCTGACATGATATAGACGCACCAGCATGATACACATGTACCAGCAAGATACACATGCACTTGACATGATACACATGCACCTGACATGATACACATGCACTTGACATGATACACATGCAGCAGCATGATACACATGCACCTGACATGATACACATGCACTTGACATGATACACATGCACCTGACATGATACACATGCACTTGACATGATACATATGCACCAGCATGATACACATGCACCTGACATGATACACATGCACTTGACATGATACACATGCACCTGACATGATACACATGCATTTGACATGATACACATGCAGCAGCATGGTACACATGCACCTGACATGATACACATGCACTTGACATGATACACATGCATCTGACATGATACACATGCACTTGACATGATACAGATGCAGCAGCATGATACACATGCACCTGACATGATCCACACGCACCTGACATGATACACACGCACCTGACATGATACACACGCACCTGACATGATACACACGCACCTGACATGATATACACGCACCAGCATGATACACATGTACCAGCAAGATACACATGCACTTGACATGATACACATGCACCTGACATGATACACATGCACTTGATATGATACACATGCAGCAGCATGATACACATGCAGCAGCATGATACA
Source organism: Microtus oregoni (assembly GCF_018167655.1). Taxonomy (NCBI): domain Eukaryota; kingdom Metazoa; phylum Chordata; class Mammalia; order Rodentia; family Cricetidae; genus Microtus; species Microtus oregoni. The sequence continues at coordinate 273,104 of NW_024544843.1, read as the reverse complement.
CATGCAGCAGCATGATACACATGCACCTGACATGATACACATGCACTTGACATGATACACATGCACCTGACATGATACAAATGCACTTGACATGATACATATGCACCAGCATGATACACATGCACCTGACATGATACACATGCACCTGACATGATACACACGCACCAGCATGATACACATGCACCTGACATGATACACATGCACCTGACATGATAAACACGCACCAGCATGATACACATGCACCTGACATGATACACATGCACTTGACATGATACACATGCACCTGACATGATACACATGCACTTGACATGATACAGATGCAGCAGCATGATACACATGCACCTGACATTATCCACATGCACCTGACATGATACACATGCACCTGACATGATCCACACGCACCTGACATGATACACACGCACCTGACATGATACACACGCACCTGACATGATACACACGCACCTGAAATGATATACACGCACCAGCATGATACACATGTACCAGCAAGATACACATGCACTTGACATGATACACATGCACCTGACATGATACACATGCACTTGACATGATACACATGCACCTGGCATGATACACATGCATTTGACATGATACACATGCAGCAGCATGGTACACATGCACCTGACATGATACACATGCACTTGACTTGATACACATGCACCTGACATGATACACATGCACCTGACATGATACACATGCACCTGACATGATACACATGCACCTGACATGATACACATGCACCTGACATGATACATATGCACCAGCATGATACGCACCTGACATGATACACACGCACCTGACATGATACACACGCACCAGCATGATACACATGCACCTGACATGATACACATGCACTTGACATGATACACATGCACCTGACATCATACACATGCACTTGACATGATACACATGCACCTGGCATGATACACATGCATTTGACATGATACACATGCAGCAGCATGATACACATGCACCTGACATGATACACATGCACCTGACATGATACACACGCACCTGACATGATACACACGCACCTGACATGATACACACTCACCTGAAATGATATACACGCACCAGCATGATACACATGTACCAGCAAGATACACATGCACTTGACATGATACACATGCACCTGACATGATACACATGCACTTGACATGATACACATGCACCTGGCATGATACACATGCATTTGACATGATACACATGCAGCAGCATGGTACACATGAACTTGACATGATACACATGCACCTGACATGATACACATGCACTTAACATGATACATATGCACCAGCATGATACACATGCACCTGACATGATACACATGCACCTGACATGATACACACGCACCAGCATGATACACACGCACCTGACATGATACACACGCACCTGACATGATATACACGCACCAGCATGATACACATGCACCTCACATGACACACATGCACTTGACATGATACATATGCACCTGACATGATACACATGCACTTGACATTATACACATGCAGAAGCATGATACACATGCACCTGACATGATACACACGCACCTGACATGATACACACGCACCAGCATGATACACACGCACCTGACATGATACACACGCACCTGACATGATGTACACGCACCAGCATGATACACATGCACCTGACATGATACACATGCACTTGACATGATACACATGCATCTGACATGATACACATGCACTTGACATGATACAGATGCAGCAGCATGATACACATGCACCTGACATGATCCACACGCACCTGACATGATACACACGCACCTGACATGATACACACGCACCTGACATGATACACACGCACCTGACATGATATACACGCACCAGCATGATACACATGTACCAGCAAGATACACATGCACTTGACATGATACACATGCACCTGACATGATACACATGCACTTGATATGATACACTTGCAGCAGCATGATACACATGCAGCAGCATGATACACATGCAGCAGCATGATACACATGCACCTGACATGATACACATGCACTTGACATGATACACATGCACCTGACATGATACACATGCGCCTGACATGATACACATGCACCTGACATGATACACATGCACTTGACATGATGCACATGCAACCGACATGATACACATGCACCTGACATGATACACATGCACCTGACATGATACATATGCACCAGCATGATACGCACCTGACATGATACACACGCACCTGACATGATACACACGCACGAGCATGATACACATGCACCTGACATGATACACACGCACCTGACATGATACACACGCACCAGCATGATACACACACACCTGACATGATACACATGCACCTGACATGATAAACACGCACCAGCATGATACACATGCACCTGACATGATACACATGCACTTGACATGATACACATGCACCTGACATGATACACATGCACTTGACATGATACAGATGCAGCAGCATGATACACATGTACCTGACATGATACACATGCACTTGACATGATACACATGCACCTGACATGATACACATGCACTTGACATGATACACATGCACTTGACATGATACACATGCACCAGCATGATACACATGCACTTGACATGATACACATGCACCAGCATGATACACATACACCGGCATTATACACATGCACCGGCATGATACACATGCACCTGACATGATACACATGCGCCTGACATGATACACATGCACCTGACATGGTACACATGCACTTGACATGATACACATGCACCCGACATGATACACATCCACCTGACATGATACACATGCACCTGACATGATACATATGCACCAGCATGATACGCACCTGACATGATACACACGCACCTGACTTGATATACACGCACCAGCATGATACACATGCACCTGACATGATACACATGCACTTGACATGATACACATGCACCAGCATGATACACATGAACCTGACATGATACACACGCACCTGACATGATACACATGCACCGGCATTATACACATGCACCGGCGTGATACACATGCACCTGACATGATACACATGCGCCTGACATGATACACATGCACCTGACATGATACACATGCACTTGACATGATACACATGCACCTGACATGATACACATGCACTTGACATGATACATATGCACCAGCATGATACACAAGCACCTGACATGATACACACGCACCTGACATGATATAGACGCACCAGCATGATACACATGTACCAGCAAGATACACATGCACTTGACATGATACACATGCACCTGACATGATACACATGCACTTGACATGATACACATGCAGCAGCATGATACACATGCACCTGACATGATACACATGCACTTGACATGATACACATGCACCTGACATGATACACATGCACTTGACATGATACATATGCACCAGCATGATACACATGCACCTGACATGATACACATGCACTTGACATGATACACATGCACCTGACATGATACACATGCATTTGACATGATACACATGCAGCAGCATGGTACACATGCACCTGACATGATACACATGCACTTGACATGATACACATGCATCTGACATGATACACATGCACTTGACATGATACAGATGCAGCAGCATGATACACATGCACCTGACATGATCCACACGCACCTGACATGATACACACGCACCTGACATGATACACACGCACCTGACATGATACACACGCACCTGACATGATATACACGCACCAGCATGATACACATGTACCAGCAAGATACACATGCACTTGACATGATACACATGCACCTGACATGATACACATGCACTTGATATGATACACATGCAGCAGCATGATACACATGCAGCAGCATGATACACATGCAGCAGCATGATACACATGCACCTGACATGATACACATGCACTTGACATGATACACATGCACCTGACATGATACAAATGCACTTGACATGATACATATGCACCAGCATGATACACATGCACCTGACATGATACACATGCACCTGACATGATACACACGCACCAGCATGATACACATGCACCTGACATGATACACATGCACCTGACATGATAAACACGCACCAGCATGATACACATGCACCTGACATGATACACATGCACTTGACATGATACACATGCACCTGACATGATACACATGCACTTGACATGATACAGATGCAGCAGCATGATACACATGCACCTGACATTATCCACATGCACCTGACATGATACACATGCACCTGACATGATCCACACGCACCTGACATGATACACACGCACCTGACATGATACACACGCACCTGACATGATACACACGCACCTGAAATGATATACACGCACCAGCATGATACACATGTACCAGCAAGATACACATGCACTTGACATGATACACATGCACCTGACATGATACACATGCACTTGACATGATACACATGCACCTGGCATGATACACATGCATTTGACATGATACACATGCAGCAGCATGGTACACATGCACCTGACATGATACACATGCACTTGACTTGATACACATGCACCTGACATGATACACATGCACCTGACATGATACACATGCACCTGACATGATACACATGCACCTGACATGATACACATGCACCTGACATGATACATATGCACCAGCATGATACGCACCTGACATGATACACACGCACCTGACATGATACACACGCACCAGCATGATACACATGCACCTGACATGATACACATGCACTTGACATGATACACATGCACCTGACATCATACACATGCACTTGACATGATACACATGCACCTGGCATGATACACATGCATTTGACATGATACACATGCAGCAGCATGATACACATGCACCTGACATGATACACATGCACCTGACATGATACACACGCACCTGACATGATACACACGCACCTGACATGATACACACTCACCTGAAATGATATACACGCACCAGCATGATACACATGTACCAGCAAGATACACATGCACTTGACATGATACACATGCACCTGACATGATACACATGCACTTGACATGATACACATGCACCTGGCATGATACACATGCATTTGACATGATACACATGCAGCAGCATGGTACACATGAACTTGACATGATACACATGCACCTGACATGATACACATGCACTTAACATGATACATATGCACCAGCATGATACACATGCACCTGACATGATACACATGCACCTGACATGATACACACGCACCAGCATGATACACACGCACCTGACATGATACACACGCACCTGACATGATATACACGCACCAGCATGATACACATGCACCTCACATGACACACATGCACTTGACATGATACATATGCACCTGACATGATACACATGCACTTGACATTATACACATGCAGAAGCATGATACACATGCACCTGACATGATACACACGCACCTGACATGATACACACGCACCAGCATGATACACACGCACCTGACATGATACACACGCACCTGACATGATGTACACGCACCAGCATGATACACATGCACCTGACATGATACACATGCACTTGACATGATACACATGCATCTGACATGATACACATGCACTTGACATGATACAGATGCAGCAGCATGATACACATGCACCTGACATGATCCACACGCACCTGACATGATACACACGCACCTGACATGATACACACGCACCTGACATGATACACACGCACCTGACATGATATACACGCACCAGCATGATACACATGTACCAGCAAGATACACATGCACTTGACATGATACACATGCACCTGACATGATACACATGCACTTGATATGATACACTTGCAGCAGCATGATACACATGCAGCAGCATGATACACATGCAGCAGCATGATACACATGCACCTGACATGATACACATGCACTTGACATGATACACATGCACCTGACATGATACAAATGCACTTGACATGATACATATGCACCAGCATGATACACATGCACCTGACATGATACACATGCACCTGACATGATACACACGCACCAGCATGATACACATGCACCTGACATGATACACATGCACCTGACATGATAAACACGCACCAGCATGATACACATGCACCTGACATGATACACATGCACTTGACATGATACACATGCACCTGACATGATACACATGCACTTGACATGATACAGATGCAGCAGCATGATACACATGCACCTGACATTATCCACATGCACCTGACATGATACACATGCACCTGACATGATACACACGCACCTGACATGATACACACGCACCTGACATGATACACACGCACCTGACATGATACACACGCACCTGAAATGATATACACGCACCAGCATGATACACATGTACCAGCAAGATACACATGCACTTGACATGATACACATGCACCTGACATGATACACATGCACTTGACATGATACACATGCACCTGGCATGATACACATGCATTTGACATGATACACATGCAGCAGCATGGTACACATGCACCTGACATGATACACATGCACTTGACTTGATACACATGCACCTGACATGATACACATGCACCTGACATGATACACATGCACCTGACATGATACACATGCACCTGACATGATACACATGCACCTGACATGATACATATGCACCAGCATGATACGCACCTGACATGATACACACGCACCTGACATGATACACACGCACCAGCATGATACACATGCACCTGACATGATACACATGCACTTGACATGATACACATGCACCTGACATCATACACATGCACTTGACATGATACACATGCACCTGGCATGATACACATGCATTTGACATGATACACATGCAGCAGCATGATACACATGCACCTGACATGATACACATGCACCTGACATGATACACACGCACCTGACATGATACACACGCACCTGACATGATACACACTCACCTGAAATGATATACACGCACCAGCATGATACACATGTACCAGCAAGATACACATGCACTTGACATGATACACATGCACCTGACATGATACACATGCACTTGACATGATACACATGCACCTGGCATGATACACATGCATTTGACATGATACACATGCAGCAGCATGGTACCCATGAACTTGACATGATACACATGCACCTGACATGATACACATGCACTTAACATGATACATATGCACCAGCATGATACACATGCACCTGACATGATACACACGCACCAGCATGATACACACGCACCTGACATGATACACACGCACCTGACATGATATACACGCACCAGCATGATACACATGCACCTCACATGACACACATGCACTTGACATGATACATATGCACCTGACATGATACACATGCACTTGACATTATACACATGCAGCAGCATGATACACATGCACCTGACATGATACACACGCACCTGACATGATACACACGCACCAGCATGATACACACGCACCTGACATGATACACACGCACCTGACATGATGTACACGCACCAGCATGATACACATGCACCTGACATGATACACATGCACTTGACATGATACACATGCACCTGACATGATACACATGCACTTGACATGATACATATGCACCAGCATGATACACACGCACCTGACATGATACACACGTACCTGACATGATATAGACGCACCAGCATGATACACATGTACCAGCAAGATACACATGCACTTGACATGATACACATGCACCTGACATGATACACATGCACTTGACATGATACACATGCAGCAGCATGATACACATGCACCTGACATGATACACATGAACTTGACATGATACACATGCACCTGACATGATACACATGCACTTGACATGATACATATGCACCAGCATGATACACATGCACCTGACATGATACACACGCACCTGACATGATATAGACGCACCTGACATGATACACATGCACCAGCATGATACACATGCACCTGACATGATACACATGCGCCTGACATGATACACATGCACCTGACATGATACACATGCACTTGACATGATGCACATGCACCCGACATGATACACATGCACCTGACATGATACACATGCACCTGACATGATACATATGCACCAGCATGATACGCACCTGACATGATACACACGCACCTGACATGATACACACGCACGAGCATGATACACATGCACCTGACATGATACACACGCACCTGACATGATACACACGCACCAGCATGATACACACACACCTGACATGATACACATGCACCTGACATGATAAACACGCACCAGCATGATACACATGCACCTGACATGATACACATGCACTTGACATGATACACATGCACCTGACATGATACACATGCACTTGACATGATACAGATGCAGCAGCATGATACACATGTACCTGACATGATACACATGCACTTGACATGATACACATGCACCTGACATGATACACATGCACTTGACATGATACACATGCACTTGACATGATACACATGCACCAGCATGATACACATGCACTTGACATGATACACATGCACCAGCATGATACACATACACCGGCATTATACACATGCACCGGCATGATACACATGCACCTGACATGATACACATGCGCCTGACATGATACACATGCACCTGACATGGTACACATGCACTTGACATGATACACATGCACCCGACATGATACACATCCACCTGACATGATACACATGCACCTGACATGATACATATGCACCAGCATGATACGCACCTGACATGATACACACGCACCTGACTTGATATACACGCACCAGCATGATACACATGCACCTGACATGATACACATGCACTTGACATGATACACATGCACCAGCATGATACACATGAACCTGACATGATACACATGCACCTGACATGATACACATGCACCGGCATTATACACATGCACCGGCGTGATACACATGCACCTGACATGATACACATGCGCCTGACATGATACACATGCACCTGACATGATACACATGCACTTGACATGATACACATGCACCTGACATGATACACATGCACTTGACATGATATAGACGCACCAGCATGATACACACGCACCTGACATGATACACATGCACTTGACATGATACACATGCAGCAGCATGATACACATGCACCTGACATGATACACATGCACTTGACATGATACACATGCACCTGACATGATACACATGCACTTGACATGATACATATGCACCAGCATGATACACATGCACCTGACATGATACACATGCACTTGACATGATACACATGCACCTGACATGATACACATGCATTTGACATGATACACATGCAGCAGCATGGTACACATGCACCTGACATGATACACATGCACTTGACATGATACACATGCATCTGACATGATACACATGCACTTGACATGATACAGATGCACCTGACATGATACACATGCACCTGACATGATCCACACGCACCTGACATGATACACACGCACCTGACATGATACACACGCACCTGACATGATACACACGCACCTGACATGATATACACGCACCAGCATGATACACATGTACCAGCAAGATACACATGCACTTGACATGATACACATGCACCTGACATGATACACATGCACTTGATATGATACACATGCAGCAGCATGATACACATGCAGCAGCATGATACACATGCAGCAGCATGATACACATGCACCTGACATGATACACATGCACTTGACATGATACACATGCACCTGACATGATACACATGCACTTGACATGATACATATGCACCAGCATGATACACATGCACCTGACATGATACACATGCACCTGACATGATACACACGCACCAGCATGATACACATGCACCTGACATGATACACATGCACCTGACATGATAAACACGCACCAGCATGATACACATGCACCTGACATGATACACATGCACTTGACATGATACACATGCACCTGACATGATACACATGCACTTGACATGATACAGATGCAGCAGCATGATACACATGCACCTGACATTATCCACATGCACCTGACATGATACACATGCACCTGACATGATACACACGCACCTGACATGATACACACGCACCTGACATGATACACACGCACCTGACATGATACACACGCACCTGAAATGATATACACGCACCAGCATGATACACATGTACCAGCAAGATACACATGCACTTGACATGATACACATGCACCTGACATGATACACATGCACTTGACATGATACACATGCACCTGGCATGATACACATGCATTTGACATGATACACATGCAGCAGCATGGTACACATGCACCTGACATGATACACATGCACCTGACATGATACACATGCACCTGACATGATACATATGCACCAGCATGATACGCACCTGACATGATACACACGCACCTGACATGATACACACGCACCAGCATGATACACATGCACCTGACATGATACACATGCACTTGACATGATACACATGCACCTGACATCATACACATGCACTTGACATGATACACATGCACCTGGCATGATACACATGCATTTGACATGATACACATGCAGCAGCATGATACACACGCACCAGCATGATACACACGCACCTGATATGATACACACGCACCTGACATGATGTACACGCACCAGCATGATACACATGCACCTGACATGATACACATGCACTTGACATGATACACATGCACCTGACATGATACACATGCACTTGACATGATACATATGCACCAGCATGATACACACGCACCTGACATGATACACACGTACCTGACATGATATAGACGCACCAGCATGATACACATGTACCAGCAAGATACACATGCACTTGACATGATACACATGCACCTGACATGATACACATGCACTTGACATGATACACATGCAGCAGCATGATACACATGCACCTGACATGATACACATGAACTTGACATGATACACATGCACCTGACATGATACACATGCACTTGACATGATACATATGCACCAGCATGATACACATGCACCTGACATGATACACACGCACCTGACATGATATAGACGCACCTGACATGATACACATGCACCAGCATGATACACATGCACCTGACATGATACACATGCGCCTGACATGATACACATGCACCTGACATGATACACATGCACTTGACATGATGCACATGCACCCGACATGATACACATGCACCTGACATGATACACATGCACCTGACATGATACATATGCACCAGCATGATACGCACCTGACATGATACACACGCACCTGACATGATACACACGCACGAGCATGATACACATGCACCTGACATGATACACACGCACCTGACATGATACACACGCACCAGCATGATACACACACACCTGACATGATACACATGCACCTGACATGATAAACACGCACCAGCATGATACACATGCACCTGACATGATACACATGCACTTGACATGATACACATGCACCTGACATGATACACATGCACTTGACATGATACAGATGCAGCAGCATGATACACATGTACCTGACATGATACACATGCACTTGACATGATACACATGCACCTGACATGATACACATGCACTTGACATGATACACATGCACTTGACATGATACACATGCACCAGCATGATACACATGCACTTGACATGATACACATGCACCAGCATGATACACATACACCGGCATTATACACATGCACCGGCATGATACACATGCACCTGACATGATACACATGCGCCTGACATGATACACATGCACCTGACATGGTACACATGCACTTGACATGATACACATGCACCCGACATGATACACATCCACCTGACATGATACACATGCACCTGACATGATACATATGCACCAGCATGATACGCACCTGACATGATACACACGCACCTGACTTGATATACACGCACCAGCATGATACACATGCACCTGACATGATACACATGCACTTGACATGATACACATGCACCAGCATGATACACATGAACCTGACATGATACACACGCACCTGACATGATACACATGCACCGGCATTATACACATGCACCGGCGTGATACACATGCACCTGACATGATACACATGCGCCTGACATGATACACATGCACCTGACATGATACACATGCACTTGACATGATACACATGCACCTGACATGATACACATGCACTTGACATGATATAGACGCACCAGCATGATACACACGCACCTGACATGATACACATGCACTTGACATGATACACATGCAGCAGCATGATACACATGCACCTGACATGATACACATGCACTTGACATGATACACATGCACCTGACATGATACACATGCACTTGACATGATACATATGCACCAGCATGATACACATGCACCTGACATGATACACATGCACTTGACATGATACACATGCACCTGACATGATACACATGCACTTGACATGATACATATGCACCAGCATGATACACATGCACCTGACATGATACACATGCACCTGACATGATACACACGCACCAGCATGATACACATGCACCTGACATGATACACATGCACCTGACATGATAAACACGCACCAGCATGATACACATGCACCTGACATGATACACATGCACTTGACATGATACACATGCACCTGACATGATACACATGCACTTGACATGATACAGATGCAGCAGCATGATACACATGCACCTGACATTATCCACATGCACCTGACATGATACACATGCACCTGACATGATACACACGCACCTGACATGATACACACGCACCTGACATGATACACACGCACCTGACATGATACACACGCACCTGAAATGATATACACGCACCAGCATGATACACATGTACCAGCAAGATACACATGCACTTGACATGATACACATGCACCTGACATGATACACATGCACTTGACATGATACACATGCACCTGGCATGATACACATGCATTTGACATGATACACATGCAGCAGCATGGTACACATGCACCTAACATGATACACATGCACTTGACTTGATACACATGCACCTGACATGATACACATGCACCTGACATGATACACATGCACCTGACATGATACACATGCACCTGACATGATACACATGCACCTGACATGATACATATGCACCAGCATGATACGCACCTGACATGATACACACGCACCTGACATGATACACACGCACCAGCATGATACACATGCACCTGACATGATACACATGCACTTGACATGATACACATGCACCTGACATGATACACATGCACTTGACATGATACACATGCACCTGACATCATACACATGCACCTGACATGATACACATGCACCTGACATGATACACACGCACCTGACATGATACACACGCACCTGACATGATACACACTCACCTGAAATGATATACACGCACCAGCATGATACACATGTACCAGCAAGATACACATGCACTTGACATGATACACATGCACCTGACATGATACACATGCACTTGACATGATACACATGCACCTGGCATGATACACATGCATTTGACATGATACACATGCAGCAGCATGGTACACATGAACTTGACATGATACACATGCACCTGACATGATACACATGCACTTAACATGATACATATGCACCAGCATGATACACATGCACCTGACATGATACACATGCACCTGACATGATACACACGCACCAGCATGATACACACGCACCTGACATGATACACACGCACCTGACATGATATACACGCACCAGCATGATACACATGCACCTGACATGACACACATGCACTTGACATGATACATATGCACCTGACATGATACACATGCACTTGACATTATACACATGCAGCAGCATGATACACATGCACCTGACATGATACACACGCACCTGACATGATACACACGCACCAGCATGATACACACGCACCTGACATGATACACACGCACCTGACATGATGTACACGCACCAGCATGATACACATGCACCTGACATGATACACATGCACTTGACATGATACACATGCACCTGACATGATACACATGCACTTGACATGATACATATGCACCAGCATGATACACACGCACCTGACATGATACACACGTACCTGACATGATATAGACGCACCAGCATGATACACATGTACCAGCAAGATACACATGCACTTGACATGATACACATGCACCTGACATGATACACATGCACTTGACATGATACACATGCAGCAGCATGATACACATGCACCTGACATGATACACATGCACTTGACATGATACACATGCACCTGACATGATACACATGCACTTGACATGATACATATGCACCAGCATGATACACATGCACCTGACATGATACACACGCACCTGACATGATATAGACGCACCTGACATGATACACATGCACCAGCATGACACACATGCACCTGACATGATACACATGCGACTGACATGATACACATGCACCTGACATGATACACATGCACTTGACATGATGCACATGCACCCGACATGATACACATGCACCTGACATGATACACATGCACCTGACATGATACATATGCACCAGCATGATACGCACCTGACATGATACACACGCACCTGACATGATACACACGCACGAGCATGATACACATGCACCTGACATGATACACACGCACCTGACATGATACACACGCACCAGCATGATACACACACACCTGTCATGATACACATGCACCTGACATGATAAACACGCACCAGCATGATACACATGCACCTGACATGATACACATGCACTTGACATGATACACATGCACCTGACATGATACACATGCACTTGACATGATACAGATGCAGCAGCATGATACACATGTACCTGACATGATACACATGCACTTGACATGATACACATGCACCTGACATGATACACATGCACTTGACATGATACACATGCACTTGACATGATACACATGCACCAGCATGATACACATGCACTTGACATGATACACATGCACCAGCATGATACACATACACCGGCATTATACACATGTACCAGCATGATACACATGAACCTGACATGATACACATGCACTTGACATGATACACATGCACCTGACATGATACACATGCACTTGACATGATACACATGCACCAGCATGATACACATGCACTTGACATGATACACATGCACCAGCATGATACACATACACCGGCATTATACACATGTACCAGCATGATACACATGCACCTGACATGATACACATGCACTTGACATGATACACATGCACCTGACATGATACACATGCACTTGACATGATACACATGCACCTGACATGATATACACGCACCAGCATGATACACATGTACCAGCATGATACACATGAACCTGACATGATACACACTCACCTGACATGATACACATGCACCGGCATTATACACATGCACCGGCATGATACACATGCACCTGACATGATACACATGCGCCTGACATGATACACATGCACCTGACATGATACACATGCACTTGACATGATACACATGCACCTGACATGATACACATGCACTTGACATGATACATATGCACCAGCATGATACACAAGCACCTGACATGATACACACGCACCTGACATGATATAGACGCACCAGCATGATACACATGTACCAGCAAGATATACATGCACTTGACATGATACACATGCACCTGACATGATACACATGCACTTAACATGATACACATGCAGCAGCATGATACACATGCAGCAGCATGATACACATGCACCTGACATGATACACATGCACTTGACATGATACACATGCACCTGACATGATACACATGCACTTGACATGATACACATGCACCAGCATGATACACACGCACCTTACATGATACACACGCACCTGACATGATACACACGCACCAGCATGATACACACGCACCTGACATGATACACACGCACCTGACATGATATACACGCACCAGCATGATACAAACGCACCTGACATGATACACACGCACTTGACATGATATACACACACCAGCATGATACACACGCACCTGACATGATACACACGCACCTGACATGATACACACGAACCAGCATGATACACACGCACCTGACATGATACACACGCACCTGACATGATATAAACGCACCAGCATGATACCCATGCACCTGACATGATACACATGCACTTGACGTGATACACATGCACCTGGCATGATACACATGCATTTGACATGATACACATGCAGCAGCATGGTACACATGCACCTGACATGATACACGTGCACTTGACATGATACACATGCACCTGACATGATACACATGCACCTGACATGATACATATGCACCTGACATGATACACATGCACCTGACATGCGCACCTGACATGATACACACGCACCAGCATGATACACACGCACCTGACATGATACACACGCACCTGACATGATATACACACACCAGCATGATACAAACGCACCTGACATGATACACACGCACTTGACATGATATACACATACCAGCATGATACACACGCACCTGACATGATACACACGCACCTGACATGATACACACGCACCAGCATGATACACACGCACCTGACATGATACACACGCACCTGACATGATATAAACGCACCAGCATGATACCCATGCACCTGACATGATACACATGCACTTGACGTGATACACATGCACCTGGCATGATACACATGCATTTGACATGATACACATGCAGCAGCATGGTACACATGCACCTGACATGATACACACGCACCAGCATGATACACACGCACCTGACATGATACACACGCACCTGACATGATATACACGCACCAGCATGATACACATGTACCAGCAAGATACACATGCACTTGACATGATACACATGCACCTGACATGATACACATGCAATTGACATGATACACATGCAGCAGCATGATACACATGCAGCAGCATGATACACATGCAGCAGCATGATACACATGCACCTGACATGATACACATGAACTTGACATGATACACATGCACCTGACATGATACACATGCACTTGACATGATACATATGCACCAGCATGATACACATGCACCTGACATGATACATATGCACCAGCGTGATGCACAAGCACCTGACATGATACACACGCACCTGACATGATACATATGCACCAGCGTGATACACAAGCACCTGACATGATACACACGCACCTGACATGATACACACGCACCTGACATGATACACACCCACCTGACATGATATACACACACCAGCATGATACACATGGACCTGACATGATACACATGCACTTGACATGATACACATGCACCAGACATGATACACATGCACTTGACATTATACACATGCAGCAGCATGATACACATGCACCTGACATGATACACATGCACTTGACATGATACACACCCACCAGCATGATACACACGCACCTGACATGATACACACGCACCTGACATGATACACACGCACCAGCATGATACAAACGCACCTGATATGATACACACGCACCTGACATGATATACACGCACCAGCATGATACACACGCACCTGACATGATCCACACGCACCTGACATGATACACACGCACCAGCATGATACACACGCACCTGACATGATACACACGCACCTGACATGATATACACGCACCAGCATGATACCCATGCACCTGACATGATACACATGCACTTGACATGATACACATGCACCTGGCATGATACACATGCATTTGACATTATACACATGCAGCAGCATGGTACACATGCACCTGACATGATACACATGCACTTGACTTGATACACATGCACCTGACATGATACACATGCACCTGACATGATACACATGCACCTGACATGATACACATGCACCTGACATGATACACACGCACCTGACATGATAAACACGCACCTGACATGATACACACGCACCTGACATGATACACACGCACCTGACATGATATACACGCACCAGCATGATAAACATGTACCAGCAAGATACACATGCACTTGATATGATACACATGCACCTGACATGATACACATGCACTTGACATGATACACATGCAGCAGCATGATACACATGCAGCAGCATGATACACATGCACCTGACATGATACACATGAACTTGACATGATACACATGCACCTGACATGATACACATGCACTTGACATGATACATATGCACCAGCATGATACACATGCACCTGACATGATACACATGCACCTGACATGATACACACGCACCAGCATGATACACACGCACCTGACATGATACACATGCACCTGACATGATATACACGCACCAGCATGATACACATGCACCTGACATGATACACATGCACTTGACATGATACACATGCACCTGACATGATACACATGCACTTGATATTATACACACGCACCAGCATGATACACACGCACCTGACATGATACACACGCACCTGACATGATATACACGCACCAGCATGATACACATGCACCTGACATGATACACATGCACTTGACATGATACACATGCACCTGACATGATACACATGCACTTGACATGATACACATGCACCAGCATGATACACACGCACCTGATGTGATACACACGCACCTGACATGATACACACGCACAAGCATGATACACACGCACCTGACATGATACACACGCACCTAACATGATATACATGCACCAGCATGATACACATGCACCAGACATGATACACACGCACCTGACATGATACACACGCACCTGACATGATACACACGCACCTGACATGATACACGTGCCCCTGACATGATACACATGCACTTGACATGATACACATGCACCTGACATGATACACATGCACTTGACATGATACACATGCAGCAGCATGATACACATGCACCTGACATGATACACATGCACTTGACATGATACACATGCACCTGACATCATACACATGCACCTGACATCATACACATGCACTTGACATGATACACATGCACCAGCATGATACACAAGCACCTGACATGATACACACGCACCTGACATGATATAGACGCACCAGCATGATACACATGTACCAGCAAGATACACATGCACTTGACATGATACACATGCACCTGACATGATACACATGCACTTGACATTATACACATGCAGCAGCATGATACACATGCACCTGACATGATACACACGCACCTGACATGATACACACGCACCTGACATGATACACACGCACCTGACATGATACACACCCACCTGACATGATATACACACACCAGCATGATACACATGGACCTGACATGATACACATGCACTTGACATGATACACATGCACCAGACATGATACACATGCACTTGACATTATACACATGCAGCAGCATGATACACATGCACCTGACATGATACACATGCACTTGACATGATACACACCCACCAGCATGATACACACGCACCTGACATGATACACACGCACCTGACATGATACACACGCACCAGCATGATACAAACGCACCTGATATGATACACACGCACCTGACATGATATACACGCACCAGCATGATACACACGCACCTGACATGATCCACACGCACCTGACATGATACACACGCACCAGCATGATACACACGCACCTGACATGATACACACGCACCTGACATGATATACACGCACCAGCATGATACCCATGCACCTGACATGATACACATGCACTTGACATGATACACATGCACCTGGCATGATACACATGCATTTGACATTATACACATGCAGCAGCATGGTACACATGCACCTGACATGATACACATGCACTTGACTTGATACACATGCACCTGACATGATACACATGCACCTGACATGATACACATGCACCTGACATGATACACATGCACCTGACATGATACACACGCACCTGACATGATAAACACGCACCTGACATGATACACACGCACCTGACATGATACACACGCACCTGACATGATATACACGCACCAGCATGATAAACATGTACCAGCAAGATACACATGCACTTGATATGATACACATGCACCTGACATGATACACATGCACTTGACATGATACACATGCAGCAGCATGATACACATGCAGCAGCATGATACACATGCACCTGACATGATACACATGAACTTGACATGATACACATGCACCTGACATGATACACATGCACTTGACATGATACATATGCACCAGCATGATACACATGCACCTGACATGATACACATGCACCTGACATGATACACACGCACCAGCATGATACACACGCACCTGACATGATACACATGCACCTGACATGATATACACGCACCAGCATGATACACATGCACCTGACATGATACACATGCACTTGACATGATACACATGCACCTGACATGATACACATGCACTTGATATTATACACACGCACCAGCATGATACACACGCACCTGACATGATACACACGCACCTGACATGATATACACGCACCAGCATGATACACATGCACCTGACATGATACACATGCACTTGACATGATACACATGCACCTGACATGATACACATGCACTTGACATGATACACATGCAAAAGCATGATACACACGCACCTGATGTGATACACACGCACCTGACATGATACACACGCACAAGCATGATACACACGCACCTGACATGATACACACGCACCTAACATGATATACATGCACCAGCATGATACACATGCACCAGACATGATACACACGCACCTGACATGATACACACGCACCTGACATGATACACACGCACCTGACATGATACACGTGCCCCTGACATGATACACATGCACTTGACATGATACACATGCACCTGACATGATACACATGCACTTGACATGATACACATGCAGCAGCATGATACACATGCACCTGACATGATACACATGCACTTGACATGATACACATGCACCTGACATCATACACATGCACCTGACATCATACACATGCACTTGACATGATACACATGCACCAGCATGATACACAAGCACCTGACATGATACACACGCACCTGACATGATATAGACGCACCAGCATGATACACATGTACCAGCAAGATACACATGCACTTGACATGATACACATGCACCTGACATGATACACATGCACTTGACATTATACACATGCAGCAGCATGATACACATGCACCTGACATGATACACACGCACCTGACATGATACACACGCACCTGACATGATACACACGCACCTGACATGATACACACGCACCTGACATGATATACACGCACCAGCATGATACACATGCGTGTATATCATGTCAGGTGCGTGTGTATCATGTCAGGTGCGTTTGTATCATGCTGGTGCGTGTGTATCATGTCAGGTGCGTGTGTATCATCTCAGGTGCATGTGTATCATGCTGGTGGGCGTGTATCATGTCAAGTGCATGTGTATCATGTCAGGTGCATGTGTATCATGTCAAGTGCATGTGTATCATGTCAGGTGCATGTGTATCATGCTGCTGCATGTGTATCATGCTGCTGCATGTGTATCATGCTGCTGCATGTGTATCATGTCAAGTGCATGTGTATCATGTCAGGTGCATGTGTATCATGTCAAGTGCATGTGTATCTTGCTGGTACATGTGTATCATTCTGGTGCGTGTATATCATGTCAGGTGCGTGTGTATCGTGTGAGGTGCGTGGGTATCATGTCAGGTGCATGTGTATCATGTCAGGTGCGTGTGTATCATGTCAGGTGCGTGTGTAGCATGCTGGTGCATACGTATCATGTCAAGTGCATGTGTATGATGTCAGGTGCATGTGTATCATGTCAAGTGCATGTGTATCATGTCAGGTGCATGTGTATCATGCTGCTGCATGTGTATCATGTCGGGTGCATGTGTATCATGTCAGGTGCATGTGTATCATGTCAAGTGCATGTGTATCTTGCTGGTACATGTGTATCATGCTGGTGCGTGTATATCATGTCAGGTGCGTGTGTATCGTGTCAGGTGCGTGTGTATCATGTCAGGGGAAGGTGTATCATGCTGGTGCGTGTATATCATGTCAGGTGCGTGTGTATCATGTCAGGTGCGTGTGTATCATGTCAGGTGCGTGTGTATCATGTCAGGTGCATGTGTATCATGCAGGTGCGTGTATATCATGTCAGGTGCGTGTGTATCATGTCAGGTGCGTGTGTATCATGCTGGTGCGTGTGTATCATGTCAGGTGCCTGTGTATCATGTCAGGTGCGTGTGTATCATGCTGGTGCATGTGTATCATGTCAAGTGCATGTGTATCATGTCAGGTGCATGTGTATCATGTCAAGTGCATGTGTATCATGTCAGGTGCATGTGTATCATGCTGCTGCATGTGTATCATGTCAAGTGCATGTGTATCATGTCAGGTGCATGTGTATCATGTCAAGTGCATGTGTATCTTGCTGGTACATGTGTATCATGCTGGTGCGTGTATATCATGTCAGGTGCGTGTGTATCATGTCAGGTGCGTGTGTATCATGTCAGGTGCGTGTGTATCATGTCAGGTGCGTGTGGATCATGTCAGGTGCGTGTGTATCATGCTGCTGCATCTGTATCATGTCAAGTGCATGTGTATCATGTCAGGTGCATGTGTATCATGTCAGGTGCATGTGTATCATGTCAGGTGCATGTGTATCATGCTGCTGCATCTGTATCATGTCAAGTGCATGTGTATCATGTCAGGTGCATGTGTATCATGTCAAGTGCATGTGTATCATGTCAGGTGCATGTGTATCATGCTGGTGCGTGTTTATCATGTCAGGTGCATGTGTATCATGTCAGGTGCATGTGTATCATGCTGGTGCGTGTGTATCATGTCAGGTGCGTGTGCATCATGTCAGGTGCATGTGTATCATGCTGGTGCATATGTATCATGTCAAGTGCATGTGTATCATGTCAGGTGCATGTGTATCATGCTGCTGCATGTGTATCATGCTGCTGCATGTGTATCATGCTGCTGCATGTGTATCATGTCAAGTGCATGTGTATCATGTCAGGTGCATGTGTATCATGTCAAGTGCATGTGTATCTTGCTGGTACATGTGTATCATGCTGGTGCGTGTATATCATGTCAGGTGCGTGTGTATCATGTCAGGTGCATGTGTATCATGTCAGGTGCGTGTGGATCATGTCATGTGCGTGTGGATCATGTCAGGTGCATGTGTATCATGCTGCTGCATCTGTATCATGTCAGGTGCATGTGTATCATGCTGGTGCGTGTTTATCATGTCAGGTGCATGTGTATCATGTCAGGTGCATGTGTATCATGCTGGTGCGTGTGTATCATGTCAGGTGCGTGTGTATCATGTCAGGTGCATGTGTATCATGCTGGTGCATACGTATCATGTCAAGTGCATGTGTATCATGTCAGGTGCATGTGTATCATGCTGCTGCATGTGTATCATGCTGCTGCATGTGTATCATGCTGCTGCATGTGTATCATGTCAAGTGCATGTGTATCATGTCAGGTGCATGTGTATCATGTCAAGTGCATGTGTATCTTGCTGGTACATGTGTATCATGCTGGTGCGTGTATATCATGTCAGGTGCGTGTGTATCATGTCAGGTGCGTGTGTATCATGTCAGGTGCGTGTGTATCATGGCAGGTGCGTGTGGATCATGTCAGGTGCATGTGTATCATGCTGCTGCATCTGTATCATGTCAAGTGCATGTGTATCATGTCAGGTGAATGTGTATCATGTCAAGTGCATGTGTATCATGTCAGGTGCATGTGTATCATGCTGCTGCATCTGTATCATGTCAAGTGCATGTGTATCATGTCAGGTGCATGTGTATCATGTCAAGTGCATGTGTATCATGTCAGGTGCATGTGTATCATGCTGGTGCGTGTTTATCATGTCAGGTGCATGTGTATCATGTCAGGTGTGTGTGTATCATGCTGGTGCGTGTGTATCATGTCAGGTGCGTGTGTATCATGTCAGGTGCATGTGTATCATGCTGGTGCGTGTGTATCATATCAGGTGCGTGTGTATCATGTCAGGTGCGTATCATGCTGGTGCATATGTATCATGTCAGGTGCATGTGTATCATGTCAGGTGCATGTGTATCATGCTGGTGCGTGTTTATCATGTCAGGTGCATGTGTATCATGTCAGGTGTGTGTGTATCATGCTGGTGCGTGTGTATCATGTCAGGTGCGTGTGTATCATGTCAGGTGCATGTGTATCATGCTGGTGCGTGTGTATCATATCAGGTGCGTGTGTATCATGTCAGGTGCGTATCATGCTGGTGCATATGTATCATGTCAGGTGCATGTGTATCATGTCAGGTGCATGTGTATCATGTCGGGTGCATGTGTATCATGTCAAGTGCATGTGTATCATGTCAGGTGCATGTGTATCATGTCAGGCACATGTGTATCATGTCAGGTGCATGTGTATCATGCTGGTGCATGTGTATCATGTCAGGTGCGTGTTTATCATGTCAGGTGCATGTGTATCATGCTGGTGTGTGTATATCAAGTCAGGTGCATGTGTATCATGCTGGTGCGTGTATATCAAGTCAGGTGCGTGTGTATCATGTCAGGTGTGTATCATGCTGGTGCATATGTATCATGTCAGGTGCATGTGTATCATGTCAGGTGCATGTGTATCATGTCGTGTGCATGTGTATCATGTCAAGTGCATGTGTATCATGTCAGGTGTGTGTGTATCATGCTGGTGCGTGTGTATCATGTCAGGTGCGTGTGTATCATGTCAGGTGCATGTGTATCATGCTGGTGCGTGTGTATCATATCAGGTGCGTGTGTATCATGTCAGGTGCGTATCATGCTGGTGCATATGTATCATGTCAGGTGCATGTGTATCATGTCAGGTGCATGTGTATCATGCTGGTGCGTGTTTATCATGTCAGGTGCATGTGTATCATGTCAGGTGTGTGTGTATCATGCTGGTGCGTGTGTATCATGTCAGGTGCGTGTGTATCATGTCAGGTGCATGTGTATCATGCTGGTGCGTGTGTATCATATCAGGTGCGTGTGTATCATGTCAGGTGCGTGTGTATCATGGCAGGTGCGTGTGGATCATGTCAGGTGCATGTGTATCATGTCAGGTGCGTGTGTATCATGTCAGGTGCGTGTGTATCATGTCAGGTGCGTGTGTATCATGGCAGGTGCGTGTGGATCATGTCAGGTGCATGTGTATCATGCTGCTGCATCTGTATCATGTCAAGTGCATGTGTATCATGTCAGGTGAATGTGTATCATGTCAAGTGCATGTGTATCATGTCAGGTGCATGTGTATCATGCTGCTGCATCTGTATCATGTCAAGTGCATGTGTATCATGTCAGGTGCATGTGTATCATGTCAAGTGCATGTGTATCATGTCAGGTGCATGTGTATCATGCTGGTGCGTGTTTATCATGTCAGGTGCATGTGTATCATGTCAGGTGTGTGTGTATCATGCTGGTGCGTGTGTATCATGTCAGGTGCGTGTGTATCATGTCAGGTGCATGTGTATCATGCTGGTGCGTGTGTATCATATCAGGTGCGTGTGTATCATGTCAGGTGCGTATCATGCTGGTGCATATGTATCATGTCAGGTGCATGTGTATCATGTCAGGTGCATGTGTATCATGCTGGTGCGTGTTTATCATGTCAGGTGCATGTGTATCATGTCAGGTGTGTGTGTATCATGCTGGTGCGTGTGTATCATGTCAGGTGCGTGTGTATCATGTCAGGTGCATGTGTATCATGCTGGTGCGTGTGTATCATATCAGGTGCGTGTGTATCATGTCAGGTGCGTATCATGCTGGTGCATATGTATCATGTCAGGTGCATGTGTATCATGTCAGGTGCATGTGTATCATGTCGGGTGCATGTGTATCATGTCAAGTGCATGTGTATCATGTCAGGTGCATGTGTATCATGTCAGGCACATGTGTATCATGTCAGGTGCATGTGTATCATGCTGGTGCATGTGTATCATGTCAGGTGCGTGTTTATCATGTCAGGTGCATGTGTATCATGCTGGTGTGTGTATATCAAGTCAGGTGCATGTGTATCATGCTGGTGCGTGTATATCAAGTCAGGTGCGTGTGTATCATGTCAGGTGTGTATCATGCTGGTGCATATGTATCATGTCAGGTGCATGTGTATCATGTCAGGTGCATGTGTATCATGTCGTGTGCATGTGTATCATGTCAAGTGCATGTGTATCATGTCAGGTGTGTGTGTATCATGCTGGTGCGTGTGTATCATGTCAGGTGCGTGTGTATCATGTCAGGTGCATGTGTATCATGCTGGTGCGTGTGTATCATATCAGGTGCGTGTGTATCATGTCAGGTGCGTATCATGCTGGTGCATATGTATCATGTCAGGTGCATGTGTATCATGTCAGGTGCATGTGTATCATGCTGGTGCGTGTTTATCATGTCAGGTGCATGTGTATCATGTCAGGTGTGTGTGTATCATGCTGGTGCGTGTGTATCATGTCAGGTGCGTGTGTATCATGTCAGGTGCATGTGTATCATGCTGGTGCGTGTGTATCATATCAGGTGCGTGTGTATCATGTCAGGTGCGTATCATGCTGGTGCATATGTATCATGTCAGGTGCATGTGTATCATGTCAGGTGCATGTGTATCATGTCGGGTGCATGTGTATCATGTCAAGTGCATGTGTATCATGTCAGGTGCATGTGTATCATGTCAGGCACATGTGTATCATGTCAGGTGCATGTGTATCATGCTGGTGCATGTGTATCATGTCAGGTGCGTGTTTATCATGTCAGGTGCATGTGTATCATGCTGGTGTGTGTATATCAAGTCAGGTGCATGTGTATCATGCTGGTGCGTGTATATCAAGTCAGGTGCGTGTGTATCATGTCAGGTGTGTATCATGCTGGTGCATATGTATCATGTCAGGTGCATGTGTATCATGTCAGGTGCATGTGTATCATGTCGTGTGCATGTGTATCATGTCAAGTGCATGTGTTCCATGTCAGGTGCATGTGTATCATGTCAGGCTCATGTGTATCATGTCAGGTGCATGTGTATCATGCCGGTGCATGTGTATCATGTCAGGTGCATGTGTATCATGTCAGGCGCATGTGTATCATGTCAGGTGCATGTGTATCATGCTGGTACACGTGTATCATGTCAAGTGCATGTGTATCATGTCAGGTGCATGGGTATCATGCTGGTGCGTGTATATCATGTCAGGTGCGTGTGTATCATGTCAGGTGCGTGTGTATCATGCTGGTGCGTGTGTATCATGTCAAGTGCATGTGTATCATGTCAGGTGCATGTGTATCATGTCAAGTGCATGTGTATCTTGCTGGTACATGTGTATCATGCTGGTGCGTGTATATCATGTCAGGTGCGTGTGTATCATGTCAGGTGCCTGTGTATCATGTCAGGTGCGTGTGTATCATGTCAGGTGCGTGTGTATCATGCTGGTGCGTGTGTATCATGTCAAGTGCATGTGTATCATGTCAGGTGCATGTGTATCATGTCAGGTGCATGTGTATCATGTCAGGTGCATGTGTATAATGCTGCTGCATCTGTATCATGTCAAGTGCATGTGTATCATGTCAGGTGCATGTGTATCATGCTGGTGCGTGTTTATCATGTCAGGTGCATGTGTATCATGTCAGGTGCATGTGTATCATGCTGGTTCGTATGTATCATGTCAGGTGCGTGTGTATCATGTCAGGTGCATGTGTATCATGTCAGGTGCATGTGTATCATGCTGCTGCATGTGTATCATGCTGCTGCATGTGTATCATGCTGCTGCATGTGTATCATTTCAAGTGCATGTGTATCATGTCAGGTGCATGTGTATCATGTCAAGTGCATGTGTATCTTGCTGGTACATGTGTATCATGCTGGTGCGTGTATATCATGTCAGGTGCGTGTGTATCATGTCAGGTGCGTGTGTATCATGTCAGGTGCATGTGTATCATGGCAGGTGCGTGTGAATCAAGTCAGGAGCATGTGTATCATGCTGCTGCATCTGTATCATGTCAAGTGCATGTGTATCATGTCAGGTGCATGTGTATCATGTCAAGTGCATGTGTATCATGTCAGGTGCATGTGTATCATGCTGCTGCATCTGTATCATGTCAAGTGCATGTGTATCATGTCAGCTGCATGTGTATCATGTCAAGTGCATGTGTATCATGTCAGGTGCATGTGTATCATGCTGGTGCGTGTTTATCATGTCAGGTGCATGTGTATCATGTCAGGTGTGTGTGTATCATGCTGGTGCGTGTGTATCATGTCAGGTGCGTGTGTATCATGTCAGGTGCATGTGTATCATGCTGGTGCGTGTATATCATGTCAGGTGCGTGTGTATCATGTCAGGTGCGTATCATGCTCGTGCATATGTATCATGTCAGGTGCATGTGCATCATGTCAGGTGCATGTGTATCATGCTGCTGCATGTGTATCATGCTGCTGCATGTGTATCATGTCAAGTGCATGTGTATCATGTCAGGTGCATGTGTATCATGTCAAGTGCATGTGTATCTTGCTGGTACATGTGTATCATGCTGGTGCGTGTATATCATGTCAGGTGCGTGTGTATCATGTCAGGTGCGTGTGTATCATGTCAGGTGCGTGTGTATCATGGCAGGTGCGTGTGGATCATGTCAGGTGCATGTGTATCATGCTGCTGCATCTGTATCATGTCAAGTGCATGTGTATCATGTCAGGTGCATGTGTATCATGTCAAGTGCATGTGTATCATGTCAGGTGCATGTGTATCATGCTGCTGCATCTGTATCATGTCAATTGCATGTGTATCATGTCAGGTGCATGTGTATCATGTCAAGTGCATGTGTATCATGTCAGGTGCATGTGTATCATGCTGGTGCGTGTTTATCATGTCAGGTGCATGTGTATCATGTCCCGTGTGTGTGTATCATGCTGGTGCGTGTGTATCATGTCAGGTGCGTGTGTATCATGTCAGGTGCATGTGTATCATGCTGGTGCGTGTGTATCATGTCAGGTGCGTGTGTATCATGTCAGGTGCGTATCATGCTGGTGCATATGTATCATGTCAGGTGCATTTGTATCATGTCAGGTGCATGTGTATCATGTCGGGTGCATGTGTATCATGTCAAGTGCATGTGTATCATGTCAGGTGCATGTGTATCATGTCAGGCGCATGTGTATCATGTCAGGTGCATGTGTATCATGCTG
Organism: Microtus oregoni; assembly: GCF_018167655.1. Lineage (NCBI taxonomy): Eukaryota > Metazoa > Chordata > Mammalia > Rodentia > Cricetidae > Microtus > Microtus oregoni. Next base: position 244,019 of record NW_024544843.1, on the reverse strand, counting down.
GTGCATGTGTATCATGTCAGGTGTGTGTGTATCATGTCAGGTGCATGTGTATCATGCTGGTGTGTGTATATCAAGTCAGGTGCGTGTAAATCATGTCAGGTGCATGTGTATCATGTCAGGTGCATGTGTATCATGTCAGGCACATGTGTATCATGTCAGGTGCATGTGTATCATGCTGGTGCATGTGTATCATGTCAGGTGCGTGTGTATCATGTCAGGTGCATGTGTATCATGCTGGTGTGTGTATATCAAGTCAGGTGCGTGTGTATCATGTCAGGTGCATGTGTATCATGCTGGTGCGTGTATATCAAGTCAGGTGCGTGTGTATCATGTCAGGTGCGTATCATGCTGGTGCATATGTATCATGTCAGGTGCATGTGTATCATGTCAGGTGCATGTGTATCATGTCGGGTGCATGTGTATCATGTCAAGTGCATGTGTACCATGTCAGGTGCATGTGTATCATGTCAGGCGCATGTGTATCATGGTGGTACACGTGTATCATGTCAAGTGCATGTGTATCATGTCAGGTGCATGGGTATCATGCTGGTGCGTGTATATCATGTCAGGTGCGTGTGTATCATGTCAGGTGCGTGTGTATCATACTGGTGCGTGTGTATCATGTCAGGTGCGTGTGTATCATGTCAGGTGCGTGTGTATCATGCTGGTGCGTGTATATCATGTCAGGTGCGTGTGTATCATGTCAGGTGCGTGTGTATCATACTGGTGCGTGTGTATCATGTCAGGTGCGTGTGTATCATGTCAGGTGCATGTGTATCATGCCGGTGCATGTGTATCATGTCAGGTGCATGTGTATCATGTCAGGCGCATGTGTATCATGTCAGGTGCATGTGTATCATGCTGGTACACGTGTATCATGTCAAGTGCATGTGTATCATGTCAGGTGCATGGGTATCATGCTGGTGCGTGTATATCATGTCAGGTGCGTGTGTATCATGTCAGGTGCGTGTGTATCATACTGGTGCGTGTGTATCATGTCAGGTGCGTGTGTATCATGTCAGGTGCGTGTGTATCATGCTGGTGCGTGTATATCATGTCAGGTGCGTGTGTATCATGTCAGGTGCGTTTGTATCATGCTGGTGCGTGTGTATCATGTCAGGTGCGTGTGTATCATCTCAGGTGCATGTGTATCATGCTGGTGGGTGTGTATCATGTCAAGTGCATGTGTATCATGTCAGATGCATGTGTATCATGTCAAGTGCATGTGTATCATGTCAGGTGCATGTGTATCATGCTGCTGCATGTGTATCATGCTGCTGCATGTGTATCATGCTGCTGCATGTGTATCATGTCAAGTGCATGTGTATCATGTCAGGTGCATGTGTATCATGTCAAGTGCATGTGTATCATGCTGCTGCATGTGTATCATGTCGGGTGCATGTGTATCATGCTGGTTCGTATGTATCATGTCAGGTGCGTGTGTATCATGTCAGGTGCATGTGTATCATGTCAGGTGCATGTGTATCATGCTGCTGCATGTGTATCATGCTGCTGCATGTGTATCATGCTGCTGCATGTGTATCATGTCAAGTGCATGTGTATCATGTCAGGTGCATGTGTATCATGTCAAGTGCATGTGTATCTTGCTGGTACATGTGTATCATGCTGGTGCGTGTATATCATGTCAGGTGCGTGTGTATCATGTCAGGTGCGTGTGTATCATGTCAGGTGCATGTGTATCATGGCAGGTGCGTGTGAATCAAGTCAGGAGCATGTGTATCATGCTGCTGCATCTGTATCATGTCAAGTGCATGTGTATCATGTCAGGTGCATGTGTATCATGTCAAGTGCATGTGTATCATGTCAGGTGCATGTGTATCATGCTGCTGCATCTGTATCATGTCAAGTGCATGTGTATCATGTCAGCTGCATGTGTATCATGTCAAGTGCATGTGTATCATGTCAGGTGCATGTGTATCATGCTGGTGCGTGTTTATCATGTCAGGTGCATGTGTATCATGTCAGGTGTGTGTGTATCATGTCAGGTGCGTGTGTATCATGTCAGGTGCATGTGTATCATGCTGGTGCGTGTATATCATGTCAGGTGCGTGTGTATCATGTCAGGTGCGTATCATGCTCGTGCATATGTATCATGTCAGGTGCATGTGCATCATGTCAGGTGCATGTGTATCATGCTGCTGCATGTGTATCATGCTGCTGCATGTGTATCATGCTGCTGCATGTGTATCATGTCAAGTGCATGTGTATCATGTCAGGTGCATGTGTATCATGTCAAGTGCATGTGTATCTTGCTGGTACATGTGTATCATGCTGGTGCGTGTATATCATGTCAGGTGCGTGTGTATCATGTCAGGTGCGTGTGTATCATGTCAGGTGCGTGTGTATCATGGCAGGTGCGTGTGGATCATGTCAGGTGCATGTGTATCATGCTGCTGCATCTGTATCATGTCAAGTGCATGTGTATCATGTCAGGTGCATGTGTATCATGTCAAGTGCATGTGTATCATGTCAGGTGCATGTGTATCATGCTGCTGCATCTGTATCATGTCAATTGCATGTGTATCATGTCAGGTGCATGTGTATCATGTCAAGTGCATGTGTATCATGTCAGGTGCATGTGTATCATGCTGGTGCGTGTTTATCATGTCAGGTGCATGTGTATCATGTCCCGTGTGTGTGTATCATGCTGGTGCGTGTGTATCATGTCAGGTGCGTGTGTATCATGTCAGGTGCATGTGTATCATGCTGGTGCGTGTGTATCATGTCAGGTGCGTGTGTATCATGTCAGGTGCGTATCATGCTGGTGCATATGTATCATGTCAGGTGCATTTGTATCATGTCAGGTGCATGTGTATCATGTCGGGTGCATGTGTATCATGTCAAGTGCATGTGTATCATGTCAGGTGCATGTGTATCATGTCAGGCGCATGTGTATCATGTCAGGTGCATGTGTATCATGCTGGTGCATGTGTATCATGTCAGGTGTGTGTGTATCATGTCAGGTGCATGTGTATCATGCTGGTGTGTGTATATCAAGTCAGGTGCGTGTAAATCATGTCAGGTGCATGTGTATCATGTCAGGTGCATGTGTATCATGTCAGGCACATGTGTATCATGTCAGGTGCATGTGTATCATGCTGGTGCATGTGTATCATGTCAGGTGCGTGTGTATCATGTCAGGTGCATGTGTATCATGCTGGTGTGTGTATATCAAGTCAGGTGCGTGTGTATCATGTCAGGTGCATGTGTATCATGCTGGTGCGTGTATATCAAGTCAGGTGCGTGTGTATCATGTCAGGTGCGTATCATGCTGGTGCATATGTATCATGTCAGGTGCATGTGTATCATGTCAGGTGCATGTGTATCATGTCGGGTGCATGTGTATCATGTCAAGTGCATGTGTACCATGTCAGGTGCATGTGTATCATGTCAGTCGCATGTGTATCATGGTGGTACACGTGTATCATGTCAAGTGCATGTGTATCATGTCAGGTGCATGGGTATCATGCTGGTGCGTGTATATCATGTCAGGTGCGTGTGTATCATGTCAGGTGCGTGTGTATCATACTGGTGCGTGTGTATCATGTCAGGTGCGTGTGTATCATGTCAGGTGCGTGTGTATCATGCTGGTGCGTGTATATCATGTCAGGTGCGTGTGTATCATGTCAGGTGCGTGTGTATCATACTGGTGCGTGTGTATCATGTCAGGTGCGTGTGTATCATGTCAGGTGCATGTGTATCATGCCGGTGCATGTGTATCATGTCAGGTGCATGTGTATCATGTCAGGTGCATGTGTATCATGTCAAGTGCATGTGTATCATGTCAGGTGCATGTGTATCATGCTGGTGCGTGTTTATCATGTCAGGTGCATGTGTATCATGTCAGGTGTGTGTGTATCATGCTGGTGCGTGTGTATCATGTCAGGTGCGTGTGTATCATGTCAGGTGCATGTGTATCATGCTGGTGCGTGTGTATCATATCAGGTGCGTGTGTATCATGTCAGGTGCGTATCATGCTGGTGCATATGTATCATGTCAGGTGCATGTGTATCATGTCAGGTGCATGTGTATCATGTCGGGTGCATGTGTATCATGTCAAGTGCATGTGTATCATGTCAGGTGCATGTGTATCATGTCAGGCACATGTGTATCATGTCAGGTGCATGTGTATCATGCTGGTGCATGTGTATCATGTCAGGTGCGTGTTTATCATGTCAGGTGCATGTGTATCATGCTGGTGTGTGTATATCAAGTCAGGTGCATGTGTATCATGCTGGTGCGTGTATATCAAGTCAGGTGCGTGTGTATCATGTCAGGTGTGTATCATGCTGGTGCATATGTATCATGTCAGGTGCATGTGTATCATGTCAGGTGCATGTGTATCATGTCGTGTGCATGTGTATCATGTCAAGTGCATGTGTTCCATGTCAGGTGCATGTGTATCATGTCAGGCTCATGTGTATCATGTCAGGTGCATGTGTATCATGCCGGTGCATGTGTATCATGTCAGGTGCATGTGTATCATGTCAGGCGCATGTGTATCATGTCAGGTGCATGTGTATCATGCTGGTACACGTGTATCATGTCAAGTGCATGTGTATCATGTCAGGTGCATGGGTATCATGCTGGTGCGTGTATATCATGTCAGGTGCGTGTGTATCATGTCAGGTGCGTTTGTATCATGCTGGTGCGTGTGTATCATGTCAGGTGCGTGTGTATCATCTCAGGTGCATGTGTATCATGCTGGTGGGTGTGTATCATGTCAAGTGCATGTGTATCATGTCAGGTGCATGTGTATCATGTCAAGTGCATGTGTATCATGTCAGGTGCATGTGTATCATGTCAGGTGCGTGTGAATCATGCTGGTGCGTGTGTATCATGTCAAGTGCATGTGTATCATGTCAGGTGCATGTGTATCATGTCAAGTGCATGTGTATCTTGCTGGTACATGTGTATCATGCTGGTGCGTGTATATCATGTCAGGTGCGTGTGTATCATGTCAGGTGCCTGTGTATCATGTCAGGTGCGTGTGTATCATGTCAGGTGCGTGTGTATCATGCTGGTGCGTGTGTATCATGTCAAGTGCATGTGTATCATGTCAGGTGCATGTGTATCATGTCAGGTGCATGTGTATCATGTCAGGTGCATGTGTATAATGCTGCTGCATCTGTATCATGTCAAGTGCATGTGTATCATGTCAGGTGCATGTGTATCATGCTGGTGCGTGTTTATCATGTCAGGTGCATGTGTATCATGTCAGGTGCATGTGTATCATGCTGGTTCGTATGTATCATGTCAGGTGCGTGTGTATCATGTCAGGTGCATGTGTATCATGTCAGGTGCATGTGTATCATGCTGCTGCATGTGTATCATGCTGCTGCATGTGTATCATGCTGCTGCATGTGTATCATGTCAAGTGCATGTGTATCATGTCAGGTGCATGTGTATCATGTCAAGTGCATGTGTATCTTGCTGGTACATGTGTATCATGCTGGTGCGTGTATATCATGTCAGGTGCGTGTGTATCATGTCAGGTGCGTGTGTATCATGTCAGGTGCATGTGTATCATGGCAGGTGCGTGTGAATCAAGTCAGGAGCATGTGTATCATGCTGCTGCATCTGTATCATGTCAAGTGCATGTGTATCATGTCAGGTGCATGTGTATCATGTCAAGTGCATGTGTATCATGTCAGGTGCATGTGTATCATGCTGCTGCATCTGTATCATGTCAAGTGCATGTGTATCATGTCAGCTGCATGTGTATCATGTCAAGTGCATGTGTATCATGTCAGGTGCATGTGTATCATGCTGGTGCGTGTTTATCATGTCAGGTGCATGTGTATCATGTCAGGTGTGTGTGTATCATGCTGGTGCGTGTGTATCATGTCAGGTGCGTGTGTATCATGTCAGGTGCATGTGTATCATGCTGGTGCGTGTATATCATGTCAGGTGCGTGTGTATCATGTCAGGTGCGTATCATGCTCGTGCATATGTATCATGTCAGGTGCATGTGCATCATGTCAGGTGCATGTGTATCATGCTGCTGCATGTGTATCATGCTGCTGCATGTGTATCATGCTGCTGCATGTGTATCATGTCAAGTGCATGTGTATCATGTCAGGTGCATGTGTATCATGTCAAGTGCATGTGTATCTTGCTGGTACATGTGTATCATGCTGGTGCGTGTATATCATGTCAGGTGCGTGTGTATCATGTCAGGTGCGTGTGTATCATGTCAGGTGCGTGTGTATCATGGCAGGTGCGTGTGGATCATGTCAGGTGCATGTGTATCATGCTGCTGCATCTGTATCATGTCAAGTGCATGTGTATCATGTCAGGTGCATGTGTATCATGTCAAGTGCATGTGTATCATGTCAGGTGCATGTGTATCATGCTGCTGCATCTGTATCATGTCAATTGCATGTGTATCATGTCAGGTGCATGTGTATCATGTCAAGTGCATGTGTATCATGTCAGGTGCATGTGTATCATGCTGGTGCGTGTTTATCATGTCAGGTGCATGTGTATCATGTCCCGTGTGTGTGTATCATGCTGGTGCGTGTGTATCATGTCAGGTGCGTGTGTATCATGTCAGGTGCATGTGTATCATGCTGGTGCGTGTGTATCATGTCAGGTGCGTGTGTATCATGTCAGGTGCGTATCATGCTGGTGCATATGTATCATGTCAGGTGCATTTGTATCATGTCAGGTGCATGTGTATCATGTCGGGTGCATGTGTATCATGTCAAGTGCATGTGTATCATGTCAGGTGCATGTGTATCATGTCAGGCGCATGTGTATCATGTCAGGTGCATGTGTATCATGCTGGTGCATGTGTATCATGTCAGGTGTGTGTGTATCATGTCAGGTGCATGTGTATCATGCTGGTGTGTGTATATCAAGTCAGGTGCGTGTAAATCATGTCAGGTGCATGTGTATCATGTCAGGTGCATGTGTATCATGTCAGGCACATGTGTATCATGTCAGGTGCATGTGTATCATGCTGGTGCATGTGTATCATGTCAGGTGCGTGTGTATCATGTCAGGTGCATGTGTATCATGCTGGTGTGTGTATATCAAGTCAGGTGCGTGTGTATCATGTCAGGTGCATGTGTATCATGCTGGTGCGTGTATATCAAGTCAGGTGCGTGTGTATCATGTCAGGTGCGTATCATGCTGGTGCATATGTATCATGTCAGGTGCATGTGTATCATGTCAGGTGCATGTGTATCATGTCGGGTGCATGTGTATCATGTCAAGTGCATGTGTACCATGTCAGGTGCATGTGTATCATGTCAGGCGCATGTGTATCATGGTGGTACACGTGTATCATGTCAAGTGCATGTGTATCATGTCAGGTGCATGGGTATCATGCTGGTGCGTGTATATCATGTCAGGTGCGTGTGTATCATGTCAGGTGCGTGTGTATCATACTGGTGCGTGTGTATCATGTCAGGTGCGTGTGTATCATGTCAGGTGCGTGTGTATCATGCTGGTGCGTGTATATCATGTCAGGTGCGTGTGTATCATGTCAGGTGCGTGTGTATCATACTGGTGCGTGTGTATCATGTCAGGTGCGTGTGTATCATGTCAGGTGCATGTGTATCATGCCGGTGCATGTGTATCATGTCAGGTGCATGTGTATCATGTCAGGCGCATGTGTATCATGTCAGGTGCATGTGTATCATGCTGGTACACGTGTATCATGTCAAGTGCATGTGTATCATGTCAGGTGCATGGGTATCATGCTGGTGCGTGTATATCATGTCAGGTGCGTGTGTATCATGTCAGGTGCGTGTGTATCATACTGGTGCGTGTGTATCATGTCAGGTGCGTGTGTATCATGTCAGGTGCGTGTGTATCATGCTGGTGCGTGTATATCATGTCAGGTGCGTGTGTATCATGTCAGGTGCGTTTGTATCATGCTGGTGCGTGTGTATCATGTCAGGTGCGTGTGTATCATCTCAGGTGCATGTGTATCATGCTGGTGGGTGTGTATCATGTCAAGTGCATGTGTATCATGTCAGATGCATGTGTATCATGTCAAGTGCATGTGTATCATGTCAGGTGCATGTGTATCATGCTGCTGCATGTGTATCATGCTGCTGCATGTGTATCATGCTGCTGCATGTGTATCATGTCAAGTGCATGTGTATCATGTCAGGTGCATGTGTATCATGTCAAGTGCATGTGTATCATGCTGCTGCATGTGTATCATGTCGGGTGCATGTGTATCATGCTGGTTCGTATGTATCATGTCAGGTGCGTGTGTATCATGTCAGGTGCATGTGTATCATGTCAGGTGCATGTGTATCATGCTGCTGCATGTGTATCATGCTGCTGCATGTGTATCATGCTGCTGCATGTGTATCATGTCAAGTGCATGTGTATCATGTCAGGTGCATGTGTATCATGTCAAGTGCATGTGTATCTTGCTGGTACATGTGTATCATGCTGGTGCGTGTATATCATGTCAGGTGCGTGTGTATCATGTCAGGTGCGTGTGTATCATGTCAGGTGCATGTGTATCATGGCAGGTGCGTGTGAATCAAGTCAGGAGCATGTGTATCATGCTGCTGCATCTGTATCATGTCAAGTGCATGTGTATCATGTCAGGTGCATGTGTATCATGTCAAGTGCATGTGTATCATGTCAGGTGCATGTGTATCATGCTGCTGCATCTGTATCATGTCAAGTGCATGTGTATCATGTCAGCTGCATGTGTATCATGTCAAGTGCATGTGTATCATGTCAGGTGCATGTGTATCATGCTGGTGCGTGTTTATCATGTCAGGTGCATGTGTATCATGTCAGGTGTGTGTGTATCATGTCAGGTGCGTGTGTATCATGTCAGGTGCATGTGTATCATGCTGGTGCGTGTATATCATGTCAGGTGCGTGTGTATCATGTCAGGTGCGTATCATGCTCGTGCATATGTATCATGTCAGGTGCATGTGCATCATGTCAGGTGCATGTGTATCATGCTGCTGCATGTGTATCATGCTGCTGCATGTGTATCATGCTGCTGCATGTGTATCATGTCAAGTGCATGTGTATCATGTCAGGTGCATGTGTATCATGTCAAGTGCATGTGTATCTTGCTGGTACATGTGTATCATGCTGGTGCGTGTATATCATGTCAGGTGCGTGTGTATCATGTCAGGTGCGTGTGTATCATGTCAGGTGCGTGTGTATCATGGCAGGTGCGTGTGGATCATGTCAGGTGCATGTGTATCATGCTGCTGCATCTGTATCATGTCAAGTGCATGTGTATCATGTCAGGTGCATGTGTATCATGTCAAGTGCATGTGTATCATGTCAGGTGCATGTGTATCATGCTGCTGCATCTGTATCATGTCAATTGCATGTGTATCATGTCAGGTGCATGTGTATCATGTCAAGTGCATGTGTATCATGTCAGGTGCATGTGTATCATGCTGGTGCGTGTTTATCATGTCAGGTGCATGTGTATCATGTCCCGTGTGTGTGTATCATGCTGGTGCGTGTGTATCATGTCAGGTGCGTGTGTATCATGTCAGGTGCATGTGTATCATGCTGGTGCGTGTGTATCATGTCAGGTGCGTGTGTATCATGTCAGGTGCGTATCATGCTGGTGCATATGTATCATGTCAGGTGCATTTGTATCATGTCAGGTGCATGTGTATCATGTCGGGTGCATGTGTATCATGTCAAGTGCATGTGTATCATGTCAGGTGCATGTGTATCATGTCAGGCGCATGTGTATCATGTCAGGTGCATGTGTATCATGCTGGTGCATGTGTATCATGTCAGGTGTGTGTGTATCATGTCAGGTGCATGTGTATCATGCTGGTGTGTGTATATCAAGTCAGGTGCGTGTAAATCATGTCAGGTGCATGTGTATCATGTCAGGTGCATGTGTATCATGTCAGGCACATGTGTATCATGTCAGGTGCATGTGTATCATGCTGGTGCATGTGTATCATGTCAGGTGCGTGTGTATCATGTCAGGTGCATGTGTATCATGCTGGTGTGTGTATATCAAGTCAGGTGCGTGTGTATCATGTCAGGTGCATGTGTATCATGCTGGTGCGTGTATATCAAGTCAGGTGCGTGTGTATCATGTCAGGTGCGTATCATGCTGGTGCATATGTATCATGTCAGGTGCATGTGTATCATGTCAGGTGCATGTGTATCATGTCGGGTGCATGTGTATCATGTCAAGTGCATGTGTACCATGTCAGGTGCATGTGTATCATGTCAGTCGCATGTGTATCATGGTGGTACACGTGTATCATGTCAAGTGCATGTGTATCATGTCAGGTGCATGGGTATCATGCTGGTGCGTGTATATCATGTCAGGTGCGTGTGTATCATGTCAGGTGCGTGTGTATCATACTGGTGCGTGTGTATCATGTCAGGTGCGTGTGTATCATGTCAGGTGCGTGTGTATCATGCTGGTGCGTGTATATCATGTCAGGTGCGTGTGTATCATGTCAGGTGCGTGTGTATCATACTGGTGCGTGTGTATCATGTCAGGTGCGTGTGTATCATGTCAGGTGCATGTGTATCATGCCGGTGCATGTGTATCATGTCAGGTGCATGTGTATCATGTCAGGCGCATGTGTATCATGTCAGGTGCATGTGTATCATGCTGGTACACGTGTATCATGTCAAGTGCATGTGTATCATGTCAGGTGCATGGGTATCATGCTGGTGCGTGTATATCATGTCAGGTGCGTGTGTATCATGTCAGGTGCGTGTGTATCATACTGGTGCGTGTGTATCATGTCAGGTGCGTGTGTATCATGTCAGGTGCGTGTGTATCATGCTGGTGCGTGTATATCATGTCAGGTGCGTGTGTATCATGTCAGGTGCGTTTGTATCATGCTGGTGCGTGTGTATCATGTCAGGTGCGTGTGTATCATCTCAGGTGCATGTGTATCATGCTGGTGGGTGTGTATCATGTCAAGTGCATGTGTATCATGTCAGATGCATGTGTATCATGTCAAGTGCATGTGTATCATGTCAGGTGCATGTGTATCATGCTGCTGCATGTGTATCATGCTGCTGCATGTGTATCATGCTGCTGCATGTGTATCATGTCAAGTGCATGTGTATCATGTCAGGTGCATGTGTATCATGTCAAGTGCATGTGTATCTTGCTGGTACATGTGTATCATTCTGGTGCGTGTATATCATGTCAGGTGCGTGTGTATCGTGTGAGGTGCGTGTGTATCATGTCAGGTGCATGTGTATCATGTCAGGTGCGTGTGTATCATGTCAGGTGCGTGTGTAGCATGCTGGTGCATACGTATCATGTCAAGTGCATGTGTATGATGTCAGGTGCATGTGTATCATGTCAAGTGCATGTGTATCATGTCAGGTGCATGTGTATCATGCTGCTGCATGTGTATCATGTCGGGTGCATGTGTATCATGTCAGGTGCATGTGTATCATGTTAAGTGCATGTGTATCTTGCTGGTACATGTGTATCATGCTGGTGCGTGTATATCATGTCAGGTGCGTGTGTATCATGTCAGGGGAAGGTGTATCATGCTGGTGCGTGTATATCATGTCAGGTGCGTGTGTATCATGTCAGGTGCGTGTGTATCATGTCAGGTGCGTGTGTATCATGTCAGGTGCATGTGTATCATGCAGGTGCGTGTATATCATGTCAGGTGCGTGTGTATCATGTCAGGTGCGTGTGTATCATGCTGGTGCGTGTGTATCATGTCAGGTGCATGTGTATCATGTCAGGTGCATGTGTATCATGTCAAGTGCATGTGTATCATGTCAGGTGCATGTGTATCATGCTGCTGCATGTGTATCATGCTGCTACATGTGTATCATGTCAAGTGCATGTGTATCATGTCAGGTGCATGTGTATCATGTCAAGTGCATGTGTATCATGTCAGGTGCATGTGTATCATGCTGCTGCATGTGTATCATGTCGGGTGCATGTGTATCATGTCAGGTGCATGTGTATCATGTTAAGTGCATGTGTATCTTGCTGGTACATGTGTATCATGCTGGTGCGTGTATATCATGTCAGGTGCGTGTGTATCATGTCAGGGGAAGGTGTATCATGCTGGTGCGTGTATATCATGTCAGGTGCGTGTGTATCATGTCAGGTGCGTGTGTATCATGTCAGGTGCGTGTGTATCATGTCAGGTGCATGTGTATCATGCAGGTGCGTGTATATCATGTCAGGTGCGTGTGTATCATGTCAGGTGCGTGTGTATCATGCTGGTGCGTGTGTATCATGTCAGGTGCATGTGTATCATGTCAGGTGCATGTGTATCATGTCAAGTGCATGTGTATCATGTCAGGTGCATGTGTATCATGCTGCTGCATGTGTATCATGCTGCTGCATGTGTATCATGTCAAGTGCATGTGTATCATGTCAGGTGCATGTGTATCATGTCAAGTGCATGTGTATCTTGCTGGTTCATGTGTATCATGCTGGTGCGTGTATATCATGTCAGGTGCGTGTGTATCATGTCAGGTGCGTGTGTATCATGTCAGGTGCGTGTGGATCATGTCAGGTGCGTGTGGATCATGTCAGGTGCGTGTGTATCATGCTGCTGCATCTGTATCATGTCAAGTGCATGTGTATCATGTCAGGTGCATGTGTATCATGTCAGGTGCATGTGTATCATGTCAGGTGCATGTGTATCATGCTGCTGCATCTGTATCATGTCAAGTGCATGTGTATCATGTCAGGTGCATGTGTATCATGTCAAGTGCATGTGTATCATGTCAGGTGCATGTGTATCATGCTGGTGCGTGTTTATCATGTCAGGTGCATGTGTATCATGTCAGGTGCATGTGTATCATGCACGTGCGTGTGTATCATGTCAGGTGCGTGTGTATCAAGTCAGGTGCATGTGTATCATGCTGGTGCATATGTATCATGTCAAGTGCATGTGTATCATGTCAGGTGCATGTGTATCATGCTGCTGCATGTGTATCATGCTGCTGCATGTGTATCATGCTGCTGCATGTGTATCATGTCAAGTGCATGTGTATCATGTCAGGTGCATGTGTATCATGTCAAGTGCATGTGTATCTTGCTGGTACATGTGTATCATGCTGGTGCGTGTATATCATGTCAGGTGCGTGTGTATCATGTCAGGTGCGTGTGTATCATGTCAGGTGCGTGTGGATCATGTCAGGTGCGTGTGGATCATGTCAGGTGCATGTGTATCATGCTGCTGCATCTGTATCATGTCAAGTGCATGTGTATCATGTCAGGTGCATGTGTATCATGCTGGTACGTGTTTATCATGTCAGGTGCATGTGTATCATGTCAGGTGCATGTGTATCATGCTGGTGCGTGTGTATCATGTCAGGTGCGTGTGTATCATGTCAGGTGCATGTGTATCATGCTGGTGCATACGCATCATGTCAAGTGCATGTGTATCATGTCAGGTGCATGTGTATCATGCTGCTGCATGTGTATCATGCTGCTGCATGTGTATCATGCTGCTGCATGTGTATCATGTCAAGTGCATGTGTATCATGTCAGGTGCATGTGTATCATGTCAAGTGCATGTGTATCTTGCTGGTACATGTGTATCATGCTGGTGCGTGTATATCATGTCAGGTGCGTGTGGATCATGTCAGGTGCGTGTGTATCATGTCAGGTGCGTGTGTATCATGCTGCTGCATCTGTATCATGTCAAGTGCATGTGTATCATGTCAGGTGAATGTGTATCATGTCAAGTGCATGTGTATCATGTCAGGTGCATGTGTATCATGCTGCTGCATCTGTATCATGTCAAGTGCATGTGTATCATGTCAGGTGCATGTGTATCATGCTGGTGCGTGTTTATCATGTCAGGTGCATGTGTATCATGTCAGGTGTGTGTGTATCATGCTGGTGCGTGTGTATCATGTCAGGTGCGTGTGTATCATGTCAGGTGCATGTGTATCATGCTGGTGGGTGTGTATCATATCAGGTGCGTGTGTATCATGTCAGGTGCGTATCATGCTGGTGCATATGTATCATGTCAGGTGCATGTGTATCATGTCAGGTGCATGTGTATCATGTCGGGTGCATGTGTATCATGTCAAGTGCATGTGTATCATGTCAGGTGCATGTGTATCATGTCAGGCGCATGTGTATCATGTCAGGTGCATGTGTATCATGCTGGTGCATGTGTATCATGTCAGGTGTGTGTGTATCACGTCAGGTGCATGTGTATCATGCTGGTGTGTGTATATCAAGTCAGGTGCGTGTGTATCATGTCAGGTGCATGTGTATCATGTCAGGTGCATGTGTATCATGTCAGGCACATGTGTATCATGTCAGGTGCATGTGTATCATGCTGGTGCATGTGTATCATGTCAGGTGCGTGTTTATCACGTCAGGTGCATGTGTATCATGCTGGTGTGTGTATATCAAGTCAGGTGCATGTGTATCATGTCAGGTGCATGTGTATCATGCTGGTGCGTGTATATCAAGTCAGGTGCGTGTGTATCATGTCAGGTGCGTATCATGCTGGTGCATATGTATCATGTCAGGTGCATGTGTATCATGTCAGGTGCATGTGTATCATGTCGGGTGCATGTGTATCATGTCAAGTGCATGTGTTCCATGTCAGGTGCATGTGTATCATGTCAGGCTCATGTGTATCATGTCAGGTGCATGTGTATCATGCCGGTGCATGTGTATCATGTCAGGTGCATGTGTATCATGTCAGGCGCATGTGTATCATGTCAGGTGCATGTGTATCATGCTGGTACACGTGTATCATGTCAAGTGCATGTGTATCATGTCAGGTGCATGGGTATCATGTCAGGCACATGTGTATCATGTCAGGTGCATGTGTATCATGCTGGTGCATGTGTATCATGTCAGGTGCGTGTGTATCATGTCAGGTGCATGTGTATCATGCTGGTGCGTGTATATCAAGTCAGGTGCGTGTGTATCATGTCAGGTGCATGTGTATCATGCTGGTGCGTGTATATCAAGTCAGGTGCGTGTGTATCATGTCAGGTGCGTATCATGCTGGTGCATATGTATCATGTCAGGTGCATGTGTATCATGTCAGGTGCATGTGTATCATGTCGGGTGCATGTGTATCATGTCAAGTGCATGTGTACCATGTCAGGTGCATGTGTATCATGTCAGGCGCATGTGTATCATGGTGGTACACGTGTATCATGTCAAGTGCATGTGTATCATGTCAGGTGCATGGGTATCATGCTGGTGCGTGTATATCATGTCAGGTGCGTGTGTATCATGTCAGGTGCGTGTGTATCATACTGGTGCGTGTGTATCATGTCAGGTGCGTGTGTATCATGTCAGGTGCGTGTGTATCATGCTGGTGCGTGTATATCATGTCAGGTGCGTGTGTATCATGTCAGGTGCGTGTGTATCATACTGGTGCGTGTGTATCATGTCAGGTGCGTGTGTATCATGTCAGGTGCATGTGTATCATGCCGGTGCATGTGTATCATGTCAGGTGCATGTGTATCATGTCAGGCGCATGTGTATCATGTCAGGTGCATGTGTATCATGCTGGTACACGTGTATCATGTCAAGTGCATGTGTATCATGTCAGGTGCATGGGTATCATGCTGGTGCGTGTATATCATGTCAGGTGCGTGTGTATCATGTCAGGTGCGTGTGTATCATACTGGTGCGTGTGTATCATGTCAGGTGCGTGTGTATCATGTCAGGTGCGTGTGTATCATGCTGGTGCGTGTATATCATGTCAGGTGCGTGTGTATCATGTCAGGTGCGTTTGTATCATGCTGGTGCGTGTGTATCAAGTCAGGTGCGTGTGTATCATCTCAGGTGCATGTGTATCATGCTGGTGGGTGTGTATCATGTCAAGTGCATGTGTATCATGTCAGATGCATGTGTATCATGTCAAGTGCATGTGTATCATGTCAGGTGCATGTGTATCATGCTGCTGCATGTGTATCATGCTGCTGCATGTGTATCATGCTGCTGCATGTGTATCATGTCAAGTGCATGTGTATCATGTCAGGTGCATGTGTATCATGTCAAGTGAATGTGTATCTTGCTGTTACATGTGTATCATTCTGGTGCGTGTATATCATGTCAGGTGCGTGTGTATCGTGTGAGGTGCGTGTGTATCATGTCAGGTGCATGTGTATCATGTCAGGTGCGTGTGTATCATGTCAGGTGCGTGTGTAGCATGCTGGTGCATACGTATCATGTCAAGTGCATGTGTATGATGTCAGGTGCATGTGTATCATGTCAAGTGCATGTGTATCATGTCAGGTGCATGTGTATCATGCTGCTGCATGTGTATCATGTCGGGTGCATGTGTATCATGTCAGGTGCATGTGTATCATGTTAAGTGCATGTGTATCTTGCTGGTACATGTGTATCATGCTGGTGCGTGTATATCATGTCAGGTGCATGTGTATCGTGTCAGGTGCGTGTGTATCATGTCAGGGGAAGGTGTATCATGCTGGTGCGTGTATATCATGTCAGGTGCGTGTGTATCATGTCAGGTGCGTGTGTATCATGTCAGGTGCGTGTGTATCATGTCAGGTGCATGTGTATCATGCAGGTGCGTGTATATCATGTCAGGTGCGTGTGTATCATGTCAGGTGCGTGTGTATCATGCTGGTGCGTGTGTATCATGTCAGGTGCATGTGTATCATGTCAGGTGCATGTGTATCATGTCAAGTGCATGTGTATCATGTCAGGTGCATGTGTATCATGCTGCTGCATGTGTATCATGCTGCTGCATGTGTATCATGTCAAGTGCATGTGTATCATGTCAGGTGCATGTGTATCATGTCAAGTGCATGTGTATCTTGCTGGTTCATGTGTATCATGCTGGTGCGTGTATATCATGTCAGGTGCGTGTGTATCATGTCAGGTGCGTGTGTATCATGTCAGGTGCGTGTGGATCATGTCAGGTGCGTGTGGATCATGTCAGGTGCGTGTGTATCATGCTGCTGCATCTGTATCATGTCAAGTGCATGTGTATCATGTCAGGTGCATGTGTATCATGTCAGGTGCATGTGTATCATGTCAGGTGCATGTGTATCATGCTGCTGCATCTGTATCATGTCAAGTGCATGTGTATCATGTCAGGTGCATGTGTATCATGTCAAGTGCATGTGTATCATGTCAGGTGCATGTGTATCATGCTGGTGCGTGTTTATCATGTCAGGTGCATGTGTATCATGTCAGGTGCATGTGTATCATGCACGTGCGTGTGTATCATGTCAGGTGCGTGTGTATCAAGTCAGGTGCATGTGTATCATGCTGGTGCATATGTATCATGTCAAGTGCATGTGTATCATGTCAGGTGCATGTGTATCATGCTGCTGCATGTGTATCATGCTGCTGCATGTGTATCATGCTGCTGCATGTGTATCATGTCAAGTGCATGTGTATCATGTCAGGTGCATGTGTATCATGTCAAGTGCATGTGTATCTTGCTGGTACATGTGTATCATGCTGGTGCGTGTATATCATGTCAGGTGCGTGTGTATCATGTCAGGTGCGTGTGGATCATGTCAGGTGCGTGTGGATCATGTCAGGTGCGTGTGGATCATGTCAGGTGCATGTGTATCATGCTGCTGCATCTGTATCATGTCAAGTGCATGTGTATCATGTCAGGTGCATGTGTATCATGCTGGTACGTGTTTATCATGTCAGGTGCATGTGTATCATGTCAGGTGCATGTGTATCATGCTGGTGCGTGTGTATCATGTCAGGTGCGTGTGTATCATGTCAGGTGCATGTGTATCATGCTGGTGCATACGCATCATGTCAAGTGCATGTGTATCATGTCAGGTGCATGTGTATCATGCTGCTGCATGTGTATCATGCTGCTGCATGTGTATCATGCTGCTGCATGTGTATCATGTCAAGTGCATGTGTATCATGTCAGGTGCATGTGTATCATGTCAAGTGCATGTGTATCTTGCTGGTACATGTGTATCATGCTGGTGCGTGTATATCATGTCAGGTGCGTGTGGATCATGTCAGGTGCGTGTGTATCATGTCAGGTGCGTGTGTATCATGCTGCTGCATCTGTATCATGTCAAGTGCATGTGTATCATGTCAGGTGAATGTGTATCATGTCAAGTGCATGTGTATCATGTCAGGTGCATGTGTATCATGCTGCTGCATCTGTATCATGTCAAGTGCATGTGTATCATGTCAGGTGCATGTGTATCATGCTGGTGCGTGTTTATCATGTCAGGTGCATGTGTATCATGTCAGGTGTGTGTGTATCATGCTGGTGCGTGTGTATCATGTCAGGTGCGTGTGTATCATGTCAGGTGCATGTGTATCATGCTGGTGCGTGTGTATCATATCAGGTGCGTGTGTATCATGTCAGGTGCGTATCATGCTGGTGCATATGTATCATGTCAGGTGCATGTGTATCATGTCAGGTGCATGTGTATCATGTCGGGTGCATGTGTATCACGTCAGGTGCATGTGTATCATGCTGGTGTGTGTATATCAAGTCAGGTGAGTGTGTATCATGTCAGGTGCATGTGTATCATGTCAGGTGCATGTGTATCATGTCAGGCACATGTGTATCATGTCAGGTGCATGTGTATCATGCTGGTGCATGTGTATCATGTCAGGTGCGTGTTTATCATGTCAGGTGCATGTGTATCATGCTGGTGTGTGTATATCAAGTCAGGTGCATGTGTATCATGTCAGGTGCATGTGTATCATGCTGGTGCGTGTATATCAAGTCAGGTGCGTGTGTATCATGTCAGGTGCGTATCATGCTGGTGCATATGTATCATGTCAGGTGCATGTGTATCATGTCAGGCGCATGTGTATCATGTCGGGTGCATGTGTATCATGTCAAGTGCATGTGTATCATGTCAGGTGCATGTGTATCATGTCAGGCGCATGTGTATCATGTCAGGTGCATGTGTATCATGCTGGTGCATGTGTATCATGTCAGGTGTGTGTGTATCATGTCAGGTGCATGTGTATCATGCTGGTGTGTGTATATCAAGTCAGGTGCGTGTGTATCATGTCAGGTGCATGTGTATCATGTCAGGTGCATGTGTATCATGTCAGGCACATGTGTATCATGTCAGGTGCATGTGTATCATGCTGGTGCATGTGTATCATGTCAGGTGCGTGTTTATCATGTCAGGTGCATGTGTATCATGCTGGTGTGTGTATATCAAGTCAGGTGCATGTGTATCATGTCAGGTGCATGTGTATCATGCTGGTGCGTGTATATCAAGTCAGGTGCGTGTGTATCATGTCAGGTGCGTATCATGCTGGTGCATATGTATCATGTCAGGTGCATGTGTATCATGTCAGGTGCATGTGTATCATGTCGGGTGCATGTGTATCATGTCAAGTGCATGTGTTCCATGTCAGGTGCATGTGTATCATGTCAGGCTCATGTGTATCATGTCAGGTGCATGTGTATCATGCCGGTGCATGTGTATCATGTCAGGTGCATGTGTATCATGTCAGGCGCATGTGTATCATGTCAGGTGCATGTGTATCATGCTGGTACACGTGTATCATGTCAAGTGCATGTGTATCATGTCAGGTGCATGGGTATCATGCTGGTGCGTGTATATCATGTCAGGTGCGTGTGTATCATGTCAGGTGCATGTGTATCATGTCAAGTGCATGTGTATCATGTCATGTGCATGTGTATCATGCTGCTGCATCTGTATCATGTCAAGTGCATGTGTATCATGTCAGGTGCATGTGTATCATGTCAAGTGCATGTGTATCATGTCAGGTGCATGTGTATCATGCTGGTGCGTGTATATCATGTCAGGTGCGTGTGTATCATGTCAGGTGCGTATCATGCTGGTGCATATGTATCATGTCAGGTGCATGTGTATCATGTCAGGTGCATGTGTATCATGTCGGGTGCATGTGTATCATGTCAAGTGCATGTGTATCATGTCAGGTGCATGTGTATCATGCTGCTGCATGTGTATCATGCTGCTGCATGTGTATCATGCTGCTGCATGTGTATCATGTCAAGTGCATGTGTATCATGTCAGGTGCATGTGTATCATGTCAAGTGCATGTGTATCTTGCTGGTACATGTGTATCATTCTGGTGCGTGTATATCATGTCAGGTGCGTGTGTATCGTGTGAGGTGCGTGGGTATCATGTCAGGTGCATGTGTATCATGTCAGGTGCGTGTGTATCATGTCAGGTGCGTGTGTAGCATGCTGGTGCATACGTATCATGTCAAGTGCATGTGTATCATGTCAGGTGCATGTGTATCATGCTGCTGCATGTGTATCATGTCGGGTGCATGTGTATCATGTCAGGTGCATGTGTATCATGTCAAGTGCATGTATATCTTGCTGGTACATGTGTATCATGCTGGTGCGTGTATATCATGTCAGGTGCGTGTGTATCGTGTCAGGTGCGTGTGTATCATGTCAGGCGAAGGTGTATCATGCTGGTGCGTGTATATCATGTCAGGTGCGTGTGTATCATGTCAGGTGCGTGTGTATCATGTCAGGTGCGTGTGTATCATGTCAGGTGCATGTGTATCATGCAGGTGCGTGTATATCATGTCAGGTGCGTGTGTATCATGTCAGGTGCGTGTGTATCATGCTGGTGCGTGTGTATCATGTCAGGTGCCTGTGTATCATGTCAGGTGCGTGTGTATCTTGCTGGTGCATGTGTATCATGTCAAGTGCATGTGTATCATGTCAGGTGCATGTGTATCATGTCAAGTGCATGTGTATCATGTCAGGTGCATGTGTATCATGCTGCTGCATGTGTATCATGTCAAGTGCATGTGTATCATGTCAGGTGCATGTGTATCATGTCAAGTGCATGTGTATCTTGCTGGTACATGTGTATCATGCTGGTGCGTGTATATCATGTCAGGTGCGTGTGTATCATGTCAGGTGCGTGTGTATCATGTCAGGTGCGTGTGTATCATGTCAGGTGCGTGTGGATCATGTCAGGTGCGTGTGTATCATGCTGCTGCATCTGTATCATGTCAAGTGCATGTGTATCATGTCAGGTGCATGTGTATCATGTCAGGTGCATGTGTATCATGTCAGGTGCATGTGTATCATGCTGCTGCATCTGTATCATGTCAAGTGCATGTGTATCATGTCAGGTGCATGTGTATCATGTCAAGTGCATGTGTATCATGTCAGGTGCATGTGTATCATGCTGGTGCGTGTTTATCATGTCAGGTGCATGTGTATCATGTCAGGTGCATGTGTATCATGCTGGTGCGTGTGTATCATGTCAGGTGCGTGTGTATCATGTCAGGTGCATGTGTATCATGCTGGTGCATATGTATCATGTCAAGTGCATGTGTATCATGTCAGGTGCATGTGTATCATGCTGCTGCATGTGTATCATGCTGCTGCATGTGTATCATGCTGCTGCATGTGTATCATGTCAAGTGCATGTGTATCATGTCAGGTGCATGTGTATCATGTCAAGTGCATGTGTATCTTGCTGGTACATGTGTATCATGCTGGTGCGTGTATATCATGTCAGGTGCGTGTGTATCATGTCAGGTGCATGTGTATCATGTCAGGTGCGTGTGGATCATGTCAGGTGCGTGTGGATCATGTCAGGTGCATGTGTATCATGCTGCTGCATCTGTATCATGTCAGGTGCATGTGTATCATGCTGGTGCGTGTTTATCATGTCAGGTGCATGTGTATCATGTCAGGTGCATGTGTATCATGCTGGTGCGTGTGTATCATGTCAGGTGCGTGTGTATCATGTCAAGTGCATGTGTATCATGCTGGTGCATACGTATCATGTCAAGTGCATGTGTATCATGTCAGGTGCATGTGTATCATGCTGCTGCATGTGTATCATGCTGCTGCATGTGTATCATGCTGCTGCATGTGTATCATGTCAAGTGCATGTGTATCATGTCAGGTGCATGTGTATCATGTCAAGTGCATGTGTATCTTGCTGGTACATGTGTATCATGCTGGTGCGTGTATATCATGTCAGGTGCGTGTGTATCATGTCAGGTGCGTGTGTATCATGTCAGGTGCGTGTGTATCATGGCAGGTGCGTGTGGATCATGTCAGGTGCATGTGTATCATGCTGCTGCATCTGTATCATGTCAAGTGCATGTGTATCATGTCAGGTGAATGTGTATCATGTCAAGTGCATGTGTATCATGTCAGGTGCATGTGTATCATGCTGCTGCATCTGTATCATGTCAAGTGCATGTGTATCATGTCAGGTGCATGTGTATCATGTCAAGTGCATGTGTATCATGTCAGGTGCATGTGTATCATGCTGGTGCGTGTTTATCATGTCAGGTGCATGTGTATCATGTCAGGTGTGTGTGTATCATGCTGGTGCGTGTGTATCATGTCAGGTGCGTGTGTATCATGTCAGGTGCATGTGTATCATGCTGGTGCGTGTGTATCATATCAGGTGCGTGTGTATCATGTCAGGTGCGTATCATGCTGGTGCATATGTATCATGTCAGGTGCATGTGTATCATGTCAGGTGCATGTGTATCATGTTGGGTGCATGTGTATCATGTCAAGTGCATGTGTATCATGTCAGGTGCATGTGTATCATGTCAGGCACATGTGTATCATGTCAGGTGCATGTGTATCATGCTGGTGCATGTGTATCATGTCAGGTGCGTGTTTATCATGTCAGGTGCATGTGTATCATGCTGGTGTGTGTATATCAAGTCAGGTGCATGTGTATCATGCTGGTGCGTGTATATCAAGTCAGGTGCGTGTGTATCATGTCAGGTGTGTATCATGCTGGTGCATATGTATCATGTCAGGTGCATGTGTATCATGTCAGGTGCATGTGTATCATGTCGTGTGCATGTGTATCATGTCAAGTGCATGTGTTCCATGTCAGGTGCATGTGTATCATGTCAGGCTCATGTGTATCATGTCAGGTGCATGTGTATCATGCCGGTGCATGTGTATCATGTCAGGTGCATGTGTATCATGTCAGGCGCATGTGTATCATGTCAGGTGCATGTGTATCATGCTGGTACACGTGTATCATGTCAAGTGCATGTGTATCATGTCAGGTGCATGGGTATCATGCTGGTGCGTGTATATCATGTCAGGTGCGTGTGTATCATGTCAGGTGCGTTTGTATCATGCTGGTGCGTGTGTATCATGTCAGGTGCGTGTGTATCATCTCAGGTGCATGTGTATCATGCTGGTGGGTGTGTATCATGTCAAGTGCATGTGTATCATGTCAGGTGCATGTGTATCATGTCAAGTGCATGTGTATCATGTCAGGTGCATGTGTATCATGTCAGGTGCGTGTGTATCATGCTGGTGCGTGTGTATCATGTCAAGTGCATGTGTATCATGTCAGGTGCATGTGTATCATGTCAAGTGCATGTGTATCTTGCTGGTACATGTGTATCATGCTGGTGCGTGTATATCATGTCAGGTGCGTGTGTATCATGTCAGGTGCCTGTGTATCATGTCAGGTGCGTGTGTATCATGTCAGGTGCGTGTGGATCATGTCAGGTGCATGTGTATCATGCTGCTGCATCTGTATCATGTCAAGTGCATGTGTATCATGTCAGGTGCATGTGTATCATGTCAGGTGCATGTGTATCATGTCAGGTGCATGTGTATAATGCTGCTGCATCTGTATCATGTCAAGTGCATGTGTATCATGTCAGGTGCATGTGTATCATGCTGGTGCGTGTTTATCATGTCAGGTGCATGTGTATCATGTCAGGTGCATGTGTATCATGCTGGTTCGTATGTATCATGTCAGGTGCGTGTGTATCATGTCAGGTGCATGTGTATCATGTCAGGTGCATGTGTATCATGCTGCTGCATGTGTATCATGTCAAGTGCATGTGTATCATGTCAGGTGCATGTGTATCATGCTGGTGCGTGTTTATCATGTCAGGTGCATGTGTATCATGTCAGGTGCGTGTGTATCATGTCAGGTGCGTATCATGCTCGTGCATATGTATCATGTCAGGTGCATGTGCATCATCTCAGGTGCATGTGTATCATGCTGCTGCATGTGTATCATGCTGCTGCATGTGTATCATGCTGCTGCATGTGTATCATGTCAAGTGCATGTGTATCATGTCAGGTGCATGTGTATCATGTCAAGTGCATGTGTATCTTGCTGGTACATGTGTATCATGCTGGTGCGTGTATATCATGTCAGGTGCGTGTGTATCATGTCAGGTGCGTGTGTATCATGTCAGGTGCGTGTGTATCATGGCAGGTGCGTGTGGATCATGTCAGGTGCATGTGTATCATGCTGCTGCATCTGTATCATGTCAAGTGCATGTGTATCATGTCAGGTGCATGTGTATCATGTCAAGTGCATGTGTATCATGACAGGTGCATGTGTATCATGCTGCTGCATCTGTATCATGTCAAGTGCATGTGTATCATGTCAGGTGCATGTGTATCATGTCAAGTGCATGTGTATCATGTCAGGTGCATGTGTATCATGCTGGTGCGTGTTTATCATGTCAGGTGCATGTGTATCATGTCCCGTGTGTGTGTATCATGCTGGTGCGTGTGTATCATGTCAGGTGCGTATCATGCTGGTGCATATGTATCATGTCAGGTGCATTTGTATCATGTCAGGTGCATGTGTATCATGTCGGGTGCATGTGTATCATGTCAAGTGCATGTGTATCGTGTCAGGTGCATGTGTATCATGTCAGGCGCATGTGTATCATGTCAGGTGCATGTGTATCATGCTGGTGCATGTGTACCATGTCAGGTGTGTGTGTATCATGTCAGGTGCATGTGTATCATGCTGGTGTGTGTATATCAAGTCAGGTGCGTGTAAATCATGTCAGGTGCATGTGTATCATGTCAGGTGCATGTGTATCATGTCAGGCACATGTGTATCATGTCAGGTGCATGTGTATCATGCTGGTGCATGTGTATCATGTCAGGTGCGTGTGTATCATGTCAGGTGCATGTGTATCATGCTGGTGTGTGTATATCAAGTCAGGTGCGTGTGTATCATGTCAGGTGCATGTGTATCATGCTGGTGCGTGTATATCAAGTCAGGTGCGTGTGTATCATGTCAGGTGCGTATCATGCTGGTGCATATGTATCATGTCAGGTGCATGTGTATCATGTCAGGTGCATGTGTATCATGTCGGGTGCATGTGTATCATGTCAAGTGCATGTGTACCATGTCAGGTGCATGTGTATCATGTCAGGCGCATGTGTATCATGGTGGTACACGTGTATCATGTCAAGTGCATGTGTATCATGTCAGGTGCATGGGTATCATGCTGGTGCGTGTATATCATGTCAGGTGCGTGTGTATCATGTCAGGTGCGTGTGTATCATACTGGTGCGTGTGTATCATGTCAGGTGCGTGTGTATCATGTCAGGTGCGTGTGTATCATGCTGGTGCGTGTATATCATGTCAGGTGCGTGTGTATCATGTCAGGTGCGTGTGTATCATACTGGTGCGTGTGTATCATGTCAGGTGCGTGTGTATCATGTCAGGTGCATGTGTATCATGCCGGTGCATGTGTATCATGTCAGGTGCATGTGTATCATGTCAGGCGCATGTGTATCATGTCAGGTGCATGTGTATCATGCTGGTACACGTGTATCATGTCAAGTGCATGTGTATCATGTCAGGTGCATGGGTATCATGCTGGTGCGTGTATATCATGTCAGGTGCGTGTGTATCATGTCAGGTGCGTGTGTATCATACTGGTGCGTGTGTATCATGTCAGGTGCGTGTGTATCATGTCAGGTGCGTGTGTATCATGCTGGTGCGTGTATATCATGTCAGGTGCGTGTGTATCATGTCAGGTGCGTTTGTATCATGCTGGTGCGTGTGTATCATGTCAGGTGCGTGTGTATCATCTCAGGTGCGTGTGTATCATGCTGGTGGGTGTGTATCATGTCAAGTGCATGTGTATCATGTCAGATGCATGTGTATCATGTCAAGTGCATGTGTATCATGTCAGGTGCATGTGTATCATGCTGCTGCATGTGTATCATGCTGCTGCATGTGTATCATGCTGCTGCATGTGTATCATGTCAAGTGCATGTGTATCATGTCAGGTGCATGTGTATCATGTCAAGTGCATGTGTATCTTGCTGGTACATGTGTATCATTCTGGTGCGTGTATATCATGTCAGGTGCGTGTGTATCGTGTGAGGTGCGTGTGTATCATGTCAGGTGCATGTGTATCATGTCAGGTGCGTGTGTATCATGTCAGGTGCGTGTGTATCATGTCAGGTGCGTATCATGCTGGTGCATATGTATCATGTCAGGTGCATTTGTATCATGTCAGGTGCATGTGTATCATGTCGGGTGCATGTGTATCATGTCAAGTGCATGTGTATCATGTCAGGTGCATGTGTATCATGTCAGGCGCATGTGTATCATGTCAGGTGCATGTGTATCATGCTGGTGCATGTGTACCATGTCAGGTGTGTGTGTATCATGTCAGGTGCATGTGTATCATGCTGGTGTGTGTATATCAAGTCAGGTGCGTGTAAATCATGTCAGGTGCATGTGTATCATGTCAGGTGCATGTGTATCATGTCAGGCACATGTGTATCATGTCAGGTGCATGTGTATCATGCTGGTGCATGTGTATCATGTCAGGTGCGTGTGTATCATGTCAGGTGCATGTTTATCATGCTGGTGTGTGTATATCAAGTCAGGTGCGTGTGTATCATGTCAGGTGCATGTGTATCATGCTGGTGCGTGTATATCAAGTCAGGTGCGTGTGTATCATGTCAGGTGCGTATCATGCTGGTGCATATGTATCATGTCAGGTGCATGTGTATCATGTCAGGTGCATGTGTATCATGTCGGGTGCATGTGTATCATGTCAAGTGCATGTGTACCATGTCAGGTGCATGTGTATCATGTCAGGCGCATGTGTATCATGGTGGTACACGTGTATCATGTCAAGTGCATGTGTATCATGTCAGGTGCATGGGTATCATGCTGGTGCGTGTATATCATGTCAGGTGCGTGTGTATCATGTCAGGTGCGTGTGTATCATACTGGTGCGTGTGTATCATGTCAGGTGCGTGTGTATCATGTCAGGTGCGTGTGTATCATGCTGGTGCGTGTATATCATGTCAGGTGCGTGTGTATCATGTCAGGTGCGTGTGTATCATACTGGTGCGTGTGTATCATGTCAGGTGCGTGTGTATCATGTCAGGTGCATGTGTATCATGCCGGTGCATGTGTATCATGTCAGGTGCATGTGTATCATGTCAGGCGCATGTGTATCATGTCAGGTGCATGTGTATCATGCTGGTACACGTGTATCATGTCAAGTGCATGTGTATCATGTCAGGTGCATGGGTATCATGCTGGTGCGTGTATATCATGTCAGGTGCGTGTGTATCATGTCAGGTGCGTGTGTATCATACTGGTGCGTGTGTATCATGTCAGGTGCGTGTGTATCATGTCAGGTGCGTGTGTATCATGCTGGTGCGTGTATATCATGTCAGGTGCGTGTGTATCCTGTCAGGTGCGTGTGTATCATGCTGGTGCGTGTATATCATGTCAGGTGCGTGTGTATCATCTCAGGTGCATGTGTATCATGCTGGTGGGTGTGTATCATGTCAAGTGCATGTGTATCATGTCAGATGCATGTGTATCATGTCAAGTGCAGGTGCATCATGTCAGGTGCATGTGTATCATGCTGCTGCATGTGTATCATGCTGCTGCATGTGTATCATGCTGCTGCATGTGTATCATGTCAAGTGCATGTGTATCATGTCAGGTGCATGTGTATCATGTCAAGTGCATGTGTATCTTGCTGGTACATGTGTATCATTCTGGTGCGTGTATATCATGTCAGGTGCGTGTGTATCGTGTGAGGTGCGTGTGTATCATGTCAGGTGCATGTGTATCATGTCAGGTGCGTGTGTATCATGTCAGGTGCGTGTGTAGCATGCTGGTGCATACGTATCATGTCAAGTGCATGTGTATGATGTCAGGTGCATGTGTATCATGTCAAGTGCATGTGTATCATGTCAGGTGCATGTGTATCATGCTGCTGCATGTGTATCATGTCGGGTGCATGTGTATCATGTCAGGTGCATGTGTATCATGTCAAGTGCATGTGTATCTTGCTGGTACATGTGTATCATGCTGGTGCGTGTATATCATGTCAGGTGCGTGTGTATCGTGTCAGGTGCGTGTGTATCATGTCAGGGGAAGGTGTATCATGCTAGTGCGTGTATATCATGTCAGGTGCGTGTGTATCATGTCAGGTGCGTGTGTATCATGTCAGGTGCGTGTGTATCATGTCAGGTGCATGTGTATCATGCAGGTGCGTGTATATCATGTCAGGTGCGTGTGTATCATGTCAGGTGCGTGTGTATCATGCTGGTGCGTGTGTATCATGTCAGGTGCGTGTGTATCATGTCAGGTGCATGTGTATCATGTCAAGTGCATGTGTATCATGTCAGGTGCATGTGTATCATGCTGCTGCATGTGTATCATGCTGCTGCATGTGTATCATGTCAAGTGCATGTGTATCATGTCAGGTGCATGTGTATCATGTCAAGTGCATGTGTATCTTGCTGGTTCATGTGTATCATGCTGGTGCGTGTATATCATGTCAGGTGCGTGTGTATCATGTCAGGTGCGTGTGTATCATGTCAGGTGCGTGTGGATCATGTCAGGTGCGTGTGGATCATGTCAGGTGCGTGTGTATCATGCTGCTGCATCTGTATCATGTCAAGTGCATGTGTATCATGTCAGGTGCATGTGTATCATGTCAGGTGCATGTGTATCATGTCAGGTGCATGTGTATCATGCTGCTGCATCTGTATCATGTCAAGTGCATGTGTATCATGTCAGGTGCATGTGTATCATGTCAAGTGCATGTGTATCATGTCAGGTGCATGTGTATCATGCTGGTGCGTGTTTATCATGTCAGGTGCATGTGTATCATGTCAGGTGCATGTGTATCATGCTGGTGCGTGTGTATCATGTCAGGTGCGTGTGTATCAAGTCAGGTGCATGTGTATCATGCTGGTGCATATGTATCATGTCAAGTGCATGTGTATCATGTCAGGTGCATGTGTATCATGCTGCTGCATGTGTATCATGCTGCTGCATGTGTATCATGCTGCTGCATGTGTATCATGTCAAGTGCATGTGTATCATGTCAGGTGCATGTGTATCATGTCAAGTGCATGTGTATCTTGCTGGTACATGTGTATCATGCTGGTGCGTGTATATCATGTCAGGTGCGTGTGTATCATGTCAGGTGCGTGTGTATCATGTCAGGTGCGTGTGGATCATGTCAGGTGCGTGTGGATCATGTCAGGTGCATGTGTATCATGCTGGTACGTGTTTATCATGTCAGGTGCATGTGTATCATGTCAGGTGCATGTGTATCATGCTGGTGCGTGTGTATCATGTCAGGTGCGTGTGTATCATGTCAGGTGCATGTGTATCATGCTGGTGCATACGCATCATGTCAAGTGCATGTGTATCATGTCAGGTGCATGTGTATCATGCTGCTGCATGTGTATCATGCTGCTGCATGTGTATCATGCTGCTGCATGTGTATCATGTCAAGTGCATGTGTATCATGTCAGGTGCATGTGTATCATGTCAAGTGCATGTGTATCTTGCTGGTACATGTGTATCATGCTGGTGCGTGTATATCATGTCAGGTGCGTGTGGATCATGTCAGGTGCGTGTGTATCATGTCAGGTGCGTGTGGATCATGTCAGGTGCGTATGGATCATGTCAGGTGCATGTGTATCATGCTGCTGCATCTGTATCATGTCAAGTGCATGTGTATCATGTCAGGTGCATGTGTATCATGCTGGTACGTGTTTATCATGTCAGGTGCATGTGTATCATGTCAGGTGCATGTGTATCATGCTGGTGCGTGTGTATCATGTCAGGTGCGTGTGTATCATGTCAGGTGCATGTGTATCATGCTGGTGCATACGCATCATGTCAAGTGCATGTGTATCATGTCAGGTGCATGTGTATCATGCTGCTGCATGTGTATCATGCTGCTGCATGTGTATCATGCTGCTGCATGTGTATCATGTCAAGTGCATGTGTATCATGTCAGGTGCATGTGTATCATGTCAAGTGCATGTGTATCTTGCTGGTACATGTGTATCATGCTGGTGCGTGTATATCATGTCAGGTGCGTGTGGATCATGTCAGGTGCGTGTGTATCATGTCAGGTGCGTGTGTATCATGCTGCTGCATCTGTATCATGTCAAGTGCATGTGTATCATGTCAGGTGAATGTGTATCATGTCAAGTGCATGTGTATCATGTCAGGTGCATGTGTATCATGCTGCTGCATCTGTATCATGTCAAGTGCATGTGTATCATGTCAGGTGCATGTGTATCATGCTGGTGCGTGTTTATCATGTCAGGTGCATGTGTATCATGTCAGGTGTGTGTGTATCATGCTGGTGCGTGTGTATCATGTCAGGTGCGTGTGTATCATGTCAGGTGCATGTGTATCATGCTGGTGCGTGTGTATCATATCAGGTGCGTGTGTATCATGTCAGGTGCGTATCATGCTGGTGCATATGTATCATGTCAGGTGCATGTGTATCATGTCAGGTGCATGTGTATCATGTCGGGTGCATGTGTATCATGTCAAGTGCATGTGTATCATGTCAGGTGCATGTGTATCATGTCAGGCGCATGTGTATCATGTCAGGTGCATGTGTATCATGCTGGTGCATGTGTATCATGTCAGGTGTGTGTGTATCACGTCAGGTGCATGTGTATCATGCTGGTGTGTGTATATCAAGTCAGGTGCGTGTGTATCATGTCAGGTGCATGTGTATCATGTCAGGTGCATGTGTATCATGTCAGGCACATGTGTATCATGTCAGGTGCATGTGTATCATGCTGGTGCATGTGTATCATGTCAGGTGCGTGTTTATCATGTCAGGTGCATGTGTATCATGCTGGTGCGTGTATATCAAGTCAGGTGCATATGTATCATGTCAGGTGCATGTGTATCATGTCAGGTGCATGTGTATCATGTCGGGTGCATGTGTATCATGTCAAGTGCATGTGTACCATGTCAGGTGCATGTGTATCATGTCAGGCGCATGTGTATCATGGTGGTACACGTGTATCATGTCAAGTGCATGTGTATCATGTCAGGTGCATGGGTATCATGCTGGTGCGTGTATATCATGTCAGGTGCGTGTGTATCATGTCAGGTGCGTGTGTATCATACTGGTGCGTGTGTATCATGTCAGGTGCGTGTGTATCATGTCAGGTGCGTGTGTATCATGCTGGTGCGTGTATATCATGTCAGGTGCGTGTGTATCATGTCAGGTGCGTGTGTATCATACTGGTGCGTGTGTATCATGTCAGGTGCGTGTGTATCATGTCAGGTGCATGTGTATCATGCCGGTGCATGTGTATCATGTCAGGTGCATGTGTATCATGTCAGGCGCATGTGTATCATGTCAGGTGCATGTGTATCATGCTGGTACACGTGTATCATGTCAAGTGCATGTGTATCATGTCAGGTGCATGGGTATCATGCTGGTGCGTGTATATCATGTCAGGTGCGAGTGTATCATGTCAGGTGCGTGTGTATCATACTGGTGCGTGTGTATCATGTCAGGTGCGTGTGTATCATGTCAGGTGCGTGTGTATCATGCTGGTGCGTGTATATCATGTCAGGTGCGTGTGTATCATGTCAGGTGCGTTTGTATCATGCTGGTGCGTGTGTATCATGTCAGGTGCGTGTGTATCATCTCAGGTGCATGTGTATCATGCTGGTGGGTGTGTATCATGTCAAGTGCATGTGTATCATGTCAGATGCATGTGTATCATGTCAAGTGCATGTGTATCATGTCAGGTGCATGTGTATCATGCTGCTGCATGTGTATCATGCTGCTGCATGTGTATCATGTCAAGTGCATGTGTATCATGTCAGGTGCATGTGTATCATGTCAAGTGCATGTGTATCTTGCTGGTACATGTGTATCATTCTGGTGCGTGTATATCATGTCAGGTGCGTGTGTATCGTGTGAGGTGCGTGTGTATCATGTCAGGTGCATGTGTATCATGTCAGGTGCGTGTGTATCATGTCAGGTGCGTGTGTAGCATGCTGGTGCATACGTATCATGTCAAGTGCATGTGTATGATGTCAGGTGCATGTGTATCATGTCAAGTGCATGTGTATCATGTCAGGTGCATGTGTATCATGCTGCTGCATGTGTATCATGTCGGGTGCATGTGTATCATGTCAGGTGCATGTGTATCATGTTAAGTGCATGTGTATCTTGCTGGTACATGTGTATCATGCTGGTGCGTGTATATCATGTCAGGTGCGTGTGTATCGTGTCAGGTGCGTGTGTATCATGTCAGGGGAAGGTGTATCATGCTGGTGCGTGTATATCATGTCAGGTGCGTGTGTATCATGTCAGGTGCGTGTGTATCATGTCAGGTGCGTGTGTATCATGTCAGGTGCATGTGTATCATGCAGGTGCGTGTATATCATGTCAGGTGCGTGTGTATCATGTCAGGTGCGTGTGTATCATGCTGGTGCGTGTGTATCATGTCAGGTGCATGTGTATCATGTCAGGTGCATGTGTATCATGTCAAGTGCATGTGTATCATGTCAGGTGCATGTGTATCATGCTGCTGCATGTGTATCATGCTGCTGCATGTGTATCATGTCAAGTGCATGTGTATCATGTCAGGTGCATGTGTATCATGTCAAGTGCATGTGTATCTTGCTGGTTCATGTGTATCATGCTGGTGCGTGTATATCATGTCAGGTGCGTGTGTATCATGTCAGGTGCGTGTGTATCATGTCAGGTGCGTGTGGATCATGTCAGGTGCGTGTGGATCATGTCAGGTGCGTGTGTATCATGCTGCTGCATCTGTATCATGTCAAGTGCATGTGTATCATGTCAGGTGCATGTGTATCATGTCAGGTGCATGTGTATCATGTCAGGTGCATGTGTATCATGCTGCTGCATCTGTATCATGTCAAGTGCATGTGTATCATGTCAGGTGCATGTGTATCATGTCAAGTGCATGTGTATCATGTCAGGTGCATGTGTATCATGCTGGTGCGTGTTTATCATGTCAGGTGCATGTGTATCATGTCAGGTGCATGTGTATCATGCACGTGCGTGTGTATCATGTCAGGTGCGTGTGTATCAAGTCAGGTGCATGTGTATCATGCTGGTGCATATGTATCATGTCAAGTGCATGTGTATCATGTCAGGTGCATGTGTATCATGCTGCTGCATGTGTATCATGCTGCTGCATGTGTATCATGCTGCTGCATGTGTATCATGTCAAGTGCATGTGTATCATGTCAGGTGCATGTGTATCATGTCAAGTGCATGTGTATCTTGCTGGTACATGTGTATCATGCTGGTGCGTGTATATCATGTCAGGTGCGTGTGTATCATGTCAGGTGCGTGTGTATCATGTCAGGTGCGTGTGGATCATGTCAGGTGCGTGTGGATCATGTCAGGTGCATGTGTATCATGCTGCTGCATCTGTATCATGTCAAGTGCATGTGTATCATGTCACGTGCATGTGTATCATGCTGGTACGTGTTTATCATGTCAGGTGCATGTGTATCATGTCAGGTGCATGTGTATCATGCTGGTGCGTGTGTATCATGTCAGGTGCGTGTGTATCATGTCAGGTGCATGTGTATCATGCTGGTGCATACGCATCATGTCAAGTGCATGTGTATCATGTCAGGTGCATGTGTATCATGCTGCTGCATGTGTATCATGCTGCTGCATGTGTATCATGCTGCTGCATGTGTATCATGTCAAGTGCATGTGTATCATGTCAGGTGCATGTGTATCATGTCAAGTGCATGTGTATCTTGCTGGTACATGTGTATCATGCTGGTGCGTGTATATCATGTCAGGTGCGTGTGGATCATGTCAGGTGCGTGTGTATCATGTCAGGTGCGTGTGTATCATGCTGCTGCATCTGTATCATGTCAAGTGCATGTGTATCATGTCAGGTGAATGTGTATCATGTCAAGTGCATGTGTATCATGTCAGGTGCATGTGTATCATGCTGCTGCATCTGTATCATGTCAAGTGCATGTGTATCATGCTGGTGCGTGTTTATCATGTCAGGTGCATGTGTATCATGTCAGGTGTGTGTGTATCATGCTGGTGCGTGTGTATCATGTCAGGTGCGTGTGTATCATGTCAGGTGCATGTGTATCATGCTGGTGCGTGTGTATCATGTCAGGTGCGTGTGTATCATGTCAGGTGCATGTGTATCATGCTGGTGCGTGTGTATCATATCAGGTGCGTGTGTATCATGTCAGGTGCGTATCATGCTGGTGCATATGTATCATGTCAGGTGCATGTGTATCATGTCAGGTGCATGTGTATCATGTCGGGTGCATGTGTATCATGTCAAGTGCATGTGTATCATGTCAGGTGCATGTGTATCATGTCAGGCGCATGTGTATCATGCTGCTGCATGTGTATCATGCTGCTGCATGTGTATCATGCTGCTGCATGTGTATCATGCTGCTGCATGTGTATCATGTCAAGTGCATGTGTATCATGTCAGGTGCATGTGTATCATGTCAAGTGCATGTGTATCTTGCTGGTACATGTGTATCATGCTGGTGCGTGTATATCATGTCAGGTGCGTGTGTATCATGTCAGGTGCGTGTGTATCATGTCAGGTGCGTGTGGATCATGTCAGGTGCGTGTGGATCATGTCAGGTGCATGTGTATCATGCTGCTGCATCTGTATCATGTCAAGTGCATGTGTATCATGTCAGGTGCATGTGTATCATGCTGGTACGTGTTTATCATGTCAGGTGCATGTGTATCATGTCAGGTGCATGTGTATCATGCTGGTGCGTGTGTATCATGTCAGGTGCCTGTGTATCATGTCAGGTGCATGTGTATCATGCTGGTGCATACGCATCATGTCAAGTGCATGTGTATCATGTCAGGTGCATGTGTATCATGCTGCTGCATGTGTATCATGCTGCTGCATGTGTATCATGCTGCTGCATGTGTATCATGTCAAGTGCATGTGTATCATGTCAGGTGCATGTGTATCATGTCAAGTGCATGTGTATCTTGCTGGTACATGTGTATCATGCTGGTGCGTGTATATCATGTCAGGTGCGTGTGGATCATGTCAGGTGCGTGTGTATCATGTCAGGTGCGTGTGGATCATGTCAGGTGCGTGTGGATCATGTCAGGTGCATGTGTATCATGCTGCTGCATCTGTATCATGTCAAGTGCATGTGTATCATGTCAGGTGCATGTGTATCATGCTGGTACGTGTTTATCATGTCAGGTGCATGTGTATCATGTCAGGTGCATGTGTATCATGCTGGTGCGTGTGTATCATGTCAGGTGCGTGTGTATCATGTCAGGTGCATGTGTATCATGCTGGTGCATACGCATCATGTCAAGTGCATGTGTATCATGTCAGGTGCATGTGTATCATGCTGCTGCATGTGTATCATGCTGCTGCATGTGTATCATGCTGCTGCATGTGTATCATGTCAAGTGCATGTGTATCATGTCAGGTGCATGTGTATCATGTCAAGTGCATGTGTATCTTGCTGGTACATGTGTATCATGCTGGTGCGTGTATATCATGTCAGGTGCGTGTGGATCATGTCAGGTGCGTGTGTATCATGTCAGGTGCGTGTGTATCATGCTGCTGCATCTGTATCATGTCAAGTGCATGTGTATCATGTCAGGTGAATGTGTATCATGTCAAGTGCATGTGTATCATGTCAGGTGCATGTGTATCATGCTGCTGCATCTGTATCATGTCAAGTGCATGTGTATCATGTCAGGTGCATGTGTATCATGCTGGTGCGTGTTTATCATGTCAGGTGCATGTGTATCATGTCAGGTGTGTGTGTATCATGCTGGTGCGTGTGTATCATGTCAGGTGCGTGTGTATCATGTCAGGTGCATGTGTATCATGCTGGTGCGTGTGTATCATATCAGGTGCGTGTGTATCATGTCAGGTGCGTATCATGCTGGTGCATATGTATCATGTCAGGTGCATGTGTATCATGTCAGGTGCATGTGTATCATGTCGGGTGCATGTGTATCATGTCAAGTGCATGTGTATCATGTCAGGTGCATGTGTATCATGTCAGGCGCATGTGTATCATGTCAGGTGCATGTGTATCATGCTGGTGCATGTGTATCATGTCAGGTGTGTGTGTATCACGTCAGGTGCATGTGTATCATGCTGGTGTGTGTATATCAAGTCAGGTGCGTGTGTATCATGTCAGGTGCATGTGTATCATGTCAGGTGCATGTGTATCATGTCAGGCACATGTGTATCATGTCAGGTGCATGTGTATCATGCTGGTGCATGTGTATCATGTCAGGTGCGTGTTTATCATGTCAGGTGCATGTGTATCATGCTGGTGCGTGTATATCAAGTCAGGTGCATATGTATCATGTCAGGTGCATGTGTATCATGTCAGGTGCATGTGTATCATGTCGGGTGCATGTGTATCATGTCAAGTGCATGTGTACCATGTCAGGTGCATGTGTATCATGTCAGGCGCATGTGTATCATGGTGGTACACGTGTATCATGTCAAGTGCATGTGTATCATGTCAGGTGCATGGGTATCATGCTGGTGCGTGTATATCATGTCAGGTGCGTGTGTATCATGTCAGGTGCGTGTGTATCATACTGGTGCGTGTGTATCATGTCAGGTGCGTGTGTATCATGTCAGGTGCGTGTGTATCATGCTGGTGCATGTATATCATGTCAGGTGCGTGTGTATCATGTCAGGTGCGTGTGTATCATACTGGTGCGTGTGTATCATGTCAGGTGCGTGTGTATCATGTCAGGTGCATGTGTATCATGCCGGTGCATGTGTATCATGTCAGGTGCATGTGTATCATGTCAGGCGCATGTGTATCATGTCAGGTGCATGTGTATCATGCTGGTACACGTGTATCATGTCAAGTGCATGTGTATCATGTCAGGTGCATGGGTATCATGCTGGTGCGTGTATATCATGTCAGGTGCGAGTGTATCATGTCAGGTGCGTGTGTATCATACTGGTGCGTGTGTATCATGTCAGGTGCGTGTGTATCATGTCAGGTGCGTGTGTATCATGCTGGTGCGTGTATATCATGTCAGTTGCGTGTGTATCATGTCAGGTGCGTTTGTATCATGCTGGTGCGTGTGTATCATGTCAGGTGCGTGTGTATCATCTCAGGTGCATGTGTATCATGCTGGTGGGTGTGTATCATGTCAAGTGCATGTGTATCATGTCAGATGCATGTGTATCATGTCAAGTGCATGTGTATCATGTCAGGTGCATGTGTATCATGCTGCTGCATGTGTATCATGCTGCTGCATGTGTATCATGTCAAGTGCATGTGTATCATGTCAGGTGCATGTGTATCATGTCAAGTGCATGTGTATCTTGCTGGTACATGTGTATCATTCTGGTGCGTGTATATCATGTCAGGGGCGTGTGTATCGTGTGAGGTGCGTGTGTATCATGTCAGGTGCATGTGTATCATGTCAGGTGCGTGTGTATCATGTCAGGTGCGTGTGTAGCATGCTGGTGCATACGTATCATGTCAAGTGCATGTGTATGATGTCAGGTGCATGTGTATCATGTCAAGTGCATGTGTATCATGTCAGGTGCATGTGTATCATGCTGCTGCATGTGTATCATGTCGGGTGCATGTGTATCATGTCAGGTGCATGTGTATCATGTTAAGTGCATGTGTATCTTGCTGGTACATGTGTATCATGCTGGTGCGTGTATATCATGTCAGGTGCGTGTGTATCGTGTCAGGTGCGTGTGTATCATGTCAGGGGAAGGTGTATCATGCTGGTGCGTGTATATCATGTCAGGTGCGTGTGTATCATGTCAGGTGCGTGTGTATCATGTCAGGTGCGTGTGTATCATGTCAGGTGCATGTGTATCATGCAGGTGCGTGTATATCATGTCAGGTGCGTGTGTATCATGTCAGGTGCGTGTGTATCATGCTGGTGCGTGTGTATCATGTCAGGTGCATGTGTATCATGTCAGGTGCATGTGTATCATGTCAAGTGCATGTGTATCATGTCAGGTGCATGTGTATCATGCTGCTGCATGTGTATCATGCTGCTGCATGTGTATCATGTCAAGTGCATGTGTATCATGTCAGGTGCATGTGTATCATGTCAAGTGCATGTGTATCTTGCTGGTTCATGTGTATCATGCTGGTGCGTGTATATCATGTCAGGTGCGTGTGTATCATGTCAGGTGCGTGTGTATCATGTCAGGTGCGTGTGGATCATGTCAGGTGCGTGTGGATCATGTCAGGTGCGTGTGTATCATGCTGCTGCATCTGTATCATGTCAAGTGCATGTGTATCATGTCAGGTGCATGTGTATCATGTCAGGTGCATGTGTATCATGTCAGGTGCATGTGTATCATGCTGCTGCATCTGTATCATGTCAAGTGCATGTGTATCATGTCAGGTGCATGTGTATCATGTCAAGTGCATGTGTATCATGTCAGGTGCATGTGTATCATGCTGGTGCGTGTTTATCATGTCAGGTGCATGTGTATCATGTCAGGTGCATGTGTATCATGCACGTGCGTGTGTATCATGTCAGGTGCGTGTGTATCAAGTCAGGTGCATGTGTATCATGCTGGTGCATATGTATCATGTCAAGTGCATGTGTATCATGTCAGGTGCATGTGTATCATGCTGCTGCATGTGTATCATGCTGCTGCATGTGTATCATGCTGCTGCATGTGTATCATGTCAAGTGCATGTGTATCATGTCAGGTGCATGTGTATCATGTCAAGTGCATATGTATCTTGCTGGTACATGTGTATCATGCTGGTGCGTGTATATCATGTCAGGTGCGTGTGTATCATGTCAGGTGCGTGTGTATCATGTCAGGTGCGTGTGGATCATGCCAGGTGCGTGTGGATCATGTCAGGTGCATGTGTATCATGCTGCTGCATCTGTATCATGTCAAGTGCATGTGTATCATGTCAGGTGCATGTGTATCATGCTGGTACGTGTTTATCATGTCAGGTGCATGTGTATCATGTCAGGTGCATGTGTATCATGCTGGTGCGTGTGTATCATGTCAGGTGCGTGTGTATCATGTCAGGTGCATGTGTATCATGCTGGTGCATACGCATCATGTCAAGTGCATGTGTATCATGTCAGGTGCATGTGTATCATGCTGCTGCATGTGTATCATGCTGCTGCATGTGTATCATGCTGCTGCATGTGTATCATGTCAAGTGCATGTGTATCATGTCAGGTGCATGTGTATCATGTCAAGTGCATGTGTATCTTGCTGGTACATGTGTATCATGCTGGTGCGTGTATATCATGTCAGGTGCGTGTGGATCATGTCAGGTGCGTGTGTATCATGTCAGGTGCGTGTGTATCATGCTGCTGCATCTGTATCATGTCAAGTGCATGTGTATCATGTCAGGTGAATGTGTATCATGTCAAGTGCATGTGTATCATGTCAGGTGCATGTGTATCATGCTGCTGCATCTGTATCATGTCAAGTGCATGTGTATCATGTCAGGTGCATGTGTATCATGCTGGTGCGTGTTTATCATGTCAGGTGCATGTGTATCATGTCAGGTGTGTGTGTATCATGCTGGTGCGTGTGTATCATGTCAGGTGCGTGTGTATCATGTCAGGTGCATGTGTATCATGCTGGTGCGTGTGTATCATATCAGGTGCGTGTGTATCATGTCAGGTGCGTATCATGCTGGTGCATATGTATCATGTCAGGTGCATGTGTATCATGTCAGGTGCATGTGTATCATGTCGGGTGCATGTGTATCATGTCAAGTGCATGTGTATCATGTCAGGTGCATGTGTATCATGTCAGGCGCATGTGTATCATGTCAGGTGCATGTGTATCATGCTGGTGCATGTGTATCATGTCAGGTGTGTGTGTATCACGTCAGGTGCATGTGTATCATGCTGGTGTGTGTATATCACGTCAGGTGCGTGTGTATCATGTCAGGTGCATGTGTATCATGTCAGGTGCATGTGTATCATGTCAGGCACATGTGTATCATGTCAGGGGCATGTGTATCATGCTGGTGCATGTGTATCATGTCAGGTGCGTGTTTATCATGTCAGGTGCATGTGTATCATGCTGGTGTGTGTATATCAAGTCAGGTGCATGTGTATCATCTCAGGTGCATGTGTATCATGCTGGTGCGTGTATATCAAGTCAGGTGCGTGTGTATCATGTCAGGTGCGTATCATGCTGGTGCATATGTATCATGTCAGGTGCATGTGTATCATGTCAGGTGCATGTGTATCATGTCGGGTGCATGTGTATCATGTCAAGTGCATGTGTTCCATGTCAGGTGCATGTGTATCATGTCAGGCTCATGTGTATCATGTCAGGTGCATGTGTATCATGCCGGTGCATGTGTATCATGTCAGGTGCATGTGTATCATGTCAGGCGCATGTGTATCATGTCAGGTGCATGTGTATCATGCTGGTACACGTGTATCATGTCAAGTGCATGTGTATCATGTCAGGTGCATGGGTATCATGCTGGTGCGTGTATATCATGTCAGGTGCGTGTGTATCATGTCAGGTGCGTTTGTATCATGCTGGTGCGTGTGTATCATGTCAGGTGTGTGTGTATCATCTCAGGTGCATGTGTATCATGCTGGTGGGTGTGTATCAAGTCATGTGCATGTGTATCATGTCAGGTGCATGTGTATCATGTCAAGTGCATGTGTATCATGTCAGGTGCATGTGTATCATGTCAGGTGCGTGTGTATCATGCTGGTGCGTGTGTATCATGTCAAGTGCATGTGTATCATGTCAGGTGCATGTGTATCATGTCAAGTGCATGTGTATCTTGCTGGTACATGTGTATCATGCTGGTGCGTGTATATCATGTCAGGTGCGTGTGTATCATGTCAGGTGCGTGTGTATCATGTCAGGTGCGTGTGGATCATGTCAGGTGCATGTGTATCATGCTGCTGCATCTGTATCATGTCAAGTGCATGTGTATCATGTCAGGTGCATGTGTATCATGTCAGGTGCATGTGTATCATGTCAGGTGCATGTGTATAATGCTGCTGCATCTGTATCATGTCAAGTGCATGTGTATCATGTCAGGTGCATGTGTATCATGTCAAGTGCATGTGTATCATGTCAGGTGCATGTGTATCATGCTGGTGCGTGTTTATCATGTGAGGTGCATGTGTATCATGTCAGGTGCATGTGTATCATGCTGGTGCGTATGTATCATGTCAGGTGCGTGTGTATCATGTCAGGTGCATGTGTATCATGTCAGGTGCATGTGTATCATGCTGCTGCATGTGTATCATGCTGCTGCATGTGTATCATGCTGCTGCATGTGTATCATGTCAAGTGCATGTGTATCATGTCAGGTGCATGTGTATCATGTCAAGTGCATGTGTATCTTGCTGGTACATGTGTATCATGCTGGTGCGTGTATATCATGTCAGGTGCGTGTGTATCATGTCAGGTGCGTGTGTATCTTGCTGGTACATGTGTATCATACTGGTGCGTGTATATCATGTCAGGTGCATGTGTATCATGTCAAGTGCATGTGTATCTTGCTGGTACATGTGTATCATACTGGTGCGTGTGTATCATGTCAGGTGCGTGTGTATCATGTCAGGTGCGTGTGTATCATGCTGGTGCGTGTATATCATGTCAGGTGCGTGTGTATCATGTCAGGTGCGTTTGTATCATGCTGGTGCGTGTGTATCATGTCAGGTGCGTGTGTATCATCTCAGGTGCATGTGTATCATGCTGGTGGGTGTGTATCATGTCAAGTGCATGTGTATCATGTCAGGTGCATGTGTATCATGTCAAGTGCATGTGTATCATGTCAGGTGCATGTGTATCATGCTGCTGCATGTGTATCATGCTGCTGCATGTGTATCATGCTGCTGCATGTGTATCATGTCAAGTGCATGTGTATCATGTCAAGTGCATGTGTATCTTGCTGGTACATGTGTATCATTCTGGTGCGTGTATATCATGTCAGGTGCGTGTGTATCGTGTGAGGTGCGTGTGCATCATGTCAGGTGCATGTGTATCATGTCAGGTGCGTGTGTATCATGTCAGGTGCGTGTGTAGCATGCTGGTGCATACGTATCATGTCAAGTGCATGTGTATGATGTCAGGTGCATGTGTATCAAGTCAAGTGCATGTGTATTATGTCAGGTGCATGTGTATCATGCTGCTGCATGTGTATCATGCTGCTGCATGTGTATCATATCAAGTGCATGTGTATCATGTCAGGTGCATGTGTATCATGTCAAGTGCATGTGTATCTTGCTGGTACATGTGTATCATGCTGGTGCGTGTATATCATGTCAGGTGCGTGTGTATCGTTTCAGGTGCGTGTGTATCATGTCAGGGGAAGGTGTATCATGCTGGTGCGTGTATATCATGTCAGGTGCGTGTGTATCATGTCAGGTGCGTGTGTATCATGTCAGGTGCGTGTGTATCATGTCAGGTGCATGTGTATCATGCAGGTGCGTGTATATCATGTCAGGTGCGTGTGTATCATGTCAGGTGCGTGTGTATCATGCTGGTGCGTGTGTATCATGTCAGGTGCATGTGTATCATGTCAGGTGCATGTGTATCATGTCAAGTGCATGTGTATCATGTCAGGTGCATGTGTATCATGCTGCTGCATGTGTATCATGCTGCTGCATGTGTATCATATCAAGTGCATGTGTATCATGTCAGGTGCATGTGTATCATGTCAAGTGCATGTGTATCTTGCTGGTACATGTGTATCATGCTGGTGCGTGTATATCATGTCAGGTGCGTGTGTATCATGTCAGGTGCGTGTGTATCATGTCAGGTGCGTGTGGATCATGTCAGGTGCGTGTGGATCATGTCAGGTGCGTGTGTATCATGCTGCTGCATCTGTATCATGTCAAGTGCATGTGTATCATGTCAGGTGCATGTGTATCATGTCAGGTGCATGTGTATCATGTCAGGTGCATGTGTATCATGCTGCTGCATCTGTATCATGTCAAGTGCATGTGTATCATGTCAGGTCCATGTGTATCATGTCAAGTGCATGTGTATCATGTCAGGTGCATGTGTATCATGCTGGTGCGTGTTTATCATGTCAGGTGCATGTGTATCATGTCAGGTGCATGTGTATCATGCTGGTGCGTGTGTATCATGTCAGGTGCGTGTGTATCATGTCAGGTGCATGTGTATCATGCTGGTGCATACGTATCATGTCAAGTGCATGTGTATCATGTCAGGTGCATGTGTATCATGCTGCTGCATGTGTATCATGCTGCTGCATGTGTATCATGCTGCTGCATGTGTATCATGTCAAGTGCATGTGTATCATGTCAGGTGCATGTGTATCATGTCAAGTG
Organism: Microtus oregoni; assembly: GCF_018167655.1. Classification (NCBI taxonomy): domain Eukaryota; kingdom Metazoa; phylum Chordata; class Mammalia; order Rodentia; family Cricetidae; genus Microtus; species Microtus oregoni. Next base: position 200,709 of record NW_024544843.1, on the reverse strand, counting down.
CATGTGTATCTTGCTGGTACATGTGTATCATGCTGGTGCGTGTATATCATGTCAGGTGCGTGTGTATCATGTCAGGTGCGTGTGTATCATGTCAGGTGCATGTGTATCATGGCAGGTGCGTGTGGATCATGTCAGGTGCATGTGTATCATGCTGCTGCATCTGTATCATGTCAAGTGCATGTGTATCATGTCAGGTGAATGTGTATCATGTCAAGTGCATGTGTATCATGTCAGGTGCATGTGTATCATGCTGCTGCATCTGTATCATGTCAAGTGCATGTGTATCATGTCAGGTGCATGTGTATCATGTCAAGTGCATGTGTATCATGTCAGGTGCATGTGTATCATGCTGGTGCGTGTTTATCATGTCAGGTGCATGTGTATCATGTCAGGTGTGTGTGTATCATGCTGGTGCGTGTGTATCATGTCAGGTGCGTGTGTATCATGTCAGGTGCATGTGTATCATGCTGGTGCGTGTGTATCATATCAGGTGCGTGTGTATCATGTCAGGTGCGTATCATGCTGGTGCATATGTATCATGTCAGGTGCATGTGTATCATGTCAGGTGCATGTGTATCATGTCGGGTGCATGTGTATCATGTCAAGTGCATGTGTATCATGTCAGGTGCATGTGTATCATGTCAGGCGCATGTGTATCATGTCAGGTGCATGTGTATCATGCTGGTGCATGTGTATCATGTCAGGTGTGTGTGTATCATGTCAGGTGCATGTGTATCATGCTGGTGTGTGTATATCAAGTCAGGTGCGTGTGTATCATGTCAGGTGCATGTGTATCATGTCAGGTGCATGTGTATCATGTCAGGCACATGTGTATCATGTCAGGTGCATGTGTATCATGCTGGTGCATGTGTATCATGTCAGGTGCGTGTTTATCATGTCAGGTGCATGTGTATCATGCTGGTGTGTGTATATCAAGTCAGGTGCATGTGTATCATGTCAGGTGCATGTGTATCATGCTTGTGTGTGTATATCAAGTCAGGTGCGTGTATATCATGTCAGGTGCGTGTGTATCATGTCAGGTGCGTGTGTATCATGTCAGGTGCATGTGTATCATGCAGGTGCGTGTATATCATGTCAGGTGCGTGTGTATCATGTCAGGTGCGTGTGTATCATGCTGGTGCGTGTGTATCATGTCAGGTGCATGTGTATCATGTCAGGTGCATGTGTATCATGTCAAGTGCATGTGTATCATGTCAGGTGCATGTGTATCATGCTGCTGCATGTGTATCATGCTGCTGCATGTGTATCATATCAAGTGCATGTGTATCATGTCAGGTGCATGTGTATCATGTCAAGTGCATGTGTATCTTGCTGGTACATGTGTATCATGCTGGTGCGTGTGTATCATGTCAGGTGCGTGTGTATCATGTCAGGTGCGTGTGTATCATGTCAGGTGCGTGTGTATCATGTCAGGTGCGTGTGGATCATGTCAGGTGCGTGTGTATCATGCTGCTGCATCTGTATCATGTCAAGTGCATGTGTATCATGTCAGGTGCATGTGTATCATGTCAGGTGCATGTGTATCATGTCAGGTGCATGTGTATCATGCTGCTGCATCTGTATCATGTCAAGTGCATGTGTATCATGTCAGGTCCATGTGTATCATGTCAAGTGCATGTGTATCATGTCAGGTGCATGTGTATCATGCTGGTGCGTGTTTATCATGTCAGGTGCATGTGTATCATGTCAGGTGCATGTGTATCATGCTGGTGCGTGTGTATCATGTCAGGTGCGTGTGTATCATGTCAGGTGCATGTGTATCATGCTGGTGCATACGTATCATGTCAAGTGCATGTGTATCATGTCAGGTGCATGTGTATCATGCTGCTGCATGTGTATCATGCTGCTGCATGTGTATCATGCTGCTGCATGTGTATCATGTCAAGTGCATGTGTATCATGTCAGGTGCATGTGTATCATGTCAAGTGCATGTGTATCTTGCTGGTACATGTGTATCATGCTGGTGCGTGTATATCATGTCAGGTGCGTGTGTATCATGTCAGGTGCGTGTGTATCATGTCAGGTGCATGTGTATCATGGCAGGTGCGTGTGGATCATGTCAGGTGCATGTGTATCATGCTGCTGCATCTGTATCATGTCAAGTGCATGTGTATCATGTCAGGTGAATGTGTATCATGTCAAGTGCATGTGTATCATGTCAGGTGCATGTGTATCATGCTGCTGCATCTGTATCATGTCAAGTGCATGTGTATCATGTCAGGTGCATGTGTATCTTGTCAAGTGCATGTGTATCATGTCAGGTGCATGTGTATCATGCTGGTGCGTGTTTATCATGTCAGGTGCATGTGTATCATGTCAGGTGTGTGTGTATCATGCTGGTGCGTGTGTATCATGTCAGGTGCGTGTGTATCATGTCAGGTGCATGTGTATCATGCTGGTGCGTGTGTATCATATCAGGTGCGTGTGTATCATGTCAGGTGCGTATCATGCTGGTGCATATGTATCATGTCAGGTGCATGTGTATCATGTCAGGTGCATGTGTATCATGTCGGGTGCATGTGTATCATGTCAAGTGCATGTGTATCATGTCAGGTGCATGTGTATCATGTCAGGCGCATGTGTATCATGTCAGGTGCATGTGTATCATGCTGGTGCATGTGTATCATGTCAGGTGTGTGTGTATCATGTCAGGTGCATGTGTATCATGCTGGTGTGTGTATATCAAGTCAGGTGCGTGTGTATCATGTCAGGTGCATGTGTATCATGTCAGGTGCATGTGTATCATGTCAGGCACATGTGTATCATGTCAGGTGCATGTGTATCATGCTGGTGCATGTGTATCATGTCAGGTGCGTGTTTATCATGTCAGGTGCATGTGTATCATGCTGGTGTGTGTATATCAAGTCAGGTGCATGTGTATCATGTCAGGTGCATGTGTATCATGCTGGTGCGTGTATATCAAGTCAGGTGCGTGTGTATCATGTCAGGTGCGTATCATGCTGGTGCATATGTATCATGTCAGGTGCATGTGTATCATGTCAGGTGCATGTGTATCATGTCGGGTGCATGTGTATCATGTCAAGTGCATGTGTTCCATGTCAGGTGCATGTGTATCATGTCAGGCTCATGTGTATCATGTCAGGTGCATGTGTATCATGCCGGTGCATGTGTATCATGTCAGGTGCATGTGTATCATGTCAGGCGCATGTGTATCATGTCAGGTGCATGTGTATCATGCTGGTACACGTGTATCATGTCAAGTGCATGTGTATCATGTCAGGTGCATGGGTATCATGCTGGTGCGTGTATATCATGTCAGGTGCGTGTGTATCATGTCAGGTGCGTTTGTATCATGCTGGTGCGTGTGTATCATGTCAGGTGCGTGTGTATCATCTCAGGTGCATGTGTATCATGCTGGTGGGTGTGTATCATGTCAAGTGCATGTGTATCATGTCAGGTGCATGTGTATCATGTCAAGTGCATGTGTATCATGTCAGGTGCATGTGTATCATGTCAGGTGCGTGTGTATCATGCTGGTGCGTGTGTATCATGTCAAGTGCATGTGTATCATGTCAGGTGCATGTGTATCATGTCAAGTGCATGTGTATCTTGCTGGTACATGTGTATCATGCTGGTGCGTGTATATCATGTCAGGTGCGTGTGTATCATGTCATGTGCGTGTGTATCATGTCAGGTGCGTGTGTATCATGTCAGGTGCATGTGTATCATGCTGCTGCATCTGTATCATGTCAAGTGCATGTGTATCATGTCAGGTGCATGTGTATCATGTCAGGTGCATGTGTATCATGTCAGGTGCATGTGTATAATGCTGCTGCATCTGTATCATGTCAAGTGCATGTGTATCATGTCAAGTGCATGTGTATCATGTCAGGTGCATGTGTATCATGTCAAGTGCATGTGTATCTTGCTGGTACATGTGTATCATGCTGGTGCGTGTATATCATGTCAGGTGCGTGTGTATCATGTCAGGTGCGTGTGTATCATGTCAGGTGCATGTGTATCATGGCAGGTGCGTGTGGATCAAGTCAGGAGCATGTGTATCATGCTGCTGCATCTGTATCATGTCAAGTGCATGTGTATCATGTCAGGTGCATGTGTATCATGTCAAGTGCATGTGTATCATGTCATGTGCATGTGTATCATGCTGCTGCATCTGTATCATGTCAAGTGCATGTGTATCATGTCAGGTGCATGTGTATCATGTCAAGTGCATGTGTATCATGTCAGGTGCATGTGTATCATGCTGGTGCGTGTATATCATGTCAGGTGCGTGTGTATCATGTCAGGTGCGTATCATGCTGGTGCATATGTATCATGTCAGGTGCATGTGTATCATGTCAGGTGCATGTGTATCATGTCGGGTGCATGTGTATCATGTCAAGTGCATGTGTATCATGTCAGGTGCATGTGTATCATGCTGCTGCATGTGTATCATGCTGCTGCATGTGTATCATGCTGCTGCATGTGTATCATGTCAAGTGCATGTGTATCATGTCAGGTGCATGTGTATCATGTCAAGTGCATGTGTATCTTGCTGGTACATGTGTATCATTCTGGTGCGTGTATATCATGTCAGGTGCGTGTGTATCGTGTGAGGTGCGTGCGTATCATGTCAGGTGCATGTGTATCATGTCAGGTGCGTGTGTATCATGTCAGGTGCGTGTGTAGCATGCTGGTGCATACGTATCATGTCAAGTGCATGTGTATGATGTCAGGTGCATGTGTATCATGTCAAGTGCATGTGTATCATGTCAGGTGCATGTGTATCATGCTGCTGCATGTGTATCATGTCGGGTGCATGTGTATCATGTCAGGTGCATGTGTATCATGTCAAGTGCATGTATATCTTGCTGGTACATGTGTATCATGCTGGTGCGTGTATATCATGTCAGGTGCGTGTGTATCGTGTCAGGTGCGTGTGTATCATGTCAGGCGAAGGTGTATCATGCTGGTGCGTGTATATCATGTCAGGTGCGTGTGTATCATGTCAGGTGCGTGTGTATCATGTCAGGTGCGTGTGTATCATGTCAGGTGCATGTGTATCATGCAGGTGCGTGTATATCATGTCAGGTGCGTGTGTATCATGTCAGGTGCGTGTGTATCATGCTGGTGCGTGTGTATCATGTCAGGTGCCTGTGTATCATGTCAGGTGCGTGTGTATCTTGCTGGTGCATGTGTATCATGTCAAGTGCATGTGTATCATGTCAGGTGCATGTGTATCATGTCAAGTGCATGTGTATCATGTCAGGTGCATGTGTATCATGCTGCTGCATGTGTATCATGTCAAGTTCATGTGTATCATGTCAGGTGCATGTGTATCATGTCAAGTGCATGTGTATCTTGCTGGTACATGTGTATCATGCTGGTGCGTGTATATCATGTCAGGTGCGTGTGTATCATGTCAGGTGCGTGTGTATCATGTCAGGTGCGTGTGTATCATGTCAGGTGCGTGTGGATCATGTCAGGTGCGTGTGTATCATGCTGCTGCATCTGTATCATGTCAAGTGCATGTGTATCATGTCAGGTGCATGTGTATCATGTCAGGTGCATGTGTATCATGTCAGGTGCATGTGTATCATGCTGCTGCATCTGTATCATGTCAAGTGCATGTGTATCATGTCAGGTGCATGTGTATCATGTCAAGTGCATGTGTATCATGTCAGGTGCATGTGTATCATGCTGGTGCGTGTTTATCATGTCAGGTGCATGTGTATCATGTCAGGTGCATGTGTATCATGCTGGTGCGTGTGTATCATGTCAGGTGCGTGTGTATCATGTCAGGTGCATGTGTATCATGCTGGTGCATATGTATCATGTCAAGTGCATGTGTATCATGTCAGGTGCATGTGTATCATGCTGCTGCATGTGTATCATGCTGCTGCATGTGTATCATGCTGCTGCATGTGTATCATGTCAAGTGCATGTGTATCATGTCAGGTGCATGTGTATCATGTCAAGTGCATGTGTATCTTGCTGGTACATGTGTATCATGCTGGTGCGTGTATATCATGTCAGGTGCGTGTGTATCATGTCAGGTGCATGTGTATCATGTCAGGTGCGTGTGGATCATGTCAGGTGCGTGTGGATCATGTCAGGTGCATGTGTATCATGCTGCTGCATCTGTATCATGTCAGGTGCATGTGTATCATGCTGGTGCGTGTTTATCATGTCAGGTGCATGTGTATCATGTCAGGTGCATGTGTAACATGCTGGTGCGTGTGTATCATGTCAGGTGCGTGTGTATCATGTCAGGTGCATGTGTATCATGCTGGTGCATACGTATCATGTCAAGTGCATGTGTATCATGTCAGGTGCATGTGTATCATGCTGCTGCATGTGTATCATGCTGCTGCATGTGTATCATGCTGCTGCATGTGTATCATGTCAAGTGCATGTGTATCATGTCAGGTGCATGTGTATCATGTCAAGTGCATGTGTATCTTGCTGGTACATGTGTATCATGCTGGTGCGTGTATATCATGTCAGGTGCGTGTGTATCATGTCAGGTGCGTGTGTATCATGTCAGGTGCGTGTGTATCATGGCAGGTGCGTGTGGATCATGTCAGGTGCATGTGTATCATGCTGCTGCGTCTGTATCATGTCAAGTGCATGTGTATCATGTCAGGTGAATGTGCATCATGTCAAGTGCATGTGTATCATGTCAGGTGCATGTGTATCATGCTGCTGCATCTGTATCATGTCAAGTGCATGTGTATCATGTCAGGTGCATGTGTATCATGTCAAGTGCATGTGTATCATGTCAGGTGCATGTGTATCATGCTGGTGCGTGTTTATCATGTCAGGTGCATGTGTATCATGTCAGGTGTGTGTGTATCATGCTGGTGCGTGTGTATCATGTCAGGTGCGTGTGTATCATGTCAGGTGCATGTGTATCATGCTGGTGCGTGTGTATCATATCAGGTGCGTGTGTATCATGTCAGGTGCGTATCATGCTGGTGCATATGTATCATGTCAGGTGCATGTGTATCATGTCAGGTGCATGTGTATCATGTCGGGTGCATGTGTATCATGTCAAGTGCATGTGTATCATGTCAGGTGCATGTGTATCATGTCAGGCACATGTGTATCATGTCAGGTGCATGTGTATCATGCTGGTGCATGTGTATCATGTCAGGTGCGTGTTTATCATGTCAGGTGCATGTGTATCATGCTGGTGTGTGTATATCAAGTCAGGTGCATGTGTATCATGCTGGTGCGTGTATATCAAGTCAGGTGCGTGTGTATCATGTCAGGTGTGTATCATGCTGGTGCATATGTATCATGTCAGGTGCATGTGTATCATGTCAGGTGCATGTGTATCATGTCGTGTGCATGTGTATCATGTCAAGTGCATGTGTTCCATGTCAGGTGCATGTGTATCATGTCAGGCTCATGTGTATCATGTCAGGTGCATGTGTATCATGCCGGTGCATGTGTATCATGTCAGGTGCATGTGTATCATGTCAGGCGCATGTGTATCATGTCAGGTGCATGTGTATCATGCTGGTACACGTGTATCATGTCAAGTGCATGTGTATCATGTCAGGTGCATGGGTATCATGCTGGTGCGTGTATATCATGTCAGGTGCGTGTGTATCATGTCAGGTGCGTTTGTATCATGCTGGTGCGTGTGTATCATGTCAGGTGCGTGTGTATCATCTCAGGTGCATGTGTATCATGCTGGTGGGTGTGTATCATGTCAAGTGCATGTGTATCATGTCAGGTGCATGTGTATCATGTCAAGTGCATGTGTATCATGTCAGGTGCATGTGTATCATGTCAGGTGCGTGTGTATCATGCTGGTGCGTGTGTATCATGTCAAGTGCATGTGTATCATGTCAGGTGCATGTGTATCATGTCAAGTGCATGTGTATCTTGCTGGTACATGTGTATCATGCTGGTGCGTGTATATCATGTCAGGTGCGTGTGTATCATGTCAGGTGCCTGTGTATCATGTCAGGTGCGTGTGTATCATGTCAGGTGCGTGTGGATCATGTCAGGTGCATGTGTATCATGCTGCTGCATCTGTATCATGTCAAGTGCATGTGTATCATGTCAGGTGCATGTGTATCATGTCAGGTGCATGTGTATCATGTCAGGTGCATGTGTATAATGCTGCTGCATCTGTATCATGTCAAGTGCATGTGTATCATGTCAGGTGCATGTGTATCATGCTGGTGCGTGTTTATCATGTCAGGTGCATGTGTATCATGCTGGTTCGTATGTATCATGTCAGGTGCGTGTGTATCATGTCAGGTGCATGTGTATCATGTCAGGTGCATGTGTATCATGCTGCTGCATGTGTATCATGCTGCTGCATGTGTATCATGCTGCTGCATGTGTATCATGTCAAGTGCATGTGTATCATGTCAGGTGCATGTGTATCATGTCAAGTGCATGTGTATCTTGCTGGTACATGTGTATCATGCTGGTGCGTGTATATCATGTCAGGTGCGTGTGTATCATGTCGGGTGCGTGTGTATCATGTCAGGTGCATGTGTATCATGGCAGGTGCGTGTGAATCAAGTCAGGAGCATGTGTATCATGCTGCTGCATCTGTATCATGTCAAGTGCATGTGTATCATGTCAGGTGCATGTGTATCATGTCAAGTGCATGTGTATCATGTCAGGTGCATGTGTATCATGCTGCTGCATCTGTATCATGTCAAGTGCATGTGTATCATGTCAGCTGCATGTGTATCATGTCAAGTGCATGTGTATCATGTCAGGTGCATGTGTATCATGCTGGTGCGTGTTTATCATGTCAGGTGCATGTGTATCATGTCAGGTGTGTGTGTATCATGCTGGTGCGTGTGTATCATGTCAGGTGCGTGTGTATCATGTCAGGTGCATGTGTATCATGCTGGTGCGTGTATATCATGTCAGGTGCGTGTGTATCATGTCAGGTGCGTATCATGCTCGTGCATATGTATCATGTCAGGTGCATGTGCATCATCTCAGGTGCATGTGTATCATGCTGCTGCATGTGTATCATGCTGCTGCATGTGTATCATGCTGCTGCATGTGTATCATGTCAAGTGCATGTGTATCATGTCAGGTGCATGTGTATCATGTCAAGTGCATGTGTATCTTGCTGGTACATGTGTATCATGCTGGTGCGTGTATATCATGTCAGGTGCGTGTGTATCATGTCAAGTGCGTGTGTATCATGTCAGGTGCGTGTGTATCATGGCAGGTGCGTGTGGATCATGTCAGGTGCATGTGTATCATGCTGCTGCATCTGTATCATGTCAAGTGCATGTGTATCATGTCAGGTGCATGTGTATCATGTCAAGTGCATGTGTATCATGTCAGGTGCATGTGTATCATGCTGCTGCATCTGTATCATGTCAAGTGCATGTGTATCATGTCAGGTGCATGTGTATCATGTCAAGTGCATGTGTATCATGTCAGGTGCATGTGTATCATGCTGGTGCGTGTTTATCATGTCAGGTGCATGTGTATCATGTCCCGTGTGTGTGTATCATGCTGGTGCGTGTGTATCATGTCAGGTGCGTGTGTATCATGTCAGGTGCATGTGTATCATGCTGGTGCGTGTGTATCATGTCAGATGCGTGTGTATCATGTCAGGTGCGTATCATGCTGGTGCATATGTATCATGTCAGGTGCATTTGTATCATGTCAGGTGCATGTGTATCATGTCGGGTGCATGTGTATCATGTCAAGTGCATGTGTATCATGTCAGGTGCATGTGTATCATGTCAGGCGCATGTGTATCATGTCAGGTGCATGTGTATCATGCTGGTGCATGTGTACCATGTCAGGTGTGTGTGTATCATGTCAGGTGCATGTGTATCATGCTGGTGTGTGTATATCAAGTCAGGTGCGTGTAAATCATGTCAGGTGCATGTGTATCATGTCAGGTGCATGTGTATCATGTCAGGCACATGTGTATCATGTCAGGTGCATGTGTATCATGCTGGTGCATGTGTATCATGTCAGGTGCGTGTGTATCATGTCAGGTGCATGTGTATCATGCTGGTGTGTGTATATCAAGTCAGGTGCGTGTGTATCATGTCAGGTGCATGTGTATCATGCTGGTGCGTGTATATCAAGTCAGGTGCGTGTGTATCATGTCAGGTGCGTATCATGCTGGTGCATATGTATCATGTCAGGTGCATGTGTATCATGTCAGGTGCATGTGTATCATGTCGGGTGCATGTGTATCATGTCAAGTGCATGTGTACCATGTCAGGTGCATGTGTATCATGTCAGGCGCATGTGTATCATGGTGGTACACGTGTATCATGTCAAGTGCATGTGTATCATGTCAGGTGCATGGGTATCATGCTGGTGCGTGTATATCATGTCAGGTGCGTGTGTATCATGTCAGGTGCGTGTGTATCATACTGGTGCGTGTGTATCATGTCAGGTGCGTGTGTATCATGTCAGGTGCGTGTGTATCATGCTGGTGCGTGTATATCATGTCAGGTGCGTGTGTATCATGTCAGGTGCGTGTGTATCATACTGGTGCGTGTGTATCATGTCAGGTGCGTGTGTATCATGTCAGGTGCATGTGTATCATGCCGGTGCATGTGTATCATGTCAGGTGCATGTGTATCATGTCAGGCGCATGTGTATCATGTCAGGTGCATGTGTATCATGCTGGTACACGTGTATCATGTCAAGTGCATGTGTATCATGTCAGGTGCATGGGTATCATGCTGGTGCGTGTATATCATGTCAGGTGCGTGTGTATCATGTCAGGTGCGTGTGTATCATACTGGTGCGTGTGTATCATGTCAGGTGCGTGTGTATCATGTCAGGTGCGTGTGTATCATGCTGGTGCGTGTATATCATGTCAGGTGCGTGTGTATCATGTCAGGTGCGTTTGTATCATGCTGGTGCGTGTGTATCATGTCAGGTGCGTGTGTATCATCTCAGGTGCATGTGTATCATGCTGGTGGGTGTGTATCATGTCAAGTGCATGTGTATCATGTCAGATGCATGTGTATCATGTCAAGTGCATGTGTATCATGTCAGGTGCATGTGTATCATGCTGCTGCATGTGTATCATGCTGCTGCATGTGTATCATGCTGCTGCATGTGTATCATGTCAAGTGCATGTGTATCATGTCAGGTGCATGTGTATCATGTCAAGTGCATGTGTATCTTGCTGGTACATGTGTATCATTCTGGTGCGTGTATATCATGTCAGGTGCGTGTGTATCGTGTGAGGTGCGTGTGTATCATGTCAGGTGCATGTGTATCATGTCAGGTGCGTGTGTATCATGTCAGGTGCGTGTGTATCATGTCAGGTGCGTATCATGCTGGTGCATATGTATCATGTCAGGTGCATTTGTATCATGTCAGGTGCATGTGTATCATGTCGGGTGCATGTGTATCATGTCAAGTGCATGTGTATCATGTCAGGTGCATGTGTATCATGTCAGGTGCATGTGTATCATGTCAGGTGCATGTGTATCATGCTGGTGCATGTGTACCATGTCAGGTGTGTGTGTATCATGTCAGGTGCATGTGTATCATGCTGGTGTGTGTATATCAAGTCAGGTGCGTGTAAATCATGTCAGGTGCATGTGTATCATGTCAGGTGCATGTGTATCATGTCAGGCACATGTGTATCATGTCAGGTGCATGTGTATCATGCTGGTGCATGTGTATCATGTCAGGTGCGTGTGTATCATGTCAGGTGCATGTGTATCATGCTGGTGTGTGTATATCAAGTCAGGTGCGTGTGTATCATGTCAGGTGCATGTGTATCATGCTGGTGCGTGTATATCAAGTCAGGTGCGTGTGTATCATGTCAGGTGTGTATCATGCTGGTGCATATGTATCATGTCAGGTGCATGTGTATCATGTCAGGTGCATGTATATCATGTCGGGTGCATGTGTATGATGTCAAGTGCATGTGTACCATGTCAGGTGCATGTGTATCATGTCAGGCGCATGTGTATCATGGTGGTACACGTGTATCATGTCAAGTGCATGTGTATCATGTCAGGTGCATGGGTATCATGCTGGTGCGTGTATATCATGTCAGGTGCGTGTGTATCATGTCAGGTGCGTGTGTATCATACTGGTGCGTGTGTATCATGTCAGGTGCGTGTGTATCATGTCAGGTGCGTGTGTATCATGCTGGTGCGTGTATATCATGTCAGGTGCCTGTGTATCATGTCAGGTGCGTGTGTATCATACTGGTGCGTGTGTATCATGTCAGGTGCGTGTGTATCATGTCAGGTGCATGTGTATCATGCCGGTGCATGTGTATCATGTCAGGTGCATGTGTATCATGTCAGGCGCATGTGTATCATGTCAGGTGCATGTGTATCATGCTGGTACACGTGTATCATGTCAAGTGCATGTGTATCATGTCAGGTGCATGGGTATCATGCTGGTGCGTGTATATCATGTCAGGTGCGTGTGTATCATGTCAGGTGCGTGTGTATCATGTCAGGTGCGTGTGTATCATGCTGGTGCGTGTATATCATGTCAGGTGCGTGTGTATCATGTCAGGTGCGTTTGTATCATGCTGGTGCGTGTGTATCATGTCAGGTGCGTGTGTATCATCTCAGGTGCATGTGTATCATGCTGGTGGGTGTGTATCATGTCAATAGCATGTGTATCATGTCAGATGCATGTGTATCATGTCAAGTGCAGGTGTATCATGTCAGGTGCATGTGTATCATGCTGCTGCATGTGTATCATGCTGCTGCATGTGTATCATGCTGCTGCATGTGTATCATGTCAAGTGCATGTGTATCATGTCAGGTGCATGTGTATCATGTCAAGTGCATGTGTATCTTGCTGGTACATGTGTATCATTCTGGTGCGTGTATATCATGTCAGGTGCGTGTGTATCGTGTGAGGTGTGTGTGTATCATGTCAGGTGCATGTGTATCATGTCAGGTGCGTGTGTATCATGTCAGGTGCGCGTGTAGCATGCTGGTGCATACGTATCATGTCAAGTGCATGTGTATGATGTCAGGTGCATGTGTATCATGTCAAGTGCATGTGTATCATGTCAGGTGCATGTGTATCATGCTGCTGCATGTGTATCATGTCGGGTGCATGTGTATCATGTCAGGTGCATGTGTATCATGTCAAGTGCATGTGTATCTTGCTGGTACATGTGTATCATGCTGGTGCGTGTATATCATGTCAGGTGCGTGTGTATCGTGTCAGGTGCGTGTGTATCATGTCAGGGGAAGGTGTATCATGCTGGTGCGTGTATATCATGTCAGGTGCGTGTGTATCATGTCAGGTGCGTGTGTATCATGTCAGGTGCGTGTGTATCATGTCAGGTGCATGTGTATCATGCAGGTGTGTGTATATCATGTCAGGTGCGTGTGTATCATGTCAGGTGCGTGTGTATCAAGCTGGTGCGTGTGTATCATGTCAGGTGCGTGTGTATCATGTCAGGTGCATGTGTATCATGTCAAGTGCATGTGTATCATGTCAGGTGCATGTGTATCATGCTGCTGCATGTGTATCATGCTGCTGCATGTGTATCATGTCAAGTGCATGTGTATCATGTCAGGTGCATGTGTATCATGTCAAGTGCATGTGTATCTTGCTGGTTCATGTGTATCATGCTGGTGCGTGTATATCATGTCAGGTGCGTGTGTATCATGTCAGGTGCGTGTGTATCATGTCAGGTGCGTGTGGATCATGTCAGGTGCGTGTGGATCATGTCAGGTGCGTGTGTATCATGCTGCTGCATCTGTATCATGTCAAGTGCATGTGTATCATGTCAGGTGCATGTGTATCATGTCAGGTGCATGTGTATCATGTCAGGTGCATGTGTATCATGCTGCTGCATCTGTATCATGTCAAGTGCATGTGTATCATGTCAGGTGCATGTGTATCATGTCAAGTGCATGTGTATCATGTCAGGTGCATGTGTATCATGCTGGTGCGTGTTTATCATGTCAGGTGCATGTGTATCATGTCAGGTGCATGTGTATCATGCTGGTGCGTGTGTATCATGTCAGGTGCGTGTGTATCAAGTCAGGTGCATGTGTATCATGCTGGTGCATATGTATCATGTCAAGTGCATGTGTATCATGTCAGGTGCATGTGTATCATGCTGCTGCATGTGTATCATGCTGCTGCATGTGTATCATGCTGCTGCATGTGTATCATGTCAAGTGCATGTGTATCATGTCAGGTGCATGTGTATCATGCTGCTGCATCTGTATCATGTCAAGTGCATGTGTATCATGTCAGCTGCATGTGTATCATGTCAAGTGCATGTGTATCATGTCAGGTGCATGTGTATCATGCTGGTGCGTGTTTATCATGTCAGGTGCATGTGTATCATGTCAGGTGTGTGTGTATCATGCTGGTGCGTGTGTATCATGTCAGGTGCGTGTGTATCATGTCAGGTGCATGTGTATCATGCTGGTGCGTGTATATCATGTCAGGTGCGTGTGTATCATGTCAGGTGCGTATCATGCTCGTGCATATGTATCATGTCAGGTGCATGTGCATCATCTCAGGTGCATGTGTATCATGCTGCTGCATGTGTATCATGCTGCTGCATGTGTATCATGCTGCTGCATGTGTATCATGTCAAGTGCATGTGTATCATGTCAGGTGCATGTGTATCATGTCAAGTGCATGTGTATCTTGCTGGTACATGTGTATCATGCTGGTGCGTGTATATCATGTCAGGTGCGTGTGTATCATGTCAAGTGCGTGTGTATCATGTCAGGTGCGTGTGTATCATGGCAGGTGCGTGTGGATCATGTCAGGTGCATGTGTATCATGCTGCTGCATCTGTATCATGTCAAGTGCATGTGTATCATGTCAGGTGCATGTGTATCATGTCAAGTGCATGTGTATCATGTCAGGTGCATGTGTATCATGCTGCTGCATCTGTATCATGTCAAGTGCATGTGTATCATGTCAGGTGCATGTGTATCATGTCAAGTGCATGTGTATCATGTCAGGTGCATGTGTATCATGCTGGTGCGTGTTTATCATGTCAGGTGCATGTGTATCATGTCCCGTGTGTGTGTATCATGCTGGTGCGTGTGTATCATGTCAGGTGCGTGTGTATCATGTCAGGTGCATGTGTATCATGCTGGTGCGTGTGTATCATGTCAGATGCGTGTGTATCATGTCAGGTGCGTATCATGCTGGTGCATATGTATCATGTCAGGTGCATTTGTATCATGTCAGGTGCATGTGTATCATGTCGGGTGCATGTGTATCATGTCAAGTGCATGTGTATCATGTCAGGTGCATGTGTATCATGTCAGGCGCATGTGTATCATGTCAGGTGCATGTGTATCATGCTGGTGCATGTGTACCATGTCAGGTGTGTGTGTATCATGTCAGGTGCATGTGTATCATGCTGGTGTGTGTATATCAAGTCAGGTGCGTGTAAATCATGTCAGGTGCATGTGTATCATGTCAGGTGCATGTGTATCATGTCAGGCACATGTGTATCATGTCAGGTGCATGTGTATCATGCTGGTGCATGTGTATCATGTCAGGTGCGTGTGTATCATGTCAGGTGCATGTGTATCATGCTGGTGTGTGTATATCAAGTCAGGTGCGTGTGTATCATGTCAGGTGCATGTGTATCATGCTGGTGCGTGTATATCAAGTCAGGTGCGTGTGTATCATGTCAGGTGCGTATCATGCTGGTGCATATGTATCATGTCAGGTGCATGTGTATCATGTCAGGTGCATGTGTATCATGTCGGGTGCATGTGTATCATGTCAAGTGCATGTGTACCATGTCAGGTGCATGTGTATCATGTCAGGCGCATGTGTATCATGGTGGTACACGTGTATCATGTCAAGTGCATGTGTATCATGTCAGGTGCATGGGTATCATGCTGGTGCGTGTATATCATGTCAGGTGCGTGTGTATCATGTCAGGTGCGTGTGTATCATACTGGTGCGTGTGTATCATGTCAGGTGCGTGTGTATCATGTCAGGTGCGTGTGTATCATGCTGGTGCGTGTATATCATGTCAGGTGCGTGTGTATCATGTCAGGTGCGTGTGTATCATACTGGTGCGTGTGTATCATGTCAGGTGCGTGTGTATCATGTCAGGTGCATGTGTATCATGCCGGTGCATGTGTATCATGTCAGGTGCATGTGTATCATGTCAGGCGCATGTGTATCATGTCAGGTGCATGTGTATCATGCTGGTACACGTGTATCATGTCAAGTGCATGTGTATCATGTCAGGTGCATGGGTATCATGCTGGTGCGTGTATATCATGTCAGGTGCGTGTGTATCATGTCAGGTGCGTGTGTATCATACTGGTGCGTGTGTATCATGTCAGGTGCGTGTGTATCATGTCAGGTGCGTGTGTATCATGCTGGTGCGTGTATATCATGTCAGGTGCGTGTGTATCATGTCAGGTGCGTTTGTATCATGCTGGTGCGTGTGTATCATGTCAGGTGCGTGTGTATCATCTCAGGTGCATGTGTATCATGCTGGTGGGTGTGTATCATGTCAAGTGCATGTGTATCATGTCAGATGCATGTGTATCATGTCAAGTGCATGTGTATCATGTCAGGTGCATGTGTATCATGCTGCTGCATGTGTATCATGCTGCTGCATGTGTATCATGCTGCTGCATGTGTATCATGTCAAGTGCATGTGTATCATGTCAGGTGCATGTGTATCATGTCAAGTGCATGTGTATCTTGCTGGTACATGTGTATCATTCTGGTGCGTGTATATCATGTCAGGTGCGTGTGTATCGTGTGAGGTGCGTGTGTATCATGTCAGGTGCATGTGTATCATGTCAGGTGCGTGTGTATCATGTCAGGTGCGTGTGTATCATGTCAGGTGCGTATCATGCTGGTGCATATGTATCATGTCAGGTGCATTTGTATCATGTCAGGTGCATGTGTATCATGTCGGGTGCATGTGTATCATGTCAAGTGCATGTGTATCATGTCAGGTGCATGTGTATCATGTCAGGTGCATGTGTATCATGTCAGGTGCATGTGTATCATGCTGGTGCATGTGTACCATGTCAGGTGTGTGTGTATCATGTCAGGTGCATGTGTATCATGCTGGTGTGTGTATATCAAGTCAGGTGCGTGTAAATCATGTCAGGTGCATGTGTATCATGTCAGGTGCATGTGTATCATGTCAGGCACATGTGTATCATGTCAGGTGCATGTGTATCATGCTGGTGCATGTGTATCATGTCAGGTGCGTGTGTATCATGTCAGGTGCATGTGTATCATGCTGGTGTGTGTATATCAAGTCAGGTGCGTGTGTATCATGTCAGGTGCATGTGTATCATGCTGGTGCGTGTATATCAAGTCAGGTGCGTGTGTATCATGTCAGGTGCGTATCATGCTGGTGCATATGTATCATGTCAGGTGCATGTGTATCATGTCAGGTGCATGTATATCATGTCGGGTGCATGTGTATCATGTCAAGTGCATGTGTACCATGTCAGGTGCATGTGTATCATGTCAGGCGCATGTGTATCATGGTGGTACACGTGTATCATGTCAAGTGCATGTGTATCATGTCAGGTGCATGGGTATCATGCTGGTGCGTGTATATCATGTCAGGTGCGTGTGTATCATGTCAGGTGCGTGTGTATCATACTGGTGCGTGTGTATCATGTCAGGTGCGTGTGTATCATGTCAGGTGCGTGTGTATCATGCTGGTGCGTGTATATCATGTCAGGTGCCTGTGTATCATGTCAGGTGCGTGTGTATCATACTGGTGCGTGTGTATCATGTCAGGTGCGTGTGTATCATGTCAGGTGCATGTGTATCATGCCGGTGCATGTGTATCATGTCAGGTGCATGTGTATCATGTCAGGCGCATGTGTATCATGTCAGGTGCATGTGTATCATGCTGGTACACGTGTATCATGTCAAGTGCATGTGTATCATGTCAGGTGCATGGGTATCATGCTGGTGCGTGTATATCATGTCAGGTGCGTGTGTATCATGTCAGGTGCGTGTGTATCATGTCAGGTGCGTGTGTATCATGCTGGTGCGTGTATATCATGTCAGGTGCGTGTGTATCATGTCAGGTGCGTTTGTATCATGCTGGTGCGTGTGTATCATGTCAGGTGCGTGTGTATCATCTCAGGTGCATGTGTATCATGCTGGTGGGTGTGTATCATGTCAATAGCATGTGTATCATGTCAGATGCATGTGTATCATGTCAAGTGCAGGTGTATCATGTCAGGTGCATGTGTATCATGCTGCTGCATGTGTATCATGCTGCTGCATGTGTATCATGCTGCTGCATGTGTATCATGTCAAGTGCATGTGTATCATGTCAGGTGCATGTGTATCATGTCAAGTGCATGTGTATCTTGCTGGTACATGTGTATCATTCTGGTGCGTGTATATCATGTCAGGTGCGTGTGTATCGTGTGAGGTGTGTGTGTATCATGTCAGGTGCATGTGTATCATGTCAGGTGCGTGTGTATCATGTCAGGTGCGCGTGTAGCATGCTGGTGCATACGTATCATGTCAAGTGCATGTGTATGATGTCAGGTGCATGTGTATCATGTCAAGTGCATGTGTATCATGTCAGGTGCATGTGTATCATGCTGCTGCATGTGTATCATGTCGGGTGCATGTGTATCATGTCAGGTGCATGTGTATCATGTCAAGTGCATGTGTATCTTGCTGGTACATGTGTATCATGCTGGTGCGTGTATATCATGTCAGGTGCGTGTGTATCGTGTCAGGTGCGTGTGTATCATGTCAGGGGAAGGTGTATCATGCTGGTGCGTGTATATCATGTCAGGTGCGTGTGTATCATGTCAGGTGCGTGTGTATCATGTCAGGTGCGTGTGTATCATGTCAGGTGCATGTGTATCATGCAGGTGTGTGTATATCATGTCAGGTGCGTGTGTATCATGTCAGGTGCGTGTGTATCAAGCTGGTGCGTGTGTATCATGTCAGGTGCGTGTGTATCATGTCAGGTGCATGTGTATCATGTCAAGTGCATGTGTATCATGTCAGGTGCATGTGTATCATGCTGCTGCATGTGTATCATGCTGCTGCATGTGTATCATGTCAAGTGCATGTGTATCATGTCAGGTGCATGTGTATCATGTCAAGTGCATGTGTATCTTGCTGGTTCATGTGTATCATGCTGGTGCGTGTATATCATGTCAGGTGCGTGTGTATCATGTCAGGTGCGTGTGTATCATGTCAGGTGCGTGTGGATCATGTCAGGTGCGTGTGGATCATGTCAGGTGCGTGTGTATCATGCTGCTGCATCTGTATCATGTCAAGTGCATGTGTATCATGTCAGGTGCATGTGTATCATGTCAGGTGCATGTGTATCATGTCAGGTGCATGTGTATCATGCTGCTGCATCTGTATCATGTCAAGTGCATGTGTATCATGTCAGGTGCATGTGTATCATGTCAAGTGCATGTGTATCATGTCAGGTGCATGTGTATCATGCTGGTGCGTGTTTATCATGTCAGGTGCATGTGTATCATGTCAGGTGCATGTGTATCATGCTGGTGCGTGTGTATCATGTCAGGTGCGTGTGTATCAAGTCAGGTGCATGTGTATCATGCTGGTGCATATGTATCATGTCAAGTGCATGTGTATCATGTCAGGTGCATGTGTATCATGCTGCTGCATGTGTATCATGCTGCTGCATGTGTATCATGCTGCTGCATGTGTATCATGTCAAGTGCATGTGTATCATGTCAGGTGCATGTGTATCATGTCAAGTGCATGTGTATCTTGCTGGTACATGTGTATCATGCTGGTGCGTGTATATCATGTCAGGTGCGTGTGTATCATGTCAGGTGCGTGTGTATCATGTCAGGTGCGTGTGGATCATGTCAGGTGCGTGTGGATCATGTCAGGTGCATGTGTATCATGCTGCTGCATCTGTATCATGTCAAGTGCATGTGTATCATGTCAGGTGCATGTGTATCATGCTGGTACGTGTTTATCATGTCAGGTGCATGTGTATCATGTCAGGTGCATGTGTATCATGCTGGTGCGTGTGTATCATGTCAGGTGCGTGTGTATCATGTCAGGTGCATGTGTATCATGCTGGTGCATACGCATCATGTCAAGTGCATGTGTATCATGTCAGGTGCATGTGTATCATGCTGCTGCATGTGTATCATGCTGCTGCATGTGTATCATGCTGCTGCATCTGTATCATGTCAAGTGCATGTGTATCATGTCAGGTGCATGTGTATCATGCTGGTGCGTGTTTATCATGTCAGGTGCATGTGTATCATGTCAGGTGTGTGTGTATCATGCTGGTGCGTGTGTATCATGTCAGGTGCGTGTGTATCATGTCAGGTGCATGTGTATCATGCTGGTGCGTGTGTATCATATCAGGTGCGTGTGTATCATGTCAGGTGCGTATCATGCTGGTGCATATGTATCATGTCATGTGCATGTGTATCATGTCAGGTGCATGTGTATCATGTCGGGTGCATGTGTATCATGTCAAGTGCATGTGTATCATGTCAGGTGCATGTGTATCATGTCAGGCGCATGTGTATCATGTCAGGTGCATGTGTATCATGCTGGTGCATGTGTATCATGTCAGGTGTGTGTGTATCACGTCAGGTGCATGTGTATCATGCTGGTGTGTGTATATCAAGTCAGGTGCGTGTGTATCATGTCAGGTGCATGTGTATCATGTCAGGTGCATGTGTATCATGTCAGGCACATGTGTATCATGTCAGGTGCATGTGTATCATGCTGGTGCATGTGTATCATGTCAGGTGCGTGTTTATCATGTCAGGTGCATGTGTATCATGCTGGTGTGTGTATATCAAGTCAGGTGCATGTGTATCATGTCAGGTGCATGTGTATCATGCTGGTGCGTGTATATCAAGTCAGGTGCGTGTGTATCATGTCAGGTGCGTATCATGCTGGTGCATATGTATCATGTCAGGTGCATGTGTATCATGTCAGGTGCATGTGTATCATGTCGGGTGCATGTGTATCATGTCAAGTGCATGTGTTCCATGTCAGGTGCATGTTTGACATGATACACACGCACCTGACATGATACACACGCACCTGACATGATATACACGCACCAGCATGATACACATGCACCTGACATGATACACATGCACTTGACATGATACACATGCACCAGCATGATACACACGCACCTGACATGATACACATGCACCAGCATGATACACACGCACCTGACATGATACACACGCACCTGACATGATATACACGCACCAGCATGATACACATGCACCTGACATGATACACATGCACTTGACATGATACACATGCACCAGCATGATACACACGCACCTGACATGATACACACGCACCTGACATGATACACATGCACCAGCATGATACACACGCACCTGACATGATACACACGCACCTGACATGATATACACGCACCAGCATGATACACATGCACCTGACATGATACACACGCACCTGACATGATACACACGCACCTGACATGATACACACGCACCTGACATGATATACACGCACCAGCATGATACACCTGCCCCTGACATGATACACATGCACTTGACATGATACACATGCACCTGACATGATACACATGCACTTGACATGATACACATGCAGCAGCATGATACACATGCACCTGACATGATACACATGCACTTGACATGATAGACATGCACCTCACATCATACACATGCACTTGACATGATACGTATGCACCAGCATGATACACACGCACCTGACATGATACACACGCACCTGACATGATACACACGCACCAGCATGATACAAATGCACCTGACATGATACACACGCACCTGACATGATATACACGCACCAGCATGATACACACGCACCTGACATGATACACATGGACCTGAAATGATACACGCGCACCAGCATGATACACACGTACCTGACATGATACACACGCACCTGACATGATATACACGCACCAGCATGATACCCATGCACCTGACATGATACACGTGCACTTGACTTGGTACACATGCACCTGACATGATACACATGCACCTGACATGATACACATGCACTTGACATGATACACATGCAGCAGCATGATACACATGCAGCAGTATGATACACATGCACCTGACATGATACACATGCACTTGACATGATACACATGCACCTGACATGATACACATGCACTTGACATGATACAGATGCAGCAGCATGATACACATGCACCTGACATTATCCACATGCACCTGACATGATACACATGCACCTGACATGATCCACACGCACCTGACATGATACACACGCACCTGACATGATACACACGCACCTGACATGATACACACGCACCTGAAATGATATACACGCACCAGCATGATACACATGTACCAGCAAGATACACATGCACTTGACATGATACACATGCACCTGACATGATACACATGCACTTGACATGATACACATGCACCTGGCATGATACACACGCAACTGACATGATATACACGCACCAGCATGATACACACGCACCTGACATGATACACACGCACCTGAAATGATACACACGCACCAGCATGATACACACGCACCTGACATGATACACACGCACCTGACATGATATACACGCACCAGCATGATACCCATGCACCTGACATGATACACATGCACTTGACATGATACACATGCACCTGGCATGATACACATGCATTTGACATGATACACATGCAACAGCATGGTATACATGCACCTGACATGATACACATGCACTTGACATGATACACACGCACCTGACATGATACACATGCACCTGACATGATACACATGCACCTGACATGATACACACGCACATGACATGATACACACGCACCTGACATGATACACACACACCTGACATGATACACACGCACCTGACATGATATACACGCACCAGCATGATACACATGTACCAGCAAGATACACATGCACTTGACATGATACACATGCACCTGACATGATACACATGCACTTGACATGATACACATGCACCTGACATGATACACATGCACTTGACATGATACATATGCACCAGAATGATACACATGCACCTGACATGATACACACGCACCTGACATGATACACACGCACCAGCATGATACACACGCACCTGACATGATACACACGCACCTGACATGATATACACGCACCAGCATGATACACATGCACCTGACATGATACACATGCACTTGACATGATACACATGCACCTGACATGATACACATGCACTTGACATTATACACATGCAGCAGCATGATACACATGCACCTGACATGATACACACGCACCTGACATGATACACACGCAAATGACATGATACACACGCACCTGACATGATATACACGCACCAGCATGATACACATGTAACAGCAAGATACACATGCACTTGACATGATACACACGCACCTGACATGATACACACGCACCAGCATGATACACACGCACCTGACATGATACACATGCACTTGACATGATACACATGCAGCAGCATGATACACATGCAGCAGCATGATACACATGCAACTGACATGATACACATGCACTTGACATGATACACATGCACCTGGCATGATACACATGCATTTGACATGATACACATGCAACAGCATGGTACACATGCACCTGAGATGATACACATGCACCTGACATGATACACATGCACTTGACATGATACACATGCACTTGACATGATACACATGCACCTGACATGATACACATGCACTTGACATTATACACATGCAGCAGCATGATACACATGCACCTGACATGGAACACATGCACCTGACATGATACACACGCACCAGCATGATACACACGCACCTGACATGATACACACGCACCTGACATGATATACACGCACCAGCATGATACACATGCACCTGACATGATACACATGCACTTGACATGATACACATGCACCTGACATGATACACATGCACTTGACATGATACACATGCACCAGCATGATACACACGCACCTGACATGATACACACGCACCTGACATGATACACATGCACCAGCATGATACACACGCACCTGACATGATACACACGCACCTGACATGATATACACGCACCAGCATGATACACATGCACCTGACATGATACACACGCACCTGACATGATACACACGCACCTGACATGATACACACGCACCTGACATGATATACACGCACCAGCATGATACACCTGCCCCTGACATGATACACATGCACTTGACATGATACACATGCACCTGACATGATACACATGCACTTGACATGATACACATGCAGCAGCATGATACACATGCACCTGACATGATACACATGCACTTGACATGATAGACATGCACCTCACATCATACACATGCACTTGACATGATACGTATGCACCAGCATGATACACACGCACCTGACATGATACACACGCACCTGACATGATACACATGCACCTGACATGATACACACGCACCTGACATGATACACACGCACCCGACATGATATACACGCACCAGCATGATACACATGTACCAGCAAGATACAAATGCACTTGACATTATACACATGCACCTGACATGATACACATGCAGTTGACATGATACACATGCACCTGACATGATACACATGCACTTGACATGATACATATGCACCAGAATGATACACATGCACCTGACATGATACACACGCACCTGACATGATACACACGCACCAGCATGATACACACGCACCTGACATGATACACACGCACCTGACATGATATACACGCACCAGCATGATACACATGCACCTGACATGATACACATGCACTTGACATGATACACATGCACCTGACATGATACACATGCACTTGACATTATACACATGCAGCAGCATGATACACATGCACCTGACATGATACACACGCACCTGACATGATACACACGCAAATGACATGATACACACGCACCTGACATGATATACACGCACCAGCATGATACACATGTAACAGCAAGATACACATGCACTTGACATGATACACACGCACCTGACATGATACACACGCACCAGCATGATACACACGCACCTGACATGATACACATGCACTTGACATGATACACATGCAGCAGCATGATACACATGCAACTGACATGATACACATGCACTTGACATGATACACACGCAGCTGACATGATATACACGCACCAGCATGATACCCATGCACCTGACATGATACACATGCACTTGACATGATACACATGCACCTGGCATGATACACATGCATTTGACATGATACACATGCAACAGCATGGTACACATGCACCTGAGATGATACACATGCACCTGACATGATACACATGCACTTGACATGATACACATGCACTTGACATGATACACATGCACCTGACATGATACACATGCACTTGACATTATACACATGCAGCAGCATGATACACATGCACCTGACATGGAACACACGCACCTGACATGATACACACGCACCAGCATGATACACACGCACCTGACATGATACACACGCACCTGACATGATATACACGCACCAGCATGATACACATGCACCTGACATGATACACATGCACTTGACATGATACACATGCACCTGACATGATACACATGCACTTGACATGATACACATGCACCAGCATGATACACACGCACCTGACATGATACACACGCACCTGACTGTAACGGCGTAAATGAATGCAGACAGAGTGTAAAAATATATATATAGCTTTAATGTAGAAATAGACTTACAGAACCACCGTTCCCGCGGAGACCAGGAAAGCAGAAGCGAGCAGCTCGGAGCTTGCTCGCCAAATTTATAGGCAGACATTAGCCCGAGGCGAACACGCCCCTTAAGGGGCGGGACTTATCCCTACATCTCCCCTTTTTGTCTAAATAAGACAGAACTAAACCAAATACAACTACATACAATAACAACAAATAATAAATACAACAAACAATATTGAGAACAAAAGCTTTGCTAAACATTCTATCTCAAGAAGTCCAAATAATGTAAAGAGTAACTACAATTATATAATCTTCAACTCAGTCAAAGATCTGAGAAGGGAATAAACACTACTCAACAAACGAGATATATCCAAAATGTGCAACAATTGACAGAGACAACTGACTACCTGGGCAATCACCCAAAGTCTCGTTTGCAACGTTGAGTCAACCAATTTTGGCTAAGGCCTAACATAACTGACATACCATTATTAAAGGCAAGGAACTTTTCAAAACTATCTTACCCTGTCTTGGCAGGATATGACAGTCCTGTTTTATCCATTGATGCACGCTCTGTATCTGTGTCAGTGGTTGAGGTATGGGCATTTCTTTCCCCAAAGGCCAGTTCTGCCAAATAGAAAGGCTCCAGATGGAGTGTTTTTGGTGCTCAACATTCTCTCGGGAATAGAGCGGTGTTGCCAGGAGCAATTGTGTCTCACTATCACGAAACTCTGAGTTAGATTAAAGGCCATTTTCTACAGCTCTTTGAAGAGGTTGAAGATTATCTATCTATACTGAGTATAATCTCTATATATCTAAAGAACCTGATTAGTCTAATTATAAATGACAAACTTAGATGACAATTAGTCTATATAATTCTCAATATCTATCTAACTTAAAGAATAAGACAATAAACAACTGTGAAACAAATGAGGACAATGACCTCCAAATATAAACAATGTACAAATATACATTGCAGTAGGTAAATATATATCAATACACAAATATTATATAAGTATCTTAATCAGAGGTAGAAATGTACACTGCAATATGGTAAATATATACAATATATATATCAATACAATATATGTCAATACATAAAAATGTTTTAAACAGAGGTAGAAACATGCATGCGTACAATAGTCCATATAATTTAACTTTGTTTCATTATACAAGAATTGATACCAATATATTTGTCTAAAAGCAGTAACTCACAATTATAAATCTATTATCCCATCATTCCCTCTTTTTTTTTTTTTTCAAAATGATCCTTGAGCTTATAAAATTCCTCTCCCAACCCTCAATCATATACTAATTATAATCAACCCCTAAATGATGTCCCTAAACCCAAGGGCAAACTTTACTGGGAGAGGGGACGTCGTTCTCTAGAATTACTTCCTGCTGTCATAGGGGCGACGTTCTTTCTGGGGGATCCTGTGAAAGTAAAATGATGGTTAAATTTCAAGATAATGTCTTTTAAAATTGCAAATAGTCTCTGAGTATTTTCGTGCAGGTCTGGCCAAAATGTTGTATAAGATGTGCACCATTTCAGCTAACCAAGTTGGAACTGTCTTGTGCAGCTGGTATCAAAAGCAGGTCTTGTAGTAGCGCTATCAGTATCATGACGTCATATCAACCAGGGTGGAGTTGTTGTTATGGGGCCCCATCTTCTTCCTGGAAACTTCAAATGTCACTTCAGGAAAAACTCATTGTTCATTATGAAAAACTTAAACATTAATCATATAGACATATATAGACATATATATTCAATGAAAGACATGATAGATATATTCAATGAAAAGTATGATAGATATGAAGAAAAGCAAAGATGTTTTCTAAACTCATATTTCTTTCTGTCCCATATCATGGCTCTTGACATGAGACAGAAACTCCAGAAACTCTGGGTTTTTCTCTTACTAACAGGCTTGGAATTGGAGAGGGACTGAGCCAGAGTCCAACTTCAAAACCAGCTTTATAAATTTAGAAATATGGTTTAATATTACTTACACAACCCATTCAGTTGTCTTGATATTTCCTATTGGGCAGGTATTTTTCCATCTGTCAGTATCCAAACATCCAGGGTCCCTTGAATTTCTCAAAGATGAGTGTTTTCCTGTGGAGATAAGAACAGAACCCTGCCCCCATTCTATATGTTTTTCTTACCACCTGTATGAATATCATCGTTGTGGATGAGTTGTCATTTCTCCTTTCCAAGAGGTTTCTCCTCTTCAAATCGAAACTTTATTAATTTTGATGGTATCCACAATTTTTCTTCTCCTGTGGAAACAAGAGCAAAACCCCTTCCCCAACGTAGCACATCTCCTGGCTTCCACTGAGAGGTCAGCACATCTTTGAAATAAATCGGTTGATTTAGTTCAGCAGACTTTTCCATTATCCAATGTCTTTCTGCTGCTGTCGTTCCTTTCTCATTAGCGTTAAGAAAATTCAAGGTTAATAAAGCATTATGTAATCTAATTCTGGGGGTATTTTCAGTCCCTTTCTGTTTGTTCAGCATATCCTTTATAGTACGATTTGATCTTTCTATAACTGCCTGACCTGTAGGATTATTTGGTATACCTGTAATGTGTTTTATATTATAATAATCAAAAAAGCGTTTCATTTTCTTAGATACATATGCTGGACCATTATCTGTCTTTATTTGCGCAGGTATACCCATGATGGCCATAACTTCCAATAAATGTGTGATTACTGAATCAGCCTTTTCTGAGCTCAGGGCAGTAGCCCATTGAAAACCTGAATACGTGTCTATGGTGTGGTGTACATATTTTAATTTGCCAAATTCTGCAAAGTGGAACACATCCATCTGCCAGATTTCATTCCTTTGGGTGCCCTTTGGGTTAGCCCCTGCAGGCAGTGGCGTTTGGTTATAGAAAGAGCAAGTAGGGCATTTCTTTACAATCTCCTTAGCTTGTTGCCATGTAATTGAAAACTCTTTCTTCAAACCTTTGCTATTAACATGATGTTTTTTATGAAATTCAGAGGCTTGTAGCACACTACCAATCAATAATTGATCAATTTCTGCATTACCTTGTGCTAGAGGACCTGGCAGACCCGTATGGGATCGGATGTGTGTTATGTACATAGGGCAAAGCCTGTTCCTGATCAAATCTTGAACCTGGAGGAACAATGAGGTTAGTTCAGTATCATCAGGTATAAATTCAGCAGTTTCAATATGTAAAATAACTCTTTCTGCGTATTGTGAATCTGTAACTATATTAATAGGTTCTTTAAAATCCCTTAGCACCATAAGAATGGCATATAATTCCGCCTTCTGGACAGAAGTATACGGACTTTGTTCCACCTTATCCAAGTCTTCTGATTTGTAACCTGCCTTCCCTGATTTATTGGCATCAGTATAGAATGTACGGGCTCCAGTTATTGGAGCATCACGGACGATTCGAGGAAGAATCCAAGAAGTTCTCTTTATGAAGTTAAGCCGCTTGCTTTTTGGATAGTTGTTATTAATGTCTCCCAAAAAATTAGCACAAGCTCTTTGCCATGGTTCATTATCTTCCCATAATTTCTTTAGTTCATCAGCAGTGAAAGGTACTATAATTTCTGCTGGGTCTATGCCTGCTAGTTGACGAAGTCTCAGCTTGCCTTTTATAATTAACTCAGAGACTTTTTCCACATAAGTTTTCAGTTTCTTACTTGGTTTATGTGGTAAAAAGATCCATTCCAAAATAATATCATCTCTCTGCATTAAAATTCCTGTAGGAGAAATTTTTGATGGTAGTATGACGAGAATACAATCGAGCTCTGGATTCACCCTGTCCACATGTGCCTGTTGTAATTTTTCCTCAATCATTGTCAGTTCCTTTTCTGCTTCAGCTGTTAATTCTCTGGGACTGTTTAAATCCTTATCACCATCCAAGGTTTTGTTCAAATGAATTATTAGATCAGGTGTTATTCCAATAGCTGGTCGTAGACTGGAAATGTCTCCTAACAGTCTTTGAAAGTCATTAAGAGTCCGTAGGCGATCTCTCCTAATTTGTGCTTTTTGTGTCTTAATTTTTTGCAAACCTATTTTATAACCTAAATAATTAACAGAATCTCCCTTCTGAATCTTTTCAGGAGCTATTTGCAATCCCCATTTAGGTAAAAGTATCTTTATTTCTTCAAACAGTCTGTTCAAGGTATCCATGTTTGAATCGGATAACAAGATGTCGTCCATGTAATGGTATACTATAGATTTGGGAAATTTCTTGCGTATTATTTGCAATGGTTGGTTCACAAAATATTGGCACAGGGAGGGGCTATTTAACATACCCTGGGGGAGAACGGTCCAGTGGTACCTCCTCGAAGGTTGAGAATTGTTGTAAGTAGGCACTGTGAAGGCAAATTTTTCTCTATCTTCTTTTTGCAAAGGTATAGTGAAAAAACAATCCTTTAAATCAATAACTATGAGAGGCCATCCTTTTGGTAATAAAGAGGGCAAAGGAATTCCAGATTGCAGAGGGCCCATAGGTTGAATAACCTTGTTGATGGCCCTGAGATCTGTCACCATTCTCCATTTACCTGATTTTTTCTTAACCACAAATACAGGAGAATTCCAAGGGCTGGTAGATTCTTCTATATGTCCAGCATCTAATTGTTCTTGTACCAGCTGTTCTAAAGCCTGTAACTTTTCCTCAGCTAAAGGCCATTGCTTTGTCCATATTGGTTTCTCAGTCAACCATTTTAGAGGCAAGGCTGTTGGTATCTCTGAAGGGACATCAATTGCTTGTTCTTTTACAGCCCGAATGGCCGGTTTTCTCAGTTTGTAATATCTTTTAATATTATTCTCAGAAATATAGGCTCTAGATTTAGCAGGGATGTTAATTTCAGTATTCCATTGTTGTAATAGGTCACGACCCCATAAATTCATTGCAATATTGGCTACATATGGCTTTAATTTTCCTATTTGTCCCTCTGGCCCTATACATTCAACCCATCTCGTGCTCTGCCTTACTCGAGATAGGGTTCCAATTCCCAGGAGCTGAACATTTACATTCTGAAGAGGCCAATACGGATGCCAAGATTCTGGGGTAATGATACTTACATCAGCACCTGTGTCCAGCAGGCCAGTAATAAAAATGCCATTTACACACACTCTCAGTTTAGGTCTTTGATCATTTATAGAAGTTTGCCAAAACACACGTAACTTACCTTTCTGATCATTATTGCTTGTAACAGTAGGCATGGGGCTTCCTAATTGTCCTGATGAGGCACGTTCTCTGCAGAAACTGGATATGACTGAACCATGTTTGCCATGGGGGCCTGTGAGGCCCCCCCTCTCACGTTTCCCGGCTGTATCAGGTTGCCTTGTCTATCTCTTGTAGACCTGCATTCATTCGTCCAATGTCTGCCCTTTCCACATCTTCTACATAAACCTGAAGGCTGAGTCCTCCTATTTCTGTTATTTCTAGAAGATGCATTATTATTATTATTTCTGAAAGATGCATTATTATTATTATTTCTGAAAATCCGTTGTCTACAATTCCTTTTAATATGACCCATTTTTCCACAATTAAAACATTTGGTATTCTGGTGTCTCCTTTTACCATTGGAAATTGCTTCTTCTACCCATGCTTCAGTGCCATAATCAAATGTATCAACATTGAGTGTATGCAAGACCCATTCTTCCAACGGCGCTGATCTGAGCTTTAAAGGACCCAAAATCCTTTTGCATTCCACATTTGCATTTTCATAAGCCAAAGACTCAATCATTATACGTCTTGCTTCTGGGTCAGATATTCCTATTTGTACAGCCTTAGTTAATCTTTGTAAAAAGTCACTAAAGGGTTCTCTCTGACCCTGTTTAACTCTGACAAATGATTCCATTCTCTGTCCTGGGTCTTGTACCCTGTCCCAAGCCCTTAAGGCTGCTGTAGTACACATGGAGAGTGTGTTTTCATCCAAATTAGCTTGTTCCTGAGGATCGGAAAAGAGCCCTTCACCTAGAATTTGATCTAGGGAAATGTCAATTCCCTTCGCTTTTTCCTGCTGTTCTAAGAGTCTAGCCTCTTGCCTGAATAAGCATTTCCATTTCAATTGCGGTCCACTCTCGAGTACCGCAGAGCTCAGCTGGAGCCAGTCTGAGGGGGTTGCTCTGCTTGTCGTGGCCCAAGATCTTAGCATCTCTTTAACAAAAGAGGCTTGCATCCCAAAAGTCATGACAGCCTGTTTTATTTCCTTGAGATCATTCATACGCACAGGCTCCCATGTATCCTCCTTGATGACCCTAGGGTTTTTGGAACCAATCACCTTCTCTGTTGTTATTACTGGAAAGGCAGGTAGAGCTGTAGGTAGAGCTTTGTGGAAATTGTCCCGGAGAGACTTACCCACAGATGTAGTTAAAATTTGCCTTTCTACCCTTTGCTCTTCTTCATCAGAATTTAGAAATTCCTCAATCTTTTCAATTCTGTTCACCATTGCCTTCTGCAATGTCTGAAACTCCTGTCCAGAATTATGTTCCAAAGCCTTCATTGAGGATTCTAATGTATGAAGTTTGTCCGTTAGAGATAACATCTCATCTTTGGACATAATTTTTATGGCATAAACCGTGCCTTCTTGTATTGACAATCTTTCCGTCAATCTGTCATAAGCTTTAGACAAAATCCGATTGTCACATTCAGCAGTTTTGATTCTCTCAGTTAATGTTTCCTTTCCAACAGAAAGGGACTGAATCTTATGGTCCAGATCAGCTGTTCCCTCTTCCATACTAATGAATTTCTCCTTAACATCAGCCTGAAGAACTTCAACCTGATTCTTGAGAAGATTGTTATCAGCCTGGAGAACTTCAAACTGATTCTTGATAAGATTGTTATCAGCCTGAAGAACTTCAAACTGATTCTTGAGAAGATTGTTGTCATTCTCAATTGTTTTTAAGCGTTCAATCTCTACCTTAAGAATCCTGGATTCGTCTCGTAAAGACTTTATCATATTTCTATTATCAAACCATTTGGTGCCAATGAAAACTACGACTCCCAGAAGGATCCATATATGTGGGGTGATAGACACCTCTTGTAAAATCTCCCACATGGTACAATTAAAAAAATCATTAAATTCTTGAACAGTAATGTGTTCAGACATTTTATTTATAAAAGAAAATTTTTTTACCTGCAAAGATCGGTTCCTGCCAGTGGTGGTCTCTGTTGTTTTGGAGCCTGTCCTAGAACTAGCTCTTGTAGACCAGGCTGGCCTTGAACTCACAGAGATCCGCCTGTCTCTGCCTCCCAAGTGCTGGGATTGAAGGCGTGCACTACCAAGGCCTGGCAGGCCTCAAACTCACAGAGATCTGCCTGCCTCTGCTTCCCAAGTGCTGGGATTAAAGGCGTGCTCTACCACTGCCTGGTCGGCCTCAAACTTGTGATCCTCCTGCCTCTGCCTCCTTCAGCAAATCCTACCGGCGTGCGCCACCACAACCGGCCAAGTCACTTTGTAACAGACCAAATCTGACACTGTGGCAGCTTTTGTTGCAAAACCGCAAGTACTTGAGCTTCTGCTAATTCAGGCAGTGGGGTTCCGCTGCAAAACTTAGCCAAGGCAGGCAGAATGGGCCTGTGTCGCCGAGTGTGTCTCGGACTCGGCACTGGGGCCGGAGTCACGAACTGAAAAACAGCACCGGGGAGGGTGCTGTGTTAGCTAGCGGGCTACCCGCTTGAGTCGGGGGCAAAATAGCCCGACGTTGGACGCCAAAATGTAACGGCGTAAATGAATGCAGACAGAGTGTAAAAATATATATATAGCTTTAATGTAGAAATAGACTTACAGAACCACCGTTCCCGCGGAGACCAGGAAAGCAGAAGCGAGCAGCTCGGAGCTTGCTCGCCAAATTTATAGGCAGACATTAGCCCGAGGCGAACACGCCCCTTAAGGGGCGGGACTTATCCCTACACCTGACATGATACACATGCACCAGCATGATACACACGCACCTGACATGATACACACGCACCTGACATGATATACACGCACCAGCATGATACACATGCACCTGACATGATACACACGCACCTGACATGATACACACGCACCTGACATGATACACACGCACCTGACATGATATACACGCACCAGCATGATACACCTGCCCCTGACATGATACACATGCACTTGACATGATACACATGCACCTGACATGATACACATGCACTTGACATGATACACATGCAGCAGCATGATACACATGCACCTGACATGATACACATGCACTTGACATGATAGACATGCACCTCACATCATACACATGCACTTGACATGATACGTATGCACCAGCATGATACACACGCACCTGACATGATACACACGCACCTGACATGATACACATGCACCTGACATGATACACACGCACCTGACATGATACACACGCACCCGACATGATATACACGCACCAGCATGATACACATGTACCAGCAAGATACACATGCACTTGACATTATACACATGCACCTGACATGATACACATGCAGTTGACATGATACACATGCAGCAGCATGATACACACGCAGCAGCATGATACACATGCAGCAGCATGATACACATGCACCTGACATGATACACATGCACTTGACATGATACACATGCACCTGACATGATACACATGCACTTGACATGATACACAAACACCAGCATGATACACACGCACCTGACATGATACACACGCACCTGACATGATACACACGCACCAGCATGATACAAATGCACCTGACATGATACACACGCACCTGACATGATATACACGCACCAGCATGATACACACGCACCTGACATGATACACACGGACCTGAAATGATACACGCGCACCAGCATGATACACACGCACCTGACATGATACACACGCACCTGACATGATATACACGCACCAGCATGATACCCATGCACCTGACATGATACACGTGCACTTGACTTGGTACACATGCACCTGACATGATACAAATGCACCTGACATGATACACATGCACTTGACATGATACACATGCAGCAGCATGATACACATGCAGCAGCATGATACACATGCACCTGACATGATACACATGAACTTGACATGATACACATGCACCTGACATGATACACATGCACCTGACATGATCCACACGCACCTGACATGATACACACGCACCTGACATGATACACACGCACCTGACATGATACACACGCACCTGAAATGATATACACGCACCAGCATGATACACATGTACCAGCAAGATACACATGCACTTGACATGATACACATGCACCTGACATGATACACATGCACTTGACATGATACACATGCACCTGGCATGATACACACGCAACTGACATGATATACACGCACCAGCATGATACACACGCACCTGACATGATACACACGCACCTGAAATGATACACACGCACCAGCATGATACACACGCACCTGACATGATACACACGCACCTGACATGATATACACGCACCAGCATGATACCCATGCACCTGACATGATACACATGCACTTGACATGATACACATGCACCTGGCATGATACACATGCATTTGACATGATACACATGCAACAGCATGGTACACATGCACCTGACATGATACACATGCACTTGACATGATACACACGCACCTGACATGATACACATGCACCTGACATGATACACATGCACCTGACATGATACACATGCACTTGACATGATACATATGCACCAGAATGATACACATGCACCTGACATGATACACACGCACCTGACATGATACACACGCACCAGCATGATACACACGCACCTGACATGATACACACGCACCTGACATGATATACACGCACCAGCATGATACACATGCACCTGACATGATACACATGCACTTGACATGATACACATGCACCTGACATGATACACATGCACTTGACATTATACACATGCAGCAGCATGATACACATGCACCTGACATGATACACACGCACCTGACATGATACACACGCAAATGACATGATACACACGCACCTGACATGATATACACGCACCAGCATGATACACATGTAACAGCAAGATACACATGCACTTGACATGATACACACGCACCTGACATGATACACACGCACCTGACATGATATACACGCACCAGCATGATACACATGCACCTGACATGATACACATGCACTTGACATGATACACATGCACCAGCATGATACACACGCACCTGACATGATACACACGCACCTGACATGATACACATGCACCAGCATGATACACACGCACCTGACATGATACACACGCACCTGACATGATATACACGCACCAGCATGATACACATGCACCTGACATGATACACATGCACTTGACATGATACACATGCACCAGCATGATACACACGCACCTGACATGATACACACGCACCTGACATGATACACATGCACCAGCATGATACACACGCACCTGACATGATACACACGCACCTGACATGATATACACGCACCAGCATGATACACATGCACCTGACATGATACACACGCACCTGACATGATACACACGCACCTGACATGATACACACGCACCTGACATGATATACACGCACCAGCATGATACACCTGCCCCTGACATGATACACATGCACTTGACATGATACACATGCACCTGACATGATACACATGCACTTGACATGATACACATGCAGCAGCATGATACACATGCACCTGACATGATACACATGCACTTGACATGATAGACATGCACCTCACATCATACACATGCACTTGACATGATACGTATGCACCAGCATGATACACACGCACCTGACATGATACACACGCACCTGACATGATACACACGCACCAGCATGATACAAATGCACCTGACATGATACACACGCACCTGACATGATATACACGCACCAGCATGATACACACGCACCTGACATGATACACATGGACCTGAAATGATACACGCGCACCAGCATGATACACACGCACCTGACATGATACACACGCACCTGACATGATATACACGCACCAGCATGATACCCATGCACCTGACATGATACACGTGCACTTGACTTGGTACACATGCACCTGACATGATACACATGCACCTGACATGATACACATGCACTTGACATGATACACATGCAGCAGCATGATACACATGCAGCAGTATGATACACATGCACCTGACATGATACACATGCACTTGACATGATACACATGCACCTGACATGATACACATGCACTTGACATGATACAGATGCAGCAGCATGATACACATGCACCTGACATTATCCACATGCACCTGACATGATACACATGCACCTGACATGATCCACACGCACCTGACATGATACACACGCACCTGACATGATACACACGCACCTGACATGATACACACGCACCTGAAATGATATACACGCACCAGCATGATACACATGTACCAGCAAGATACACATGCACTTGACATGATACACATGCACCTGACATGATACACATGCACTTGACATGATACACATGCACCTGGCATGATACACACGCAACTGACATGATATACACGCACCAGCATGATACACACGCACCTGACATGATACACACGCACCTGAAATGATACACACGCACCAGCATGATACACACGCACCTGACATGATACACACGCACCTGACATGATATACACGCACCAGCATGATACCCATGCACCTGACATGATACACATGCACTTGACATGATACACATGCACCTGGCATGATACACATGCATTTGACATGATACACATGCAACAGCATGGTACACATGCACCTGACATGATACACATGCACTTGACATGATACACACGCACCTGGCATGATACACATGCATTTGACATGATACACATGCAACAGCATGGTACACATGCACCTGACATGATACACATGCACCTGACATGATACACATGCACTTGACATGATACACATGCAGCAGCATGATACACATGCAGCAGCATGATACACATGCACCTGACATGATACACATGAACTTGACATGATATACACGCACCAGCATGATACACATGCACCTGACATGATACACACGCACCTGACATGATACACACACACCTGACATGATACACACGCACCTGACATGATATACACGCACCAGCATGATACACATGTACCAGCAAGATACACATGCACTTGACATGATACACATGCACCTGACATGATACACATGCACTTGACATGATACACATGCACCTGACATGATACACATGCACTTGACATGATACATATGCACCAGAATGATACACATGCACCTGATATGATACACACGCACCTGACATGATACACACGCACCAGCATGATACACACGCACCTGACATGATACACACGCACCTGACATGATATACACGCACCAGCATGATACACATGCACCTGACATGATACACATGCACTTGACATGATACACATGCACCTGACATGATACACATGCACTTGACATTATACACATGCAGCAGCATGATACACATGCACCTGACATGATACACACGCACCTGACATGATACACACGCAAATGACATGATACACACGCACCTGACATGATATACACGCACCAGCATGATACACATGTAACAGCAAGATACACATGCACTTGACATGATACACACGCACCTGACATGATACACACGCACCTGACATGATATACACGCACCAGCATGATACACATGCACCTGACATGATACACATGCACTTGACATGATACACATGCACCAGCATGATACACACGCACCTGACATGATACACACGCACCTGACATGATACACATGCACCAGCATGATACACACGCACCTGACATGATACACACGCACCTGACATGATATACACGCACCAGCATGATACACATGCACCTGACATGATACACATGCACTTGACATGATACACATGCACCAGCATGATACACACGCACCTGACATGATACACACGCACCTGACATGATACACATGCACCAGCATGATACACACGCACCTGACATGATACACACGCACCTGACATGATATACACGCACCAGCATGATACACATGCACCTGACATGATACACACGCACCTGACATGATACACACGCACCTGACATGATACACACGCACCTGACATGATATACACGCACCAGCATGATACACCTGCCCCTGACATGATACACATGCACTTGACATGATACACATGCACCTGACATGATACACATGCACTTGACATGATACACATGCAGCAGCATGATACACATGCACCTGACATGATACACATGCACTTGACATGATAGACATGCACCTCACATCATACACATGCACTTGACATGATACGTATGCACCAGCATGATACACACGCACCTGACATGATACACACGCACCTGACATGATACACACGCACCAGCATGATACAAATGCACCTGACATGATACACACGCACCTGACATGATATACACGCACCAGCATGATACACACGCACCTGACATGATACACATGGACCTGAAATGATACACGCGCAACAGCATGATACACACGCACCTGACATGATACACACGCACCTGACATGATATACACGCACCAGCATGATACCCATGCACCTGACATGATACACGTGCACTTGACTTGGTACACATGCACCTGACATGATACACATGCACCTGACATGATACACATGCACTTGACATGATACACATGCAGCAGCATGATACACATGCAGCAGTATGATACACATGCACCTGACATGATACACATGCACTTGACATGATACACACGCAGCTGACATGATATACACGCACCAGCATGATACCCATGCACCTGACATGATACACATGCACTTGACATGATACACATGCACCTGGCATGATACACATGCATTTGACATGATACACATGCAAAAGCATGGTACACATGCACCTGAGATGATACACATGCACCTGACATGAAACACATGCACTTGACATGATACACATGCACTTGACATGATACATATGCACCAGCATGATACACATGCACCTGACATGATACACACGCACCTGACATGATACACATGCACCAGCATGATACACACGCACCTGACATGATACACACGCACCTGACATGATATACACGCACCAGCATGATACACATGCACCTGACATGATACACATGCACTTGACATGATACACATGCACCTGACATGATACACATGCACTTGACATTATACACATGCAGCAGCATGATACACATGCACCTGACATGATACACACGCACCTGACATGATACACACGCAAATGACATGATACACACGCACCTGACATGATATACACGCACCAGCATGATACACATGTAACAGCAAGATACACATGCTCTTGACATGATACACACGCACCTGACATGATACACACGCACCTGACATGATATACACGCACCAGCATGATACACATGCACCTGACATGATACACATGCACTTGACATGATACACATGCACCAGCATGATACACACGCACCTGACATGATACACACGCACCTGACATGATACACATGCACCAGCATGATACACACGCACCTGACATGATACACACGCACCTGACATGATATACACGCACCAGCATGATACACATGCACCTGACATGATACACATGCACCTGACATGATACACACGCACCTGACATGATACACACGCACCTGACATGATACACACACACCTGACATGATACACACGCACCTGACATGATATACACGCACCAGCATGATACACATGTACCAGCAAGATACACATGCACTTGACATGATACACATGCACCTGACATGATACACATGCACTTGAAATGATACACATGCAGCAGCATGATACACATGCAGCAGCATGATACACATGCAGCAGCATGATACACATGCACCTGACATGATACACATGAACTTGACATGATACACATGCACCTGACATGATACACATGCACTTGACATGATACATATGCACCAGCATGATACACATGCACCTGACATGATACACACGCACCTGACATGATACACACGCACCAGCATGATACACACGCACCTGACATGATACACACGCACCTGACATGATATACACGCACCAGCATGATACACATGCACCTGACATGATACACATGCACTTGACATGATACACATGCACCTGACATGATACACATGCACTTGACATTATACACATGCAGCAGCATGATACACATGCACCTGACATGATACACACGCACCTGACATGATACACACGCAAATGACATGATACACACGCACCTGACATGATATACACGCACCAGCATGATACACATGTAACAGCAAGATACACATGCACTTGACATGATACACACGCACCTGACATGATACACACGCACCTGACATGATATACACGCACCAGCATGATACACATGCACCTGACATGATACACATGCACTTGACATGATACACATGCACCAGCATGATACACACGCACCTGACATGATACACACGCACCTGACATGATACACATGCACCAGCATGATACACACGCACCTGACATGATACACACGCACCTGACATGATATACACGCACCAGCATGATACACATGCACCTGACATGATACACATGCACTTGACATGATACACATGCACCAGCATGATACACACGCACCTGACATGATACACACGCACCTGACATGATACACATGCACCAGCATGATACACACGCACCTGACATGATACACACGCACCTGACATGATATACACGCACCAGCATGATACACATGCACCTGACATGATACACACGCACCTGACATGATACACACGCACCTGACATGATACACACGCACCTGACATGATATACACGCACCAGCATGATACACCTGCCCCTGACATGATACACATGCACTTGACATGATACACATGCACCTGACATGATACACATGCACTTGACATGATACACATGCAGCAGCATGATACACATGCACCTGACATGATACACATGCACTTGACATGATAGACATGCACCTCACATCATACACATGCACTTGACATGATACGTATGCACCAGCATGATACACACGCACCTGACATGATACACACGCACCTGACATGATACACACGCACCAGCATGATACAAATGCACCTGACATGATACACACGCACCTGACATGATATACACGCACCAGCATGATACACACGCACCTGACATGATACACACGGACCTGAAATGATACACGCGCACCAGCATGATACACACGCACCTGACATGATACACACGCACCTGACATGATATACACGCACCAGCATGATACCCATGCACCTGACATGATACACGTGCACTTGACTTGGTACACATGCACCTGACATGATACACATGCACCTGACATGATACACATGCACTTGACATGATACACATGCAGCAGCATGATACACATGCAGCAGCATGATACACATGCACCTGACATGATACACATGAACTTGACATGATACACATGCACCTGACATGATACACATGCACCTGACATGATCCACACGCACCTGACATGATACACACGCACCTGACATGATACACACGCACCTGACATGATACACACGCACCTGAAATGATATACACGCACCAGCATGATACACATGTACCAGCAAGATACACATGCACTTGACATGATACACATGCACCTGACATGATACACATGCACTTGACATGATACACATGCACCTGGCATGATACACACGCAACTGACATGATATACACGCACCAGCATGATACACACGCACCTGACATGATACACACGCACCTGAAATGATACACACGCACCAGCATGATACACACGCACCTGACATGATACACACGCACCTGACATGATATACACGCACCAGCATGATACCCATGCACCTGACATGATACACATGCACTTGACATGATACACATGCACCTGGCATGATACACATGCATTTGACATGATACACATGCAACAGCATGGTACACATGCACCTGACATGATACACATGCACTTGACATGATACACACGCACCTGACATGATACACATGCACCTGACATGATACACATGCACCTGACATGATACACACGCACATGACATGATACACACGCACCTGACATGATACACACACACCTGACATGATACACACGCACCTGACATGATATACACGCACCAGCATGATACACATGTACCAGCAAGATACACATGCACTTGACATGATACACATGCACCTGACATGATACACATGCACTTGACATGATACACATGCACCTGACATGATACACATGCACTTGACATGATACATATGCACCAGAATGATACACATGCACCTGACATGATACACACGCACCTGACATGATACACACGCACCAGCATGATACACACGCACCTGACATGATACACACGCACCTGACATGATATACACGCACCAGCATGATACACCTGCCCCTGACATGATACACATGCACTTGACATGATACACATGCAGCAGCATGATACACATGCAGCAGCATGATACACATGCAACTGACATGATACACATGCACTTGACATGATACACACGCAGCTGACATGATATACACGCACCAGCATGATACCCATGCACCTGACATGATACACATGCACTTGACATGATACACATGCACCTGGCATGATACACATGCATTTGACATGATACACATGCAACAGCATGGTACACATGCACCTGAGATGATACACATGCACCTGACATGATACACATGCACTTG
This sequence comes from Microtus oregoni, assembly GCF_018167655.1. Classification (NCBI taxonomy): domain Eukaryota; kingdom Metazoa; phylum Chordata; class Mammalia; order Rodentia; family Cricetidae; genus Microtus; species Microtus oregoni. The sequence goes on along the minus strand of NW_024544843.1, from coordinate 157,398 downwards.
ACATGATACACATGCACTTGACATGATACACATGCACCTGACATGATACACATGCACTTGACATTATACACATGCAGCAGCATGATACACATGCACCTGACATGGAACACACGCACCTGACATGATACACACGCACCAGCATGATACACACGCACCTGACATGATACACACGCACCTGACATGATATACACGCACCAGCATGATACACATGCACCTGACATGATACACATGCACTTGACATGATACACATGCACCTGACATGATACACATGCACTTGACATGATACACATGCACCAGCATGATACACACGCACCTGACATGATACACACGCACCTGACATGATACACATGCACCAGCATGATACACACGCACCTGACATGATACACACGCACCTGACATGATATACACGCACCAGCATGATACACATGCACCTGACATGATACACACGCACCTGACATGATACACACGCACCTGACATGATATACACGCACCAGCATGATACACCTGCCCCTGACATGATACACATGCACTTGACATGATACACATGCACCTGACATGATACACATGCACTTGACATGATACGTATGCACCAGCATGATACACACGCACCTGACATGATACACACGCACCTGACATGATACACATGCACCTGACATGATACACACGCACCTGACATGATACACACGCACCCGACATGATATACACGCACCAGCATGATACACATGTACCAGCAAGATACACATGCACTTGACATTATACACATGCACCTGACATGATACACATGCAGTTGACATGATACACATGCACCTGACATGATACACATGCACTTGACATGATACATATGCACCAGAATGATACACATGCACCTGACATGATACACACGCACCTGACATGATACACACGCACCAGCATGATACACACGCACCTGACATGATACACACGCACCTGACATGATATACATGCACCAGCATGATACACATGCACCTGACATGATACACATGCACTTGACATGATACACATGCACCTGACATGATACACATGCACTTGACATTATACACATGCAGCAGCATGATACACATGCACCTGACATGATACACACGCACCTGACATGATACACACGCAAATGACATGATACACACGCACCTGACATGATATACACGCACCAGCATGATACACATTTAACAGCAAGATACACATGCACTTGACATGATACACACGCACCTGACATGATACACACGCACCAGCATGATACACACGCACCTGACATGATACACATGCACTTGACATGATACACATGCAGCAGCATGATACACATGCAGCAGCATGATACACATGCAACTGACATGATACACATGCACTTGACATGATACACACGCAGCTGACATGATATACACGCACCAGCATGATACCCATGCACCTGACATGATACACATGCACTTGACATGATACACATGCACCTGGCATGATACACATGCATTTGACATGATACACATGCAACAGCATGGTACACATGCACCTGAGATGATACACATGCACCTGACATGATACACATGCACTTGACATGATACACATGCACTTGACATGATACACATGCACCTGACATGATACACATGCACTTGACATTATACACATGCAGCAGCATGATACACATGCACCTGACATGGAACACACGCACCTGACATGATACACACGCACCAGCATGATACACACGCACCTGACATGATACACACGCACCTGACATGATATACACGCACCAGCATGATACACATGCACCTGACATGATACACATGCACTTGACATGATACACATGCACCTGACATGATACACATGCACCTGACATGATACACATGCACCAGCATGATACACACGCACCTGACATGATACACACGCACCTGACATGATACACATGCACCAGCATGATACACACGCACCTGACATGATACACACGCACCTGACATGATATACACGCACCAGCATGATACACATGCACCTGACATGATACACACGCACCTGACATGATACACACGCACCTGACATGATACACATGCACCTGACATGATATACACGCACCAGCATGATACACCTGCCCCTGACATGATACACATGCACTTGACATGATACACATGCACCTGACATGATACACATGCACTTGACATGATACACATGCAGCAGCATGATACACATGCACCTGACATGATACACATGCACTTGACATGATAGACATGCACCTCACATCATACACATGCACTTGACATGATACGTATGCACCAGCATGATACACACGCACCTGACATGATACACACGCACCTGACATGATACACATGCACCTGACATGATACACACGCACCTGACATGATACACACGCACCCGACATGATATACACGCACCAGCATGATACACATGTACCAGCAAGATACACATGCACTTGACATTATACACATGCACCTGACATGATACACATGCAGTTGACATGATACACATGCAGCAGCATGATACACACGCAGCAGCATGATACACATGCAGCAGCATGATACACATGCACCTGACATGATACACATGCACTTGACATGATACACATGCACCTGACATGATACACATGCACTTGACATGATACACAAACACCAGCATGATACACACGCACCTGACATGATACACACGCACCTGACATGATACACACGCACCAGCATGATACAAATGCACCTGACATGATACACACGCACCTGACATGATATACACGCACCAGCATGATACACACGCACCTGACATGATACACACGGACCTGAAATGATACACGCGCACCAGCATGATACACACGCACCTGACATGATACACACGCACCTGACATGATATACACGCACCAGCATGATACCCATGCACCTGACATGATACACGTGCACTTGACTTGGTACACATGCACCTGACATGATACACATGCACCTGACATGATACACATGCACTTGACATGATACACATGCAGCAGCATGATACACATGCAGCAGCATGATACACATGCACCTGACATGATACACATGAACTTGACATGATACACATGCACCTGACATGATACACATGCACCTGACATGATCCACACGCACCTGACATGATACACACGCACCTGACATGATACACACGCACCTGACATGATACACACGCACCTGAAATGATATACACGCACCAGCATGATACACATGTACCAGCAAGATACACATGCACTTGACATGATACACATGCACCTGACATGATACACATGCACTTGACATGATACACATGCACCTGGCATGATACACACGCAACTGACATGATATACACGCACCAGCATGATACACACGCACCTGACATGATACACACGCACCTGAAATGATACACACGCACCAGCATGATACACACGCACCTGACATGATACACACGCACCTGACATGATATACACGCACCAGCATGATACCCATGCACCTGACATGATACACATGCACTTGACATGATACACATGCACCTGGCATGATACACATGCATTTGACATGATACACATGCAACAGCATGGTACACATGCACCTGACATGATACACATGCACTTGACATGATACACACGCACCTGACATGATACACATGCACCTGACATGATACACATGCACCTGACATGATACACACGCACATGACATGATACACACGCACCTGACATGATACACACACACCTGACATGATACACACGCACCTGACATGATATACACGCACCAGCATGATACACATGTACCAGCAAGTTACACATGCACTTGACATGATACACATGCACCTGACATGATACACATGCACTTGACATGATACACATGCACCTGACATGATACACATGCACTTGACATGATACATATGCACCAGAATGATACACATGCACTTGACATGATACACATGCACTTGACATGATACACATGCACCTGACATGATACACATGCACTTGACATGATACACATGCACTTGACATGATACACATGCACCTGACATGATACACATGCACTTGACATTATACACATGCAGCAGCATGATACACATGCACCTGACATGGAACACACGCACCTGACATGATACACACGCACCAGCATGATACACACGCACCTGACATGATACACACGCACCTGACATGATATACACGCACCAGCATGATACACATGCACCTGACATGATACACATGCACTTGACATGATACACATGCACCTGACATGATACACATGCACTTGACATGATACACATGCACCAGCATGATACACACGCACCTGACATGATACACACGCACCTGACATGATACACATGCACCAGCATGATACACACGCACCTGACATGATACACACGCACCTGACATGATATACACGCACCAGCATGATACACATGCACCTGACATGATACACACGCACCTGACATGATACACACGCACCTGACATGATACACACGCACCTGACATGATATACACGCACCAGCATGATACACCTGCCCCTGACATGATACACATGCACTTGACATGATACACATGCACCTGACATGATACACATGCACTTGACATGATACACATGCAGCAGCATGATACACATGCACCTGACATGATACACATGCACTTGACATGATAGACATGCACCTCACATCATACACATGCACTTGACATGATACGTATGCACCAGCATGATACACACGCACCTGACATGATACACATGCACCTGACATGATACACATGCACTTGACATGATACACATGCACCTGACATGATACACATGCACTTGACATGATACACATGCAGCAGCATGATACACACGCAGCAGCATGATACACATGCAGCAGCATGATACACATGCACCTGACATGATACACATGCACTTGACATGATACACATGCACCTGACATGATACACATGCACTTGACATGATACACAAACACCAGCATGATACACACGCACCTGACATGATACACACGCACCTGACATGATACACACGCACCAGCATGATACAAATGCACCTGACATGATACACACGCACCTGACATGATATACACGCACCAGCATGATACACACGCACCTGACATGATACACACGGACCTGAAATGATACACGCGCACCAGCATGATACACACGCACCTGACATGATACACACGCACCTGACATGATATACACGCACCAGCATGATACCCATGCACCTGACATGATACACGTGCACTTGACTTGGTACACATGCACCTGACATGATACACATGCACCTGACATGATACACATGCACTTGACATGATACACATGCAGCAGCATGATACACATGCAGCAGCATGATACACATGCACCTGACATGATACACATGAACTTGACATGATACACATGCACCTGACATGATACACATGCACTTGACATGATACATATGCACCAGCATGATACACATGCACCTGACATGATACACATGCACTTGACATGATACATATGCACCAGCATGATATACATGCACCTGACATGATACACACGCACCTGACATGATACACACGCACCAGCATGATACACATGCACCTGACATGATACACATGCACCTGACATGATAAACACGCACCAGCATGATACACATGCACCTGACATGATACACATGCACTTGACATGATACACATGCACCTGACATGATACACATGCACTTGACATGATACAGATGCAGCAGCATGATACACATGCACCTGACATTATCCACATGTACCTGACATGATACACATGCACCTGACATGATCCACACGCACCTGACATGATACACACGCACCTGACATGATACACACGCACCTGACATGATACACACGCACCTGAATTGATATACACGCACCAGCATGATACACATGTACCAGCAAGATACACATGCACTTGACATGATACACATGCACCTGACATGATACACATGCACTTGACATGATACACATGCACCTGGCATGATACACACGCAACTGACATGATATACACGCACCAGCATGATACACACGCACCTGACATGATACACACGCACCTGAAATGATACACACGCACCAGCATGATACACACGCACCTGACATGATACACACGCACCTGACATGATATACACGCACCAGCATGATACCCATGCACCTGACATGATACACATGCACTTGACATGATACACATGCACCTGGCATGATACACATGCATTTGACATGATACACATGCAACAGCATGGTACACATGCACCTGACATGATACACATGCACTTGACATGATACACACGCACCTGACATGATACACATGCACCTGACATGATACACATGCACCTGACATGATACACACGCACATGACATGATACACACGCACCTGACATGATACACACACACCTGACATGATACACACGCACCTGACATGATATACACGCACCAGCATGATACACATGTACCAGCAAGATACACATGCACTTGACATGATACACATGCACCTGACATGATACACATGCACTTGACATGATACACATGCAGCAGCATGATACACATGCAGCAGCATGATACACATGCAGCAGCATGATACACATGCACCTGACATGATACACATGAACTTGACATGATACACATGCACCTGACATGATACACATGCACTTGACATGATACATATGCACCAGCATGATACACATGCACCTGACATGATACACACGCACCTGACATGATACACACGCACCAGCATGATACACACGCACCTGACATGATACACACGCACCTGACATGATATACACGCACCAGCATGATACACATGCACCTGACATGATACACATGAACTTGACATGATACACATGCACCTGACATGATACACATGCACTTGACATGATACACATGCACCTGACATGATACACATGCACTTGACATGATACACATGCACCTGACATGATACACATGCACTTGACATTATACACATGCAGCAGCATGATACACATGCACCTGACATGATACACACGCACCTGACATGATACACATGCAAATGACATGATACACACGCACCTGACATGATATACACGCACCAGCATGATACACATGTAACAGCAAGATACACATGCACTTGACATGATACACACGCACCTGACATGATACACACGCACCAGCATGATACACACGCACCTGACATGATACACACGCACCTGACATGATATACACGCACCAGCATGATACACATGCACCTGACATGATACACATGCACTTGACATGATACACATGCAGCAGCATGATACACATGCAGCAGCATGATACACATGCACCTGACATGATACACATGCACTTGACATGATACACACGCACCTGACATGATATACACGCACCAGCATGATACCCATGCACCTGACATGATACACATGCACTTGACATGATACACATGCACCTGGCATGATACACATGCATTTGACATGATACACATGCAACAGCATGGTACACATGCACCTGAGATGATACACATGCACCTGACATGATACACATGCACTTGACATGATACACATGCAGCAGCATGATACACATGCAGCAGCATGATACACATGCACCTGACATGATACACATGCACTTGACATGATACACATGCACCCGACATGATACACATGCACTTGACATTATACACATGCAGCAGCATGATACACATGCACCTGACATGGAACACACGCACCTGACATGATACACACGCACCAGCATGATACACATGCACCTGACATGATACACACGCACCTGACATGATATACACGCACCAGCATGATACACATGCACCTGACATGATACACATGCACTTGACATGATACACATGCACCTGACATGATACACATGCACTTGACATGATACACATGCACCTGACATGATACACATGCACTTGACATGATACATATGCACCAGCATGATACACATGCCCCTGACATGATACACACGCACCTGACATGATATACACGCACCAGCATGATACCCATGCACCTGACATGATACCCATGCACCTGGCATGATACACATGCATTTGACATGATACACATGCAACAGCATGGTACACATGCACCTGACATGATACACATGCACTTGACATGATACACACGCACCTGACATGATACACATGCACCTGACATGATACACATGCACCTGACATGATACACACGCACCTGAGATGATACACACGCACCCGACATGATATACACGCACCAGCATGATACACATGTACCAGCAAGATACACATGCACTTGACATTATACACATGCACCTGACATGATACACATGCAGTTGACATGATACACATGCAGCAGCATGATACACACGCAGCAGCATGATACACATGCAGCAGCATGATACACATGCACCTGACATGATACACATGCACTTGACATGATACACATGCACCTGACATGATACACATGCACTTGACATGATACACAAACACCAGCATGATACACACGCACCTGACATGATACACACGCACCTGACATGATACACACGCACCAGCATGATACAAATGCACCTGACATGATACACACGCACCTGACATGATATACACGCACCAGCATGATACACACGCACCTGACATGATACACACGGACCTGAAATGATACACGCGCACCAGCATGATACACACGCACCTGACATGATACACACGCACCTGACATGATATACACGCACCAGCATGATACCCATGCACCTGACATGATACACGTGCACTTGACTTGGTACACATGCACCTGACATGATACACATGCACCTGACATGATACACATGCACTTGACATGATACACATGCAGCAGCATGATACACATGCAGCAGCATGATACACATGCACCTGACATGATACACATGAACTTGACATGATACACATGCACCTGACATGATACACATGCACTTGACATGATACATATGCACCAGCATGATACACATGCACCTGACATGATACACATGCACTTGACATGATACATATGCACCAGCATGATATACATGCACCTGACATGATACACACGCACCTGACATGATACACACGCACCAGCATGATACACATGCACCTGACATGATACACATGCACCTGACATGATAAACACGCACCAGCATGATACACATGCACCTGACATGATACACATGCACTTGACATGATACACATGCACCTGACATGATACACATGCACTTGACATGATACAGATGCAGCAGCATGATACACATGCACCTGACATTATCCACATGCACCTGACATGATACACATGCACCTGACATGATCCACACGCACCTGACATGATACACACGCACCTGACATGATACACACGCACCTGACATGATACACACGCACCTGAAATGATATACACGCACCACCATGATACACATGTACCAGCAAGATACACATGCACTTGACATGATACACATGCACCTGACATGATACACATGCACTTGACATGATACACATGCACCTGGCATGATACACACGCAACTGACATGATATACACGCACCAGCATGATACACACGCACCTGACATGATACACACGCACCTGAAATGATACACACGCACCAGCATGATACACACGCACCTGACATGATACACACGCACCTGACATGATATACACGCACCAGCATGATACCCATGCACCTGACATGATACACATGCACTTGACATGATACACATGCACCTGGCATGATACACATGCATTTGACATGATACACATGCAACAGCATGGTACACATGCACCTGACATGATACACATGCACTTGACATGATACACACGCACCTGACATGATACACATGCACCTGACATGATACACATGCACCTGACATGATACACACGCACATGACATGATACACACGCACCTGACATGATACACACACACCTGACATGATACACACGCACCTGACATGATATACACGCACCAGCATGATACACATGTACCAGCAAGATACACATGCACTTGACATGATACACATGCACCTGACATGATACACATGCACTTGACATGATACACATGCAGCAGCATGATACACATGCAGCAGCATGATACACATGCAGCAGCATGATACACATGCACCTGACATGATACACATGAACTTGACATGATACACATGCACCTGACATGATACACATGCACTTGACATGATACATATGCACCAGCATGATACACATGCACCTGACATGATACACACGCACCTGACATGATACACACGCACCAGCATGATACACACGCACCTGACATGATACACACGCACCTGACATGATATACACGCACCAGCATGATACACATGCACCTGACATGATACACATGCACTTGACATGATACACATGCACCTGACATGATACACATGCACTTGACATTATACACATGCAGCAGCATGATACACATGCACCTGACATGATACACACGCACCTGACATGATACACATGCAAATGACATGATACACACGCACCTGACATGATATACACGCACCAGCATGATACACATGTAACAGCAAGATACACATGCACTTGACATGATACACACGCACCTGACATGATACACACGCACCAGCATGATACACACGCACCTGACATGATACACACGCACCTGACATGATATACACGCACCAGCATGATACACATGCACCTGACATGATACACATGCACTTGACATGATACACATGCAGCAGCATGATACACATGCAGCAGCATGATACACATGCACCTGACATGATACACATGCACTTGACATGATACACACGCACCTGACATGATATACACGCACCAGCATGATACCCATGCACCTGACATGATACACATGCACTTGACATGATACACATGCACCTGGCATGATACACATGCATTTGACATGATACACATGCAACAGCATGGTACACATGCACCTGAGATGATACACATGCACCTGACATGATACACATGCACTTGACATGATACACATGCAGCAGCATGATACACATGCAGCAGCATGATACACATGCACCTGACATGATACACATGCACTTGACATGATACACATGCACCCGACATGATACACATGCACTTGACATTATACACATGCAGCAGCATGATACACATGCACCTGACATGGAACACACGCACCTGACATGATACACACGCACCAGCATGATACACATGCACCTGACATGATACACACGCACCTGACATGATATACACGCACCAGCATGATACACATGCACCTGACATGATACACATGCACTTGACATGATACACATGCACCTGACATGATACACATGCACTTGACATGATACACATGCAGCAGCATGATACACATGCAGCAGCATGATACACATGCACCTGACATGATACACATGAAGTTGATATGATACACATGCACCTGACATGATACACATGCACTTGACATGATACATATGCACCAGCATGATACAAATGCACCTGACATGATACACACGCACCTGACATGATATACACGCACCAGCATGATACACACGCACCTGACATGATACACACGGACCTGAAATGATACACGCGCACCAGCATGATACACACGCACCTGACATGATACACACGCACCTGACATGATATACACGCACCAGCATGATACACACGCACCTGACATGATACACACGGACCTGAAATGATACACGCGCACCAGCATGATACACACGCACCTGACATGATACACACGCACCAGCATGATACAAATGCACCTGACATGATACACACGCACCTGACATGATATACACGCACCAGCATGATACACACGCACCTGACATGATACACACGGACCTGAAATGATACACATGCAAATGACATGATACACACGCACCTGACATGATATACACGCACCAGCATGATACACATGTAACAGCAAGATACACATGCACTTGACATGATACACACGCACCTGACATGATACACACGCACCAGCATGATACACACGCACCTGACATGATACACACGCACCTGACATGATATACACGCACCAGCATGATACACATGCACCTGACATGATACACATGCACTTGACATGATACACATGCAGCAGCATGATACACATGCAGCAGCATGATACACATGCACCTGACATGATACACATGCACTTGACATGATACACACGCACCTGACATGATATACACGCACCAGCATGATACCCATGCACCTGACATGATACACATGCACTTGACATGATACACATGCACCTGGCATGATACACATGCATTTGACATGATACACATGCAACAGCATGGTACACATGCACCTGAGATGATACACATGCACCTGACATGATACACATGCACTTGACATGATACACATGCAGCAGCATGATACACATGCAGCAGCATGATACACATGCACCTGACATGATACACATGCACTTGACATGATACACATGCACCCGACATGATACACATGCACTTGACATTATACACATGCAGCAGCATGATACACATGCACCTGACATGGAACACACGCACCTGACATGATACACACGCACCAGCATGATACACATGCACCTGACATGATACACACGCACCTGACATGATATACACGCACCAGCATGATACACATGCACCTGACATGATACACATGCACTTGACATGATACACATGCACCTGACATGATACATATGCACCAGCATGATACAAATGCACCTGACATGATACACACGCACCTGACATGATACACACGCACCAGCATGATACAAATGCACCTGACATGATACACACGCACCTGACATGATATACACGCACCAGCATGATACACACGCACCTGACATGATACACACGGACCTGAAATGATACACGCGCACCAGCATGATACACACGCACCTGACATGATACACACGCACCTGACATGATATACACGCACCAGCATGATACCCATGCACCTGACATGATACACGTGCACTTGACTTGGTACACATGCACCTGACATGATACACATGCACCTGACATGATACACATGCACTTGACATGATACACATGCAGCAGCATGATACACATGCAGCAGCATGATACACATGCACCTGACATGATACACATGAACTTGACATGATACACATGCACCTGACATGATACACATGCACTTGACATGATACATATGCACCAGCATGATACACATGCACCTGACATGATACACATGCACTTGACATGATACATATGCACCAGCATGATATACATGCACCTGACATGATACACACGCACCTGACATGATACACACGCACCAGCATGATACACATGCACCTGACATGATACACATGCACCTGACATGATAAACACGCACCAGCATGATACACATGCACCTGACATGATACACATGCACTTGACATGATACACATGCACCTGACATGATACACATGCACTTGACATGATACAGATGCAGCAGCATGATACACATGCACCTGACATTATCCACATGCACCTGACATGATACACATGCACCTGACATGATCCACACGCACCTGACATGATACACACGCACCTGACATGATACACACGCACCTGACATGATACACACGCACCTGAAATGATATACACGCACCACCATGATACACATGTACCAGCAAGATACACATGCACTTGACATGATACACATGCACCTGACATGATACACATGCACTTGACATGATACACATGCACCTGGCATGATACACACGCAACTGACATGATATACACGCACCAGCATGATACACACGCACCTGACATGATACACACGCACCTGAAATGATACACACGCACCAGCATGATACACACGCACCTGACATGATACACACGCACCTGACATGATATACACGCACCAGCATGATACCCATGCACCTGACATGATACACATGCACTTGACATGATACACATGCACCTGGCATGATACACATGCATTTGACATGATACACATGCAACAGCATGGTACACATGCACCTGACATGATACACATGCACTTGACATGATACACACGCACCTGACATGATACACATGCACCTGACATGATACACATGCACCTGACATGATACACACGCACATGACATGATACACACGCACCTGACATGATACACACACACCTGACATGATACACACGCACCTGACATGATATACACGCACCAGCATGATACACATGTACCAGCAAGATACACATGCACTTGACATGATACACATGCACCTGACATGATACACATGCACTTGACATGATACACATGCAGCAGCATGATACACATGCAGCAGCATGATACACATGCAGCAGCATGATACACATGCACCTGACATGATACACATGAACTTGACATGATACACATGCACCTGACATGATACACATGCACTTGACATGATACATATGCACCAGCATGATACACATGCACCTGACATGATACACACGCACCTGACATGATACACACGCACCAGCATGATACACACGCACCTGACATGATACACACGCACCTGACATGATATACACGCACCAGCATGATACACATGCACCTGACATGATACACATGCACTTGACATGATACACATGCACCTGACATGATACACATGCACTTGACATTATACACATGCAGCAGCATGATACACATGCACCTGACATGATACACACGCACCTGACATGATACACATGCAAATGACATGATACACACGCACCTGACATGATATACACGCACCAGCATGATACACATGTAACAGCAAGATACACATGCACTTGACATGATACACACGCACCTGACATGATACACACGCACCAGCATGATACACACGCACCTGACATGATACACACGCACCTGACATGATATACACGCACCAGCATGATACACATGCACCTGACATGATACACATGCACTTGACATGATACACATGCAGCAGCATGATACACATGCAGCAGCATGATACACATGCACCTGACATGATACACATGCACTTGACATGATACACACGCACCTGACATGATATACACGCACCAGCATGATACCCATGCACCTGACATGATACACATGCACTTGACATGATACACATGCACCTGGCATGATACACATGCATTTGACATGATACACATGCAACAGCATGGTACACATGCACCTGAGATGATACACATGCACCTGACATGATACACATGCACTTGACATGATACACATGCAGCAGCATGATACACATGCAGCAGCATGATACACATGCACCTGACATGATACACATGCACTTGACATGATACACATGCACCCGACATGATACACATGCACTTGACATTATACACATGCAGCAGCATGATACACATGCACCTGACATGGAACACACGCACCTGACATGATACACACGCACCAGCATGATACACATGCACCTGACATGATACACACGCACCTGACATGATATACACGCACCAGCATGATACACATGCACCTGACATGATACACATGCACTTGACATGATACACATGCACCTGACATGATACATATGCACCAGCATGATACAAATGCACCTGACATGATACACACGCACCTGACATGATACACACGCACCAGCATGATACAAATGCACCTGACATGATACACACGCACCTGACATGATATACACGCACCAGCATGATACACACGCACCTGACATGATACACACGGACCTGAAATGATACACGCGCACCAGCATGATACACACGCACCTGACATGATACACACGCACCTGACATGATATACACGCACCAGCATGATACCCATGCACCTGACATGATACACGTGCACTTGACTTGGTACACATGCACCTGACATGATACACATGCACCTGACATGATACACATGCACTTGACATGATACACATGCAGCAGCATGATACACATGCAGCAGCATGATACACATGCACCTGACATGATACACATGAACTTGACATGATACACATGCACCTGACATGATACACATGCACTTGACATGATACATATGCACCAGCATGATACACATGCACCTGACATGATACACATGCACTTGACATGATACATATGCACCAGCATGATATACATGCACCTGACATGATACACACGCACCTGACATGATACACACGCACCAGCATGATACACATGCACCTGACATGATACACATGCACCTGACATGATAAACACGCACCAGCATGATACACATGCACCTGACATGATACACATGCACTTGACATGATACACATGCACCTGACATGATACACATGCACTTGACATGATACAGATGCAGCAGCATGATACACATGCACCTGACATTATCCACATGCACCTGACATGATACACATGCACCTGACATGATCCACACGCACCTGACATGATACACACGCACCTGACATGATACACACGCACCTGACATGATACACACGCACCTGAAATGATATACACGCACCACCATGATACACATGTACCAGCAAGATACACATGCACTTGACATGATACACATGCACCTGACATGATACACATGCACTTGACATGATACACATGCACCTGGCATGATACACACGCAACTGACATGATATACACGCACCAGCATGATACACACGCACCTGACATGATACACACGCACCTGAAATGATACACACGCACCAGCATGATACACACGCACCTGACATGATACACACGCACCTGACATGATATACACGCACCAGCATGATACCCATGCACCTGACATGATACACATGCACTTGACATGATACACATGCACCTGGCATGATACACATGCATTTGACATGATACACATGCAACAGCATGGTACACATGCACCTGACATGATACACATGCACTTGACATGATACACACGCACCTGACATGATACACATGCACCTGACATGATACACATGCACCTGACATGATACACACGCACATGACATGATACACACGCACCTGACATGATACACACACACCTGACATGATACACACGCACCTGACATGATATACACGCACCAGCATGATACACATGTACCAGCAAGATACACATGCACTTGACATGATACACATGCACCTGACATGATACACATGCACTTGACATGATACACATGCAGCAGCATGATACACATGCAGCAGCATGATACACATGCAGCAGCATGATACACATGCACCTGACATGATACACATGAACTTGACATGATACACATGCACCTGACATGATACACATGCACTTGACATGATACATATGCACCAGCATGATACACATGCACCTGACATGATACACACGCACCTGACATGATACACACGCACCAGCATGATACACACGCACCTGACATGATACACACGCACCTGACATGATATACACGCACCAGCATGATACACATGCACCTGACATGATACACATGCACTTGACATGATACACATGCACCTGACATGATACACATGCACTTGACATTATACACATGCAGCAGCATGATACACATGCACCTGACATGATACACACGCACCTGACATGATACACATGCAAATGACATGATACACACGCACCTGACATGATATACACGCACCAGCATGATACACATGTAACAGCAAGATACACATGCACTTGACATGATACACACGCACCTGACATGATACACACGCACCAGCATGATACACACGCACCTGACATGATACACACGCACCTGACATGATATACACGCACCAGCATGATACACATGCACCTGACATGATACACATGCACTTGACATGATACACATGCAGCAGCATGATACACATGCAGCAGCATGATACACATGCACCTGACATGATACACATGCACTTGACATGATACACACGCACCTGACATGATATACACGCACCAGCATGATACCCATGCACCTGACATGATACACATGCACTTGACATGATACACATGCACCTGGCATGATACACATGCATTTGACATGATACACATGCAACAGCATGGTACACATGCACCTGAGATGATACACATGCACCTGACATGATACACATGCACTTGACATGATACACATGCAGCAGCATGATACACATGCAGCAGCATGATACACATGCACCTGACATGATACACATGCACTTGACATGATACACATGCACCCGACATGATACACATGCACTTGACATTATACACATGCAGCAGCATGATACACATGCACCTGACATGGAACACACGCACCTGACATGATACACACGCACCAGCATGATACACATGCACCTGACATGATACACACGCACCTGACATGATATACACGCACCAGCATGATACACATGCACCTGACATGATACACATGCACTTGACATGATACACATGCACCTGACATGATACATATGCACCAGCATGATACAAATGCACCTGACATGATACACACGCACCTGACATGATACACACGCACCAGCATGATACAAATGCACCTGACATGATACACACGCACCTGACATGATATACACGCACCAGCATGATACACACGCACCTGACATGATACACACGGACCTGAAATGATACACGCGCACCAGCATGATACACACGCACCTGACATGATACACACGCACCTGACATGATATACACGCACCAGCATGATACCCATGCACCTGACATGATACACGTGCACTTGACTTGGTACACATGCACCTGACATGATACACATGCACCTGACATGATACACATGCACTTGACATGATACACATGCAGCAGCATGATACACATGCAGCAGCATGATACACATGCACCTGACATGATACACATGAACTTGACATGATACACATGCACCTGACATGATACACATGCACTTGACATGATACATATGCACCAGCATGATACACATGCACCTGACATGATACACATGCACTTGACATGATACATATGCACCAGCATGATATACATGCACCTGACATGATACACACGCACCTGACATGATACACACGCACCAGCATGATACACATGCACCTGACATGATACACATGCACCTGACATGATAAACACGCACCAGCATGATACACATGCACCTGACATGATACACATGCACTTGACATGATACACATGCACCTGACATGATACACATGCACTTGACATGATACAGATGCAGCAGCATGATACACATGCACCTGACATTATCCACATGCACCTGACATGATACACATGCACCTGACATGATCCACACGCACCTGACATGATACACACGCACCTGACATGATACACACGCACCTGACATGATACACACGCACCTGAAATGATATACACGCACCACCATGATACACATGTACCAGCAAGATACACATGCACTTGACATGATACACATGCACCTGACATGATACACATGCACTTGACATGATACACATGCACCTGGCATGATACACACGCAACTGACATGATATACACGCACCAGCATGATACACACGCACCTGACATGATACACACGCACCTGAAATGATACACACGCACCAGCATGATACACACGCACCTGACATGATACACACGCACCTGACATGATATACACGCACCAGCATGATACCCATGCACTTGACATGATACACATGCACCTGGCATGATACACATGCATTTGACATGATACACATGCAACAGCATGGTACACATGCACCTGACATGATACACATGCACTTGACATGATACACACGCACCTGACATGATACACATGCACCTGACATGATACACATGCACCTGACATGATACACACGCACATGACATGATACACACGCACCTGACATGATACACACACACCTGACATGATACACACGCACCTGACATGATATACACGCACCAGCATGATACACATGTACCAGCAAGATACACATGCACTTGACATGATACACATGCACCTGACATGATACACATGCACTTGACATGATACACATGCAGCAGCATGATACACATGCAGCAGCATGATACACATGCAGCAGCATGATACACATGCACCTGACATGATACACATGAACTTGACATGATACACATGCACCTGACATGATACACATGCACTTGACATGATACATATGCACCAGCATGATACACATGCACCTGACATGATACACACGCACCTGACATGATACACACGCACCAGCATGATACACACGCACCTGACATGATACACACGCACCTGACATGATATACACGCACCAGCATGATACACATGCACCTGACATGATACACATGCACTTGACATGATACACATGCACCTGACATGATACACATGCACTTGACATTATACACATGCAGCAGCATGATACACATGCACCTGACATGATACACACGCACCTGACATGATACACATGCAAATGACATGATACACACGCACCTGACATGATATACACGCACCAGCATGATACACATGTAACAGCAAGATACACATGCACTTGACATGATACACAAGGACCTGACATGATACACACGCACCAGCATGATACACACGCACCTGACATGATACACACGCACCTGACATGATATACACGCACCAGCATGATACACATGCACCTGACATGATACACATGCACTTGACATGATACACATGCAGCAGCATGATACACATGCAGCAGCATGATACACATGCACCTGACATGATACACATGCACTTGACATGATACACACGCACCTGACATGATATACACGCACCAGCATGATACCCATGCACCTGACATGATACACATGCACTTGACATGATACACATGCACCTGGCATGATACACATGCATTTGACATGATACACATGCAACAGCATGGTACACATGCACCTGAGATGATACACATGCACCTGACATGATACACATGCACTTGACATGATACACATGCAGCAGCATGATACACATGCAGCAGCATGATACACATGCACCTGACATGATACACATGCACTTGACATGATACACATGCACCCGACATGATACACATGCACTTGACATTATACACATGCAGCAGCATGATACACATGCACCTGACATGGAACACACGCACCTGACATGATACACACGCACCAGCATGATACACATGCACCTGACATGATACACACGCACCTGACATGATATACACGCACCAGCATGATACACATGCACCTGACATGATACACATGCACTTGACATGATACACATGCACCTGACATGATACATATGCACCAGCATGATACAAATGCACCTGACATGATACACACGCACCTGACATGATACACACGCACCAGCATGATACAAATGCACCTGACATGATACACACGCACCTGACATGATATACACGCACCAGCATGATACACACGCACCTGACATGATACACACGGACCTGAAATGATACACGCGCACCAGCATGATACACACGCACCTGACATGATACACACGCACCTGACATGATATACACGCACCAGCATGATACCCATGCACCTGACATGATACACGTGCACTTGACTTGGTACACATGCACCTGACATGATACACATGCACCTGACATGATACACATGCACTTGACATGATACACATGCAGCAGCATGATACACATGCAGCAGCATGATACACATGCACCTGACATGATACACATGAACTTGACATGATACACATGCACCTGACATGATACACATGCACTTGACATGATACATATGCACCAGCATGATACACATGCACCTGACATGATACACATGCACTTGACATGATACATATGCACCAGCATGATATACATGCACCTGACATGATACACACGCACCTGACATGATACACACGCACCAGCATGATACACATGCACCTGACATGATACACATGCACCTGACATGATAAACACGCACCAGCATGATACACATGCACCTGACATGATACACATGCACTTGACATGATACACATGCACCTGACATGATACACATGCACTTGACATGATACAGATGCAGCAGCATGATACACATGCACCTGACATTATCCACATGCACCTGACATGATACACATGCACCTGACATGATCCACACGCACCTGACATGATACACACGCACCTGACATGATACACACGCACCTGACATGATACACACGCACCTGAAATGATATACACGCACCACCATGATACACATGTACCAGCAAGATACACATGCACTTGACATGATACACATGCACCTGACATGATACACATGCACTTGACATGATACACATGCACCTGGCATGATACACACGCAACTGACATGATATACACGCACCAGCATGATACACACGCACCTGACATGATACACACGCACCTGAAATGATACACACGCACCAGCATGATACACACGCACCTGACATGATACACACGCACCTGACATGATATACACGCACCAGCATGATACCCATGCACCTGACATGATACACATGCACTTGACATGATACACATGCACCTGGCATGATACACATGCATTTGACATGATACACATGCAACAGCATGGTACACATGCACCTGACATGATACACATGCACTTGACATGATACACACGCACCTGACATGATACACATGCACCTGACATGATACACATGCACCTGACATGATACACACGCACATGACATGATACACACGCACCTGACATGATACACACACACCTGACATGATACACACGCACCTGACATGATATACACGCACCAGCATGATACACATGTACCAGCAAGATACACATGCACTTGACATGATACACATGCACCTGACATGATACACATGCACTTGACATGATACACATGCAGCAGCATGATACACATGCAGCAGCATGATACACATGCAGCAGCATGATACACATGCACCTGACATGATACACATGAACTTGACATGATACACATGCACCTGACATGATACACATGCACTTGACATGATACATATGCACCAGCATGATACACATGCACCTGACATGATACACACGCACCTGACATGATACACACGCACCAGCATGATACACACGCACCTGACATGATACACACGCACCTGACATGATATACACGCACCAGCATGATACACATGCACCTGACATGATACACATGCACTTGACATGATACACATGCACCTGACATGATACACATGCACTTGACATTATACACATGCAGCAGCATGATACACATGCACCTGACATGATACACACGCACCTGACATGATACACATGCAAATGACATGATACACACGCACCTGACATGATATACACGCACCAGCATGATACACATGTAACAGCAAGATACACATGCACTTGACATGATACACACGCACCTGACATGATACACACGCACCAGCATGATACACACGCACCTGACATGATACACACGCACCTGACATGATATACACGCACCAGCATGATACACATGCACCTGACATGATACACATGCACTTGACATGATACACATGCAGCAGCATGATACACATGCAGCAGCATGATACACATGCACCTGACATGATACACATGCACTTGACATGATACACACGCACCTGACATGATATACACGCACCAGCATGATACCCATGCACCTGACATGATACACATGCACTTGACATGATACACATGCACCTGGCATGATACACATGCATTTGACATGATACACATGCAACAGCATGGTACACATGCACCTGAGATGATACACATGCACCTGACATGATACACATGCACTTGACATGATACACATGCAGCAGCATGATACACATGCAGCAGCATGATACACATGCACCTGACATGATACACATGCACTTGACATGATACACATGCACCCGACATGATACACATGCACTTGACATTATACACATGCAGCAGCATGATACACATGCACCTGACATGGAACACACGCACCTGACATGATACACACGCACCAGCATGATACACATGCACCTGACATGATACACACGCACCTGACATGATATACACGCACCAGCATGATACACATGCACCTGACATGATACACATGCACTTGACATGATACACATGCACCTGACATGATACACATGCACTTGACATGATACACATGCAGCAGCATGATACACATGCAGCAGCATGATACACATGCACCTGACATGATACACATGAAGTTGATATGATACACATGCACCTGACATGATACACATGCACTTGACATGATACATATGCACCAGCATGATACACATGCCCCTGACATGATACACACGCACCTGACATGATATACACGCACCAGCATGATACCCATGCACCTGACATGATACACATGCACCTGGCATGATACACATGCATTTGACATGATACACATGCAACAGCATGGTACACATGCACCTGACATGATACACATGCACTTGACATGATACACACGCACCTGACATGATACACATGCACCTGACATGATACACATGCACCTGACATGATACACACGCACCTGAGATGATACACACGCACCTGACATGATACACACACACCTGACATGATACACACGCACCTGACATGATATACACGCACCAGCATGATACACATGTACCAGCAAGATACACATGCACTTGACATGATACACATGCAACAGCATGGTACACATGCACCTGACATGATACACATGCACTTGACATGATACACACGCACCTGACATGATACACATGCACCTGACATGATACACATGCACCTGACATGATACACACGCACCTGAGATGATACACACGCACCTGACATGATACACACACACCTGACATGATACACACGCACCTGACATGATATAAACGCACCAGCATGATACACATGTACCAGCAAGATACACATGCACTTGACATGATACACATGCACCTGACATGATACACATGCACTTGACATGATACACATGCAGCAGCATGATACACATGCAGCAGCATGATACACATGCAGCAGCATGATACACATGCACCTGACATGATACACATGAACTTGACATGATACACATGCACCTGACATGATACACATGCACTTGACATGATACATATGCACCTGACATGATATACACGCACCAGCATGATACACATGTACCAGCAAGATACACATGCACTTGACATGATACACATGCAACAGCATGGTACACATGCACCTGACATGATACACATGCACCTGACATGATAAACATGCACCTGACATGATACACACGCACCTGAGATGATACACACGCACCTGACATGATACACACACACCTGACATGATACACACGCACCTGACATGATATACACGCACCAGCATGATACACATGTACCAGCAAGATACACATGCACTTGACATGATACACATGCACCTGACATGATACACATGCACTTGACATGATACACATGCAGCAGCATGATACACATGCAGCAGCATGATACACATGCAGCAGCATGATACACATGCACCTGACATGATACACATGCACTTGACATGATACACACGCACCTGACATGATACACATGCACCTGAAATGATACACATGCACCTGACATGATACACACGCACCTGAGATGATACACACGCACCTGACATGATACACACGCACCAGCATGATACAAACGCACCTGACATGATACACACGCACCTGACATGATACACACGCACCTGACATGATATACACGCACCAGCATAATACCCATGCACCTGACATGATACACATGCACTTGACATGATACACGTGTACCAGCATGATACACATGCACCTGACATGATACACATGCGCCTGACATGATACTCATGCACCTGACATGATACACATGCACCGGCATGATACACATGCACCTGACATGATACACATGCGCCTGACATGATACACATGCACCTGACATGGAACACATGCACTTGACATGATACACATGCACCCGACATGATACACATGCACCTGACATGATACACATGCACTTGACATGATACACATGCACCTCACATCATACACATGCACTTGACATGATACACATGCACCAGCATGATACACACGCACCTGACATGATACACACGCACCTGACATGATACACATGCACCAGCATGATACACACGCACCTGACATGATACACACGCACCTGACATGATATACAGGCACCAGCATGATACACATGCACCTGACATGATACACACGCACCTGACATGATACACACGCACCTGACATGATACACACGCACCTGACATGATATACACGCACCAGCATGATACACCTTCCCCTGACATTATACACATGCACTTGACATGATACACATGCACCTGACATGATACACATGCACTTGACATGATACACATGCAGCAGCATGATACACATGCACCTGACATGATACACATGCACTTGACATGATACACATGCACCTGGCATGATACACATGCATTTGACATGATACACATGCAACAGCATGATACACATGCACCTGACATGGAACACACGCACCTGACATGATACACACGCACCAGCATGATACACATGCACCTGACATGATACACACGCACCTGACATGATATACACGCACCAGCATGATACACACGCACCTGACATGATACACACGGACCTGAAATGATACACGCGCACCAGCATGATACACACGCACCTGACATGATACACACGCACCTGACATGAGATACACGCACCAGCATGATACCCATGCACCTGACATGATACACATGCACTTGACATGATACACATGCACCTGGCATGATACACATGCATTTGACATGATACACATGCAACAGCATGGTACACATGCACCTGACATGATACACATGCACTTGACATAATACACACGCACCTGACATGATACACATGCACCTGACATGATACACATGCACCTGACATGATACACACGCACCTGACATGATACACACGCACCTGACATGATTCACACACAACTGACATGATACACACGCACCTGACATGATATACACGCACCAGCATGATACACATGTACCAGCAAGATACACATGCACTTGACATGATACACATGCACCTGACATGATACACATGCACTTGACATGATACACATGCACCTGACATGATACACATGCACTTGACATGATACAGATGCAGCAGCATGATACACATGCACCTGATATTATCCACATGCACCTGACATGATACACATGCACCTGACATGATCCACACGCACCTGACATGATCCACACGCACCTGACATGATACACACGCACCTGACATGATACACACGCACCTGAAATGATATACACGCACCAGCATGATACACATGTACCAGCAAGATACACATGCACTTGACATGATACACATGCACCTGAAATGATACACATGCACTTGACATGATACACATGCACCTGGCATGATACACACGCAACTGACATGATATACACGCACCAGCATGATACACACGCACCTGACATGATACACACGCACCTGAAATGATACACACGCACCAGCATGATACACACGCACCTGACATGATACACACGCACCTGACATGATATACACGCACCAGCATGATACCCATGCACCTGACATGATACACATGCACTTGACATGATACACATGCACCTGGCATGATACACATGCATTTGACATGATACACATGCAACAGCATGGTACACATGCACCTGACATGATACACATGCACTTGACATGATACACACGCACCTGACATGATACACATGCACCTGACATGATACACATGCACCTGACATGATACACACGCACATGACATGATACACACGCACCTGACATGATACACACACACCTGACATGATACACACGCACCTGACATGATATACACGCACCAGCATGATACACATGTACCAGCAAGATACACATGCACTTGACATGATACACATGCACCTGACATGATACACATGCACTTGACATGATACACATGCAGCAGCATGATACACATGCAGCAGCATGATACACATGCAGCAGCATGATACACATGCACCTAACATGATACACATGAACTTGACATGATACACATGCACCTGACATGATACACATGCACTTGACATGATACATATGCACCAGCATGATACACATGCACCTGACATGATACACACGCACCTGACATGATACACACGCACCAGCATGATACACACGCACCTGACATGATACACACGCACCTGACATGATACACACGCACCAGCATGATACACACGCACCTGACATGATACACACGCACCTGACATGATATACACGCACCAGCATGATACACATGTACCAGCAAGATACACATGCACTTGATATGATACACATGCACCTGACATGATACACATGCACTTGACATGATACACATGCAGCAGCATGATACACATGCAGCAGCATGATACACATGCAGCAGCATGATACACATGCAGCAGCATGATACACATGCACCTAACATGATACACATGAACTTGACATGATACACATGCACCTGACATGATACACATGCACTTGACATGATACATATGCACCAGCATGATACACATGCACCTGACATGATACACACGCACCTGACATGATACACACGCACCAGCATGATACACACGCACCTGACATGATACACACGCACCTGACATGATATACACGCACCAGCATGATACACATGTTACAGCAAGATACACATGCACTTGACATGATACACATGCACCTGACATGATACACATGCACTTGACATGATACACATGCACCTGGCATGATACACATGCATTTGACATGATACACATGCAGCAGCATGGTACACATGCACCTGACATGATACACGTGCACTTGACTTGATACACATGCACCTGACATGATACACATGCACCTGACATGATACACATGCACTTGACATGATACACATGCAGCAGCATGATACACATGCAGCAGGATGATACACATGCACCTGACATGATACACATGAACTTGACATGATACACATGCACCTGACATGATACACATGCACTTGACATGATACATATGCACCAGCATGATACACATGCACCTGACATGATACACATGCACCTGACATGATACACACGCACCAGCATGATACACACGCACCTGACATGATACACACGCACCTGACATGATATACACGCACCAGCATGATACACATGCACCTGACATGATACACATGCACTTGACATGATACACATGCACCTGACATGATACACATGCACTTGACATTATACACATGCAGCAGCATGATACACATGCACCTGACATGGAACACACGCACCTGACATGATACACACGCACCAGCATGATACACAAGCACCTGACATGATACACACGCACCTGACATGATATACACGCACCAGCATGATACACATGCACCTGATATGATACACATGCACTTGACATGATACACATGCACCTGACATGATACACATGCACTTGACATGATACACATGCACCAGCATGATACACACGCACCTGACATGATATACACGCACCTGACATGATACACATGCACCAGCATGATACACACGCACCTGACATGATACACACGCACCTGACATGATATACACGCACCAGCATGATACACATGCACCTGACATGATACACACGCACCTGACATGATACACACGCACCTGACATGATATACACGCACCAGCATGATACACCTGCCCCTGACATGATACACATGCACTTGACATGATACACATGCACCTGACATGATACACATGCACTTGACATGATACACATGCAGCAGCATGATACACATGCACCTGACATGATACACATGCACTTGACATGATACACATGCACCTCACATCATACACATGCACTTGACATGATACGTATGCACCAGCATGATACACATGCACCTGACATGATACACACGCACCTGACATGATACACATGCACCTGACATGATACACACGCACCTGACATGATACACACGCACCCGACATGATATACACGCACCAGCATGATACACATGTACCAGCAAGATACACATGCACTTGACATTATACACATGCACCTGACATGATACACATGCAGTTGAGATGATACACATGCAGCAGCATGATACACACGCAGCAGCATGATACACATGCAGCAGCATGATACACATGCACCTGACATGATACACATGCACTTGACATGATACACATGCACCTGACATGATACACATGCACTTGACATGATACACACCCACCAGCATGATACACACGCACCTGACATGATACACACGCACCTGACATGATACACACGCACCAGCATGATACAAACGCACCTGACATGATACACACGCACCTGACATGATATACACGCACCAGCATGATACACACGCACCTGACATGATACACACGGACCTGAAATGATACACGCGCACCAGCATGATACACACGCACCTGACATGATACACACGCACCTGACATGATATACACGCACCAGCATGATACCCATGCACCTGACATGATACACATGCACTTGACATGATACACATGCACCTGGCATGATACACATGCATTTGACATGATACACATGCAACAGCATGGTACACATGCACCTGACATGATACACATGCACCTGACATGATACACATGCACCTGACATGATACACATGCACTTGACATGATACAGATGCAGCAGCATGATACACACGCACCTGACATGATCCACACGCACCTGACATGATACACACGCACCTGACATGATACACACGCACCTGACATGATATACACGCACCAGCATGATACACATGTACCAGCAAGATACACATGCACTTGACATGATACACATGCACCTGACATGATACACATGCACTTGACATGATACACATGCAGCAGCATGATACACATGCAGCAGCATGATACACATGCAGCAGCATGATAAACATGCACCTGACATGATACACATGCACTTGACATGATACACATGCACCTGACATGATACACATGCACTTGACATGATACACACCCACCAGCATGATACACATGCACCTGAGATGATACACACGCACCTGACATGATACACATGCACCAGCATGATACAAACGCACCTGACATGATACACACGCACCTGACATGATATACACGCACCAGCATAATACCCATGCACCTGACATGATACACATGCACTTGACATGATACACGTGTACCAGCATGATACACATGCACCTGACATGATACACATGCGCCTGACATGATACACATGCACCTGACATGATACACATGCACCGGCATGATACACATGCACCTGACATGATACACATGCGCCTGACATGATACACATGCACCTGACATGGAACACATGCACTTGACATGATACACATGCACCCGACATGATACACATGCACCTGACATGATACACATGCACCTGACATGATACACACGCACCTGACATGATACACATGCACCAGCATGATACACATGCACCTGACATGATACACATGTGCCTGACATGATACACATGCACCTGACATGATACACATGCACCTGACATGATACACACACACCTGACTTGATATACACACACCAGCATGATACACATGCACCTGACATGATACACACACACCTGACATGATACACATGCACCAGCATGATACACATGCACCTGACATGATACACATGCGCCTGACATGATACACATGCACCTGACATGATACACATGCATTTGACATGATACACATGCAACAGCATGGTACACATGCACCTGACATGATACACATGCACTTGACATGATACACACGCACCTGACATGATACACACACACCTGACATGATACACACGCACCTGACATGATATACACGCACCAGCATGATACACATGTACCAGCAAGATACACATGCACTTGACATGATACACATGCACCTGACATGATACACATGCACTTGACATGATACACATGCAGCAGCATGATACACATGCAGCAGCATGATACACATGCAGCAGCATGATACACATGCACCTGACATGATACACATGAACTTGACATGATACACATGCACCTGACATGATACACATGCACTTGACATGATACACATGCACTTGACATGATACATATGCACCAGCATGATACACATGCACCTGACATGATACACACGCACCTGACATGATACACACGCACCAGCATGATACACACGCACCTGACATGATACACACGCACCTGACATGATATACACGCACCAGCATGATACACATGCACCTGACATGATACACATGCACTTGACATGATACACATGCACCTGACATGATACACATGCACTTGACATTAAACACATGCAGCAGCATGATACACATGCACCTGACATGATACACACGCACCTGACATGATACACACGCAAATGACATGATACACACGCACCTGACATGATACACACGCACCTGACATGATATACACGCACCAGCATGATACACATGTAACAGCAAGATACACATGCACTTGACATGATACACACGCACCTGACATGATACACACGCACCAGCATGATACACACGCACCTGACATGATACACACGCACCTGACATGATACACACGCACCAGCATGATACACACGCACCTGACATGATACACACGCACCTGACATGATATACACGCACCAGCATGATACACATGCACCTGACATGATACACATGCACTTGACATGATACACATGCACCTGACATGATACACATGCACTTGACATTATACACATGCAGCAGCATGATACACATGCACCTGACATGGAACACACGCACCTGACATGATACACACGCACCAGCATGATACACACGCAGCTGACATGATACACACGCACCTGACATGATATACACGCACCAGCATGATACACCTGCCCCTGACATGATACACATGCACTTGACCTGATACACATGCACCTGACATGATACACATGCACTTGACATGATACACATGCAGCAGCATGATACACATGCACCTGACATGATACACATGCACTTGACATGATACACATGCAGCAGCCTGATACATATGCACCTGACATGATACACATGCACTTGACATGATACACATGCACCTCACATCATACACATGCACTTGACATGATACACATGCACCAGCATGATACACACGCACCTGACATGATACACACGCACCTGACATGATACACATGCACCAGCATGATACACACGCACCTGACATGATACACACGCACCTGACATGATATACAGGCACCAGCATGATACACATGCACCTGACATGATACACACGCACCTGACATGATACACACGCACCTGACATGATACACACGCACCTGACATGATATACACGCACCAGCATGATACACCTGCCCCTGACATGATACACATGCACTTGACATGATACACATGCACCTGACATGATACACATGCACTTGACATGATACACATGCAGCAGCATGATACACATGCACCTGACATGATACACATGCACTTGACATGATACACATGCACCTCACATCATACACATGCACTTGACATGATACGTATGCACCAGCATGATACACACGCACCTGACATGATACACACGCACCTGACATGATACACATGCACCTGACATGATTCACACGCACCTGACATGATACACACGCACCCGACATGATATACACGCACCAGCATGATACACATGTACCAGCAAGATACACATGCACTTGACATCATACACATGCACCTGACATGATACACATGCAGTTGACATGATACACATGCAGCAGTATGATACACACGCAGCAGCATGATACACATGCAGCAGCATGATACACATGCACCTGACATGATACACATGCACTTGACATGATATACATGCACCTGACATGATACACATGCACTTGACATGATACACACCCACCAGCATGATACACACGCACCTGACATGATACACATGCACCTGACATGATACACACGCACCAGCATGATACAAATGCACCTGACATGATACACACGCACCTGACATGATATACACGCACCAGCATGATACACACGCACCTGACATGATACACACGGACCTGAAATGATACACGCGCACCAGCATGATACACACGCACCTGACATGATACACACGCACCTGACATGATATACACGCACCAGCATGATACCCATGCACCTGACATGATACACATGCACTTGACATGATACACATGCACCTGGCATGATACACATGCATTTGACATGATACACATGCAACAGCATGGTACACATGCACCTGACATGATACACATGCACTTGACATGATACACACGCACCTGACATGATACACATGCACCTGACATGATACACATGCACCTGACATGATACACACGCACCTGACATGATACACACACACCTGACATGATACACACACAACTGACATGATACACACGCACCTGACATGATATACACGCACCAGCATGATACACATGTACCAGCAAGATACACATGCACTTGACATGATACACATGCACCTGACATGATACACATGCACTTGACATGATACACATGCACCTGACATGATACACATGCACTTGACATGATACAGATGCAGCAGCATGATACACATGCACCTGATATTATCCACATGCACCTGACATGATACACATGCACCTGACATGATCCACACGCACCTGACATGATACACACGCACCTGACATGATACACACACACCTGACATGATAAACACGCACCTGAAATGATATACACGCACCAGCATGATACACATGTACCAGCAAGATACACATGCACTTGACATGATACACATGCACCTGAAATGATACACATGCACTTGACATGATACACATGCACCTGGCATGATACACACGCAACTGACATGATATACACGCACCAGCATGATACACACGCACCTGACATGATACACACGCACCTGAAATGATACACACGCACCAGCATGATACACACGCACCTGACATGATACACACGCACCTGACATGATATACACGCACCAGCATGATACACATGCACCTGACATGATACACATGCACTTGACATGATACACATGCACCTGGCATGATACACATGCATTTGACATGATACACATGCAACAGCATGGTACACATGCACCTGACATGATACACATGCACTTGACATGATACACACGCACCTGACATGATACACATGCACCTGACATGATACACATGCACCTGACATGATACACACGCACATGACATGATACACACGCACCTGACATGATACACACACACCTGACATGATACACACGCACCTGACATGATATACACGCACCAGCATGATACACATGTACCAGCAAGATACACATGCACTTGACTTGATACACATGCACCTGACATGATACACATGCACTTGACATGATACACATGCAGCAGCATGATACACATGCAGCAGCATGATACACATGCAGCAGCATGATACACATGCACCTAACATGATACACATGAACTTGACATGATACACATGCACCTGACATGATACACATGCACTTGACATGATACATATGCACCAGCATGATACACATGCACCTGACATGATACACACGCACCTGACATGATACACACGCACCAGCATGATACACACGCACCTGACATGATACACACGCACCTGACATGATACACACGCACCAGCATGATACACACGCACCTGACATGATACACACGCACCTGACATGATATACACGCACCAGCATGATACACATGTACCAGCAAGATACACATGCACTTGACATGATACACATGCACCTGACATGATACACATGCACTTGACATGATACACATGCAGCAGCATGATACACATGCAGCAGCATGATACACATGCAGCAGCATGATACACATGCACCTAACATGATACACATGAACTTGACATGATACACATGCACCTGACATGATACACATGCACTTGACATGATACATATGCACCAGCATGATACATATGCACCTGACATGATACACACGCACCTGACATGATAAACACGCACCAGCATGATACACACGCACCTGACATGATACACACGCACCTGACATGATATACACGCACCAGCATGATACACATGCACCTGACATGATACACATGCACTTGACATGATACACATGCACCTGACATGATACACATGCACTTGACATTATACACATGCAGCAGCATGATACACATGCACCTGACATGATACACACGCACCTGACATGATACACACGCACCTGACATGATACACACGCACCTGACATGATACACACGCACCTGACATGATATACACGCACCAGCATGATACACATGTTACAGCAAGATACACATGCACTTGACATGATACACATGCACCTGACATGATACACATGAACTTGACATGATACACATGCACCTGACATGATACACATGCACTTGACATGATACATATGCACCAGCATGATACACATGCACCTGACATGATACACATGCACCTGACATGATACACACGCACCAGCATGATACACACGCACCTGACATGATACACACGCACCTGACATGATATACACGCACCAGCATGATACACATGTACCAGCAAGATACACATGCACTTGACATGATACACATGCACCTGACATGATACACATGCACTTGACATGATACACATGCAGCAGCATGATACACATGCACCTGACATGGAACACACGCACCTGACATGATACACACGCACCAGCATGATACACACGCACCTGACATGATACACACGCACCTGACATGATATACACGCACCAGCATGATACACATGCACCTGACATGATACACATGCACTTGACATGATACACATGCACCTGACATGATACACATGCACTTGACATGATACACATGCACCAGCATGATACACACGCACCTGACATGATATACACGCACCTGACATGATACACATGCAACAGCATGATACACACGCACCTGACATGATACACACGCACCTGACATGATATACACGCACCAGCATGATACACATGCACCTGACATGATACACACGCACCTGACATGATACACACGCACCTGACATGATATACACGCACCAGCATGATACACCTGCCCCTGACATGATACACATGCACTTGACATGATACACATGCACCTGACATGATACACATGCACTTGACAAGATACACATGCAGCAGCATGATACACATGCACCTGACATGATACACATGCACTTGACATGATACACATGCACCTCACATCATACACATGCACTTGACATGATACGTATGCACCAGCATGATACACATGCACCTGACATGATACACACGCACCTGACATGATACACATGCACCTGACATGATACACACGCACCTGACATGATACACACGCACCCGACATGATATACACGCACCAGCATGATACACATGTACCAGCAAGATACACATGCACTTGACATTATACACATGCACCTGACATGATACACATGCAGTTGACATGATACACATGCAGCAGCATGATACACACGCAGCAGCATGATACACATGCAGCAGCATGATACACATGCACCTGACATGATACACATGCACTTGACATGATACACATGCACCTGACATGATACACATGCACTTGACATGATACAGATGCAGCAGCATGATACACATGCACCTGACATGATACACATGCACCTGACATGATACACATGCACCTGACATGATACACATGCACTTGACATGATACAGATGCAGCAGCAAGATACACACGCACCTGACATGATCCACACGCACCTGACATGATACACACGCACCTGACATGATACACAGGCACCTGACATGATACACACGCACCTGACATGATATACACGCACCAGCATGATACACATGTACCAGTAAGATACACATGCACTTGACATGATACACATGCACCTGACATGATACACATGCACTTGACATGATACACATGCAGCAGCATGATACACATGCAGCAGCATGATACACATGCACCTGACATGATACACATGCACTTGACATGATACGTATGCACGAGCATGATACACATGCACCTGACATGATACACATGCACCTGACATGATACACATGCACTTGACATGATACAGATGCAGCAGCATGATACACATGCACCTGACATGATACACATGCACCTGACATGATACACATGCACCTGACATGATACACAGGCACTTGACATGATACACATGCAGCAGCATGATACACATGCACCTGACATGATCCACACGCACCTGACATGATACACACGCACCTGACATGATACACACGCACCTGACATGATACACACGCACCTGACATGATACACACGCACCTGACATGATATACACGCACCAGCATGATACACATGTACCAGCAAGATACACATGCACTTGACATGATACACATGCACCTGACATGATACACATGCACTTGACATGATACACATGCAACAGCATGATACACATGCAGCAGCATGATACACATGCACCTGACATGATACACATGCACTTGACATGATACACATGCACCTGACATGATACACATGCACTTGACATGAAACACATGCACCAGCATGATACACACGCACCTGACATGATACACACGCACCTGACATGATATACACGCACCAGCATGATACACATGCACCTGACATGATACACACGCACCTGACATGATACACACGCACCTGACTTGATAAACACACACCAGCATGATACACACGCACCTGACATGATACACACGCACCTGAGATGATACACATGCACCTGACATGATACACACGCACCTGACATGATATACACGCACCAGCATGATACACATGCAGGTGACATGATACACATGCACTTGACATGATATACACGCACCAGCATGATACACATGTACCAGCAAGATACACATGCACTTGACATGATACACATGCACCTGACATGGTACACATGCACTTGACATGATACACATGTAGCAGCATGATACACTTGCAGCAGCAATATACACATGCACCTGACATGATACACATGCACTTGACATGATACACATGCACCTGACATGATACACATACACCGGCATTATAAACATGCACCGGCATGATACACATGCACCTGACATGATACACATGCGCCTGACATGATACACATGCACCTGACATGATACACATGCACTTGACATGATACACATGCACCCGACATGATACACATGCACCTGACATGATACACATGCACCTGACATGATACATATGCACCAGCATGATAAGCACCTGACATGATACACACGCACCTGACTTGATATACACGCACCAGCATGATACACATGCACCTGACATGATACACACGCACCTGACATGATATACACGCACCAGCATGATACCCATGCACCTGACATGATACACATGCACTTGACATGATACACATGCACCTGACATGATACACATGCACTTGACATTATACACATGCAGCAGCATGATACACATGCACCTGACATGGAACACACGCACCTGACATGATACACACGCACCAGCATGATACACACGCAGCTGACATGATACACACGCACCTGACATGATATACACGCACCAGCATGATACACCTGCCCCTGACATGATACACATGCACTTGACCTGATACACATGCACCTGACATGATACACATGCACTTGACATGATACACATGCAGCAGCATGATACACATGCACCTGACATGATACACATGCACTTGACATGATACACATGCAGCAGCCTGATACATATGCACCTGACATGATACACATGCACTTGACATGATACACATGCACCTCACATCATACACATGCACTTGACATGATACACATGCACCAGCATGATACACACGCACCTGACATGATACACACGCACCTGACATGATACACATGCACCAGCATGATACACACGCACCTGACATGATACACACGCACCTGACATGATATACAGGCACCAGCATGATACACATGCACCTGACATGATACACACGCACCTGACATGATACACACGCACCTGACATGATACACACGCACCTGACATGATATACACGCACCAGCATGATACACCTGCCCCTGACATGATACACATGCACTTGACATGATACACATGCACCTGACATGATACACATGCACTTGACATGATACACATGCAGCAGCATGATACACATGCACCTGACATGATACACATGCACTTGACATGATACACATGCACCTCACATCATACACATGCACTTGACATGATACGTATGCACCAGCATGATACACACGCACCTGACATGATACACACGCACCTGACATGATACACATGCACCTGACATGATTCACACGCACCTGACATGATACACACGCACCCGACATGATATACACGCACCAGCATGATACACATGTACCAGCAAGATACACATGCACTTGACATCATACACATGCACCTGACATGATACACATGCAGTTGACATGATACACATGCAGCAGCATGATACACACGCAGCAGCATGATACACATGCAGCAGCATGATACACATGCACCTGACATGATACACATGCACTTGACATGATATACATGCACCTGACATGATACACATGCACTTGACATGATACACACCCACCAGCATGATACACACGCACCTGACATGATACACATGCACCTGACATGATACACACGCACCAGCATGATACAAATGCACCTGACATGATACACACGCACCTGACATGATATACACGCACCAGCATGATACACACGCACCTGACATGATACACACGGACCTGAAATGATACACGCGCACCAGCATGATACACACGCACCTGACATGATACACACGCACCTGACATGATATACACGCACCAGCATGATACCCATGCACCTGACATGATACACATGCACTTGACATGATACACATGCACCTGGCATGATACACATGCATTTGACATGATACACATGCAACAGCATGGTACACATGCACCTGACATGATACACATGCACTTGACATGATACACACGCACCTGACATGATACACATGCACCTGACATGATACACATGCACCTGACATGATACACACGCACCTGACATGATACACACACACCTGACATGATACACACACAACTGACATGATACACACGCACCTGACATGATATACACGCACCAGCATGATACACATGTACCAGCAAGATACACATGCACTTGACATGATACACATGCACCTGACATGATACACATGCACTTGACATGATACACATGCACCTGACATGATACACATGCACTTGACATGATACAGATGCAGCAGCATGATACACATGCACCTGATATTATCCACATGCACCTGACATGATACACATGCACCTGACATGATCCACACGCACCTGACATGATACACACGCACCTGACATGATACACACACACCTGACATGATAAACACGCACCTGAAATGATATACACGCACCAGCATGATACACATGTACCAGCAAGATACACATGCACTTGACATGATACACATGCACCTGAAATGATACACATGCACTTGACATGATACACATGCACCTGGCATGATACACACGCAACTGACATGATATACACGCACCAGCATGATACACACGCACCTGACATGATACACACGCACCTGAAATGATACACACGCACCAGCATGATACACACGCACCTGACATGATACACACGCACCTGACATGATATACACGCACCAGCATGATACACATGCACCTGACATGATACACATGCACTTGACATGATACACATGCACCTGGCATGATACACATGCATTTGACATGATACACATGCAACAGCATGGTACACATGCACCTGACATGATACACATGCACTTGACATGATACACACGCACCTGACATGATACACATGCACCTGACATGATACACATGCACCTGACATGATACACACGCACATGACATGATACACACGCACCTGACATGATACACACACACCTGACATGATACACACGCACCTGACATGATATACACGCACCAGCATGATACACATGTACCAGCAAGATACACATGCACTTGACTTGATACACATGCACCTGACATGATACACATGCACTTGACATGATACACATGCAGCAGCATGATACACATGCAGCAGCATGATACACATGCAGCAGCATGATACACATGCACCTAACATGATACACATGAACTTGACATGATACACATGCACCTGACATGATACACATGCACTTGACATGATACATATGCACCAGCATGATACACATGCACCTGACATGATACACACGCACCTGACATGATACACACGCACCAGCATGATACACACGCACCTGACATGATACACACGCACCTGACATGATACACACGCACCAGCATGATACACACGCACCTGACATGATACACACGCACCTGACATGATATACACGCACCAGCATGATACACATGTACCAGCAAGATACACATGCACTTGACATGATACACATGCACCTGACATGATACACATGCACTTGACATGATACACATGCAGCAGCATGATACACATGCAGCAGCATGATACACATGCAGCAGCATGATACACATGCACCTAACATGATACACATGAACTTGACATGATACACATGCACCTGACATGATACACATGCACTTGACATGATACATATGCACCAGCATGATACATATGCACCTGACATGATACACACGCACCTGACATGATAAACACGCACCAGCATGATACACACGCACCTGACATGATACACACGCACCTGACATGATATACACGCACCAGCATGATACACATGCACCTGACATGATACACATGCACTTGACATGATACACATGCACCTGACATGATACACATGCACTTGACATTATACACATGCAGCAGCATGATACACATGCACCTGACATGATACACACGCACCTGACATGATACACACGCACCTGACATGATACACACGCACCTGACATGATACACACGCACCTGACATGATATACACGCACCAGCATGATACACATGTTACAGCAAGATACACATGCACTTGACATGATACACATGCACCTGACATGATACACATGAACTTGACATGATACACATGCACCTGACATGATACACATGCACTTGACATGATACATATGCACCAGCATGATACACATGCACCTGACATGATACACATGCACCTGACATGATACACACGCACCAGCATGATACACACGCACCTGACATGATACACACGCACCTGACATGATATACACGCACCAGCATGATACACATGTACCAGCAAGATACACATGCACTTGACATGATACACATGCACCTGACATGATACACATGCACTTGACATGATACACATGCAGCAGCATGATACACATGCACCTGACATGGAACACACGCACCTGACATGATACACACGCACCAGCATGATACACACGCACCTGACATGATACACACGCACCTGACATGATATACACGCACCAGCATGATACACATGCACCTGACATGATACACATGCACTTGACATGATACACATGCACCTGACATGATACACATGCACTTGACATGATACACATGCACCAGCATGATACACACGCACCTGACATGATATACACGCACCTGACATGATACACATGCAACAGCATGATACACACGCACCTGACATGATACACACGCACCTGACATGATATACACGCACCAGCATGATACACATGCACCTGACATGATACACACGCACCTGACATGATACACACGCACCTGACATGATATACACGCACCAGCATGATACACCTGCCCCTGACATGATACACATGCACTTGACATGATACACATGCACCTGACATGATACACATGCACTTGACAAGATACACATGCAGCAGCATGATACACATGCACCTGACATGATACACATGCACTTGACATGATACACATGCACCTCACATCATACACATGCACTTGACATGATACGTATGCACCAGCATGATACACATGCACCTGACATGATACACACGCACCTGACATGATACACATGCACCTGACATGATACACACGCACCTGACATGATACACACGCACCCGACATGATATACACGCACCAGCATGATACACATGTACCAGCAAGATACACATGCACTTGACATTATACACATGCACCTGACATGATACACATGCAGTTGACATGATACACATGCAGCAGCATGATACACACGCAGCAGCATGATACACATGCAGCAGCATGATACACATGCACCTGACATGATACACATGCACTTGACATGATACACATGCACCTGACATGATACACATGCACTTGACATGATACAGATGCAGCAGCATGATACACATGCACCTGACATGATACACATGCACCTGACATGATACACATGCACCTGACATGATACACATGCACTTGACATGATACAGATGCAGCAGCAAGATACACACGCACCTGACATGATCCACACGCACCTGACATGATACACACGCACCTGACATGATACACAGGCACCTGACATGATACACACGCACCTGACATGATATACACGCACCAGC
Organism: Microtus oregoni; assembly: GCF_018167655.1. Classification (NCBI taxonomy): domain Eukaryota; kingdom Metazoa; phylum Chordata; class Mammalia; order Rodentia; family Cricetidae; genus Microtus; species Microtus oregoni. Next base: position 113,436 of record NW_024544843.1, on the reverse strand, counting down.
ATGATACACATGTACCAGTAAGATACACATGCACTTGACATGATACACATGCACCTGACATGATACACATGCACTTGACATGATACACATGCAGCAGCATGATACACATGCAGCAGCATGATACACATGCACCTGACATGATACACATGCACTTGACATGATACGTATGCACGAGCATGATACACATGCACCTGACATGATACACATGCACCTGACATGATACACATGCACTTGACATGATACAGATGCAGCAGCATGATACACATGCACCTGACATGATACACATGCACCTGACATGATACACATGCACCTGACATGATACACAGGCACTTGACATGATACACATGCAGCAGCATGATACACATGCACCTGACATGATCCACACGCACCTGACATGATACACACGCACCTGACATGATACACACGCACCTGACATGATACACACGCACCTGACATGATACACACGCACCTGACATGATATACACGCACCAGCATGATACACATGTACCAGCAAGATACACATGCACTTGACATGATACACATGCACCTGACATGATACACATGCACTTGACATGATACACATGCAACAGCATGATACACATGCAGCAGCATGATACACATGCACCTGACATGATACACATGCACTTGACATGATACACATGCACCTGACATGATACACATGCACTTGACATGAAACACATGCACCAGCATGATACACACGCACCTGACATGATACACACGCACCTGACATGATATACACGCACCAGCATGATACACATGCACCTGACATGATACACACGCACCTGACATGATACACACGCACCTGACTTGATAAACACACACCAGCATGATACACACGCACCTGACATGATACACACGCACCTGAGATGATACACATGCACCTGACATGATACACACGCACCTGACATGATATACACGCACCAGCATGATACACATGCAGGTGACATGATACACATGCACTTGACATGATATACACGCACCAGCATGATACACATGTACCAGCAAGATACACATGCACTTGACATGATACACATGCACCTGACATGGTACACATGCACTTGACATGATACACATGTAGCAGCATGATACACTTGCAGCAGCAATATACACATGCACCTGACATGATACACATGCACTTGACATGATACACATGCACCTGACATGATACACATACACCGGCATTATAAACATGCACCGGCATGATACACATGCACCTGACATGATACACATGCGCCTGACATGATACACATGCACCTGACATGATACACATGCACTTGACATGATACACATGCACCCGACATGATACACATGCACCTGACATGATACACATGCACCTGACATGATACATATGCACCAGCATGATAAGCACCTGACATGATACACACGCACCTGACTTGATATACACGCACCAGCATGATACACATGCACCTGACATGATACACACGCACCTGACATGATATACACGCACCAGCATGATACCCATGCACCTGACATGATACACATGCACTTGACATGATACACGTGCACCAGCATGATACACATGCACCTGACATGATACACATGCGCCTGACATGATACACATGCACCTGACATGATACACATGCACCGGCATGATACACTTGCACCTGACATGATACATATGCGCCTGACATGATACACATGCACCAGCATGATACACATGCACCTGACATGATACACACGCACCTGACATGATACACATGCACCAGCATGATACAAATGCACCTGACATGATACACATGTGCCTGACATGATACACATGCACCAGCATGATACACATGCACCTGACATGATACACACACACCTGACATGATACACATGCACCAGCATGATACACATGCACCTGACATGATACACAAGCGCCTGACATGATACACATGCACCTGAAATGATACACATGCACTTGACATGATACACATGAACCCGACATGATACACATGCACCTGACATGATACACATGCACCTGACATGATACATATGCACCAGCATGATACGCACCTGACATGATACACACGCTCCTGACATGATACACACGCACCAGCATGATACACATGCACCTGACATGATACACACGCACCTGACATGATACACACGCACCAGCATGATACACATGCACCTGACATGATACACATGCACCTGACATGATAAACACGCAGCAGCATGATACACATGCACCTGACATGATACACATGCACTTGACATGATACACATGCACCTGACATGATACACATGCACTTGACATGATACAGATGCAGCAGCATGATACACATGCACCTGACATGATACACATGCACCTGACATGATACACATGCACCTGACATGATACACATGCACTTGACATGATACAGATGCAGCAGCAAGATACACACGCACCTGACATGATCCACACGCACCTGACATGATACACACGCACCTGACATGATACACAGGCACCTGACATGATACACACGCACCTGACATGATATACACGCACCAGCATGATACACATGTACCAGTAAGATACACATGCACTTGACATGATACACATGCACCTGACATGATACACATGCACTTGACATGATACACATGCAGCAGCATGATACACATGCAGCAGCATGATACACATGCACCTGACATGATACACATGCACTTGACATGATACGTATGCACGAGCATGATACACATGCACCTGACATGATACACATGAACCTGACATGATACACATGCACTTGACATGATACAGATGCAGCAGCATGATACACATGCACCTGACATGATACACATGCACCTGACATGATACACATGCACCTGACATGATACACATGCACTTGACATGATACACATGCAGCAGCATGATACACATGCACCTGACATGATCCACACGCACCTGACATGATCCACACGCACCTGACATGATACACACGCACCTGACATGATACACACGCACCTGACATGATATACACGCACCAGCATGATACACATGTACCAGCAAGATACACATGCACTTGACATGATACACATGCACCTGACATGATACACATGCACTTGACATGATACACATGCAACAGCATGATACACATGCAGCAGCATGATACACATGCACCTGACATGATACACATGCACTTGACATGATACACATGCACCTGACATGATACACATGCACTTGACATGAAACACATGCACCAGCATGATACACACGCACCTGACATGATACACACGCACCTGACATGATATACACGCACCAGCATGATACACATGCACCTGACATGATACACACGCACCTGACATGATACACACGCACCTGACTTGATATACACACACCAGCATGATACACACGCACCTGACATGATACACACGCACCTGAGATGATACACATGCACCTGACATGATACACACGCACCTGACATGATATACACGCACCAGCATGATACACATGCAGGTGACATGATACACATGCACTTGACATGATATACACGCACCAGCATGATACACATGTACCAGCAAGATACACATGCACTTGACATGATACACATGCACCTGACATGGTACACATGCACTTGACATGATACACATGCAGCAGCATGATACACATGCAGCAGCAATATACACATGCACCTGACATGATACACATGCACTTGACATGATACACATGCACCTGACATGATACACATACACCGGCATTACAAACATGCACCGGCATGATACACATGCACCTGACATGATACACATGCGCCTGACATGATACACATGCACCTGACATGATACACATGCACTTGACATGATACACATGCAACCGACATGATACACATGCACCTGACATGATACACATGCACCTGACATGATACATATGCACCAGCATGATAAGCACCTGACATGATACACACGCACCTGACTTGATATACACGCACCAGCATGATACACATGCACCTGACATGATACACACGCACCTGACTTGATATACACACACCAGCATGATACACATGCACCTGACCTGATACACACGCACCTGACATGATACACATGCACCAGCATGATACACATGCACCTGACATGATACACATGCACTTGACATGATACACATGCAGCAGCATGATACACATGCAGTAGCATGATACACATTCAGCAGCATGATACACATGCACCTGACATGATACACATGCACTTGACATGATACACATGCACCTGACATGATACACACGCACCTGACTTGATATACACACACCAGCATGATACACATGCACCTGACATGATACACACGCACCTGACACGATACACACGCACCTGACATGATATACACGCACCAGCATGATACACATGTACCAGCAAGATACACATGCACTTGACATGATACACATGCACCTGACATGATACACATGCACTTGACATGATACACATGCAGCAGCATGATACACATGCAGCAGCATGATACACATGCAGCAGCATGATACACATGCACCTGACATGATACACATGCACTTGACATGATACAAATGCACCTGACAGGATACACATGCACTTGACATGATACACACCCACCAGCATGATACACATGCACCTGACATGATACACACGCACCTGACATGATACACACGCACCAGCATGATACAAACGCACCTGACATGATACACATGTGCCTGACATGAGACACATGCACCTGACATGATACACATGCACTTGACATGATACACATGCACCCGACATGATACACATGCACCTGACATGATACACACGCACCTGACATGATAAACACGCACCAGCATGATACACATGCACCTGACATGATACACGTGCACTTGACATGATACACATGCACCTGACATGATACACATACACTTGACATGATACAGATGCAGCAGCATGATACACATGCACCTGACATGATCCACACGCACCTGACATGATACACACGCACCTGACATGATTCACACGCACCTGACATGATACACACGCACCTGACATGATATACACGCACCAGCATAATACACATGTACCAGCAAGATACACATGCACTTGACATGATACACATGCACTTGACATGATACACATGCAACAGCATGATACACATGCAGCAGCATGATACACATGCACCTGACATGATACACATGCACTTGACATGATACACATGCACCTGACATGATACACATGCACTTGACATGATACACATGCACCAGCATGATACACACGCACCTGACATGATACACACGCACCTGACATGATACACACGCACCAGCATGATACACACGCACCTGACATGATACACATGCACCTGACATGATATACACGCACCAGCATGATACACATGCACCTGACATGATACACACGCACCTGACATGATACACACGCACCTGACATGATACACACGCACCGGACCTGATATACACGCACCAGCATGATACACCTGCCCCTGACATGATACACATGCACTTGAAATGATACACATGCACCTGACATGATACACATGCACTTGACATGATACACATGCAGCAGCATGATACACATGCACCTGACATGATACACATGCACCTGACATGATACACATGCACCTGACATCATACACATGCACTTGACATGATACGTATGCACCAGCATGATACACACGCACCTGACATGATACACACGCACCTGACATGATACACATGCACCTGACATGATACACATGCACCTGACACGATACACACGCACCTGACATGATATACACGCACCAGCATGATACACATGTACCAGCAATATACACATGCACTTGACATGATACATATGCACCTGACATGATACACATGCACTTGACATGATACACATGCAGCAGCATGATACACATGCAGCAGCATGATACACATGCAGCAGCATGATACACATGCACCTGACATGATACACATGCACTTGACATGATAAAAATGCACCTGACATGATACACATGCACTTGACATGATACACACCCACCAGCATGATACACATGCACCTGACATGATACACACGCACCTGACATGATACACACGCACCAGCATGATACACACGCACCTGACATGATACACACGCACCTGACATGATATACACGCACCAGCATGATACACATGCACCTGACATGATACACATGCACTTGACATGATACACATGCACCTGACATGATACACATGCACTTGACATTATACACATGCAGCAGCATGATACACATGCACCTGACATGATACACATGCACTTGACATGATACACATGCACCAGCATGATACACATGCACTTGACATGATACACATGCACCAGCATGATACACATACACCGGCATTATACACATGCACCGGCATGATACACATGCACCTGACATGATACACATGCGCCTGACATGATACACATGCACCTGACATGATACACATGCACTTGACATGATACACATGCACCCGACATGATACACATGCACCTGACATGATACACATGCACCTGACATGCTACATATGCACCAGCATGATAAGCACCTGACATGATACACACGCACCTGACTTGATATACACGCACCAGCATGATACACATGCACCTGACATGATACACACGCACCTGACATGATACACATGCACCAGCATGATACACATGCACCTGACATGATACACATGCACTTGACATGATACACATGCAGCAGCATGATACACATGCAGTAGCATGATACACATGCAGCAGCATGATACACATGCACCTGACATGATACACACGCACCTGACTTGATATACACACACCAGCATGATACACATGCACCTGACATGATACACACGCACCTGACACGATACACACGTACCTGACATGATATACACGCACCAGCATGATACACATGTACCAGCAAGATACACATGCACTTGATATGATACACATGCACCTGACATGATACACATGCACTTGACATGATACACATGCAGCAGCATGATACACATGCAGCAGCATGATACACATGCAGCAGCATGATACACATGCACCTGACATGATACACATGCACTTGACATGATACAAATGCACCTGACATGATACACATGCACTTGACATGATACACACCCACCAGCATGATACACATGCACCTGACATGATACACACGCACCTGACATGATACACACGCACCAGCATGATACAAACGCACCTGACATGATACACACGCACCTGACATGATATACACGCACCAGCATGATACACACGCACCTGACATGATACACACACACCTGACATGATACACACGCACCAGCATGATACACACGCACCTGACATGATACACACGCACCTGACATGATATACACGCACCAGCATTTTACCCATGCACCTGACATGATACACATGCACCTGACATGATACACATGCACTTGACATGATACAGGTGCAGCAGCATGATACACATGCACCTGACATGATCCACACGCACCTGCCATGATCCACACGCACCTGCCATGATACAGACGCACCTGACATGATACACACGCACCTGACATGATATACACGCACCAGCATGATACACATGTACCAGCAAGATACACATGCACTTGACATGATACACATGCACCTGACATGATACACATGCACTTGACATGATACACATGCAGCAACATGATACACATGCAGCAGCATGATACACATGCAGCAGCATGATACACATGCACCTGACATGATACACATGCACTTGACATGATACATATGCACCAGCATGATACACATGCACCTGACATGATACACACGCACCTGACATGATACACACGCACCAGCATGATACACATGCACCTGACATGATACACATGCACCTGACATGATAAACACGCACCAGCAAGATATACATGCACCTGACACGATACACATGCACTTGACATGATACACATGCACCTGACATGATACACATGCACTTGACATGATACAGATGCAGCAGCATGATACACATGCACCTGACATGATACACATGCACCTGACATGATACACATGCACCTGACATGATACACATGCACTTGACATGATACAGATGCAGCAGCATGATACACATGCACCTGACATGATCTACACGCACCTGACATGATACACACGCACCTGACATGATACACACGCACCTGACATGATACACACGCACCTGACATGATATACACGCACCAGCATGATACACATGTACCAGCAAGATACACATGCACTTGACATGATACACATGCACCTGACATGATACACATGCACTTGACATGATACACATGCAGCAGCATGATACACATGCAGCAGCATGATACACATGCACCTGAGATGATACACATGCACTTGACATGATACACATGCACCTGACATGATACACATGAACTTGACATGATACACATGCACCAGCATGATACACACGCACCTGACATGATACACACGCACCTGACATGATATACACGCACCAGCATGATACACACGCACCTGACATAATACACACGCACCTGACATGATATACACGCACCAGCATGATACACATGCACCTGACATGATACACACGCACCTGACATGATACACACGCACCTGACATGATATACACGCACCAGCATGATACACCTGCCCCTGACATGATACACATGCACTTGACATGATACACATGCACCTGACATGATACACATGCACTTGACATGATACACATGCAGCAGCATGATACACATGCACCTGACATGATACACATGCACCTGACATCATACACATGCACTTGACATGATACGTATGCACCAGCATGCTACACACTCACCTGACATGATACACACGCACCTGACATGATACACATGCACCTGACATGATACACATGCACCTGACATGATACACATTCACTTGACATGATACACATGCAGCAGCATGATACACATGCAGCAGCATGATACACATGCAGCAGCATGATACACATGCAGCAGCATGATAGACATGCACCTGACATGATACACATGCACTTGACATGATACACACGCACCAGCATGATACAAACGCACCTGACATGATACACACGCACCTGACATGATATACACGCACCAGCATGATACACACACACCTGACATGATACACACGCACCTGACATGATACACACGCACCAGCATGATACACACGCACCTGACATGATACACACGCACCTGACATGATACACACGCACCAGCATGATACACATGCACCTGACATGATACACATGAACTTGACATGATACACATGCACCTGACATGATACACATGCACTTGACATGATACATATGCACCAGCATGATACACATGCACCTGACATGATACACATGCACCTGACATGATACACACGCACCAGCATGATACACACGCACCTGACATGATACACACGCACCTGACATGATATACACGCACCAGCATGATACACATGCACCTGACATGATACACATGCACTTGACATGATACACATGCACCTGACATGATACACATGCACTTGATATTATACACATGCAGCAGCATGATACACATGCACCTGACATGATACACACGCACCTGACATGATACACACGCACCAGCATGATACACACGCACCTGACATGATACACACGCACCTGACATGATATACACGCACCAACATGATACACATGCACCTGACATGATACACATGCACTTGACATGATACACATGCACCTGACATGATACACATGCACTTGACATGATACACATGCACCAGCATGATACACACGCACCTGACGTGATACACACGCACCTGACATGATACACACGCACCAGCATGATACACACGCACCTGACATGATACACACGCACCTGACATGATATACATGCACCAGCATGATACACATGCACCTGACATGATACACACGCACCTGACATTATACACACGCACCTGACATGATACACACGCACGTGACATGATACACGTGCCCCTGACATGATACACATGCACTTGACATGATACACATGCACCTGACATGATACACATGCACTTGACATGATACAAATGCAGCAGCATGATACACATGCACCTGACATGATACACATGCACTTGACATGATACACATGCACCTGACATCATACACATGCACTTGACATGATACGTATGCACCAGCATGATACACACGCACCTGACATGATACACACGCACCTGACATGATACACATGCACCTGACATGATACACACGCACCTGACATGATACACAGGCACCTGACATGATATACACGCACCAGCATGATACACATGTACCAGCAAGATACACATGCACTTGACATGATACACATGCACCTGACATGATACACATGCACTTGACATGATACACATGCAGCAGCATGATACACATGCAGCAGCATGATACACATGCAGCAGCATGATACACATGCACCTGACATGATACACATGCACTTGACATGATACACATTCACCTGACATGATACACAAGCACTTGACATGATACACACCCACCAGCATGATACACACGCACCTGACATGATACACACGCACCTGACATGATACACACGCACCAGCATGATACATACGCACCTGACATGATACACACGCACCTGACATGATATACACGCACCAGCATGATACACACGCACCTGACATGATACACACGCACCTGACATGATACACACGCACCAGCATGATACACACGCACCTGACATGATATACACGCACCAGCATGATACCCATACACCTGACATGATACACATGCACTTGACATGATACACATGCACCTGGCATGATACACATGCATTTGACATGATACAAATGCAACAGCATGGTACACATGCACCTGACATGATACACATGCACTTGACTTGATACACATGCACCTGACATGATACACATGCACCTGACATGATACACACGCACCTGACATGATACACACGCACCTGACATGATACACACGCACCTGACATGATACACACGCACCTGACATGATATACACGCAACAGCATGATACACATGTACCAGCAAGATACACATGCACTTGACATGATACACACGCACCTGACATGATACACACGCACCAGCATGATACACACGCACCTGACATGATACACACGCACCTGACTTGATATACACGCACGAGCATGATACACATGCACCTGACATGATACACACGCACCTGACTTGATATACACACACCAGCATGATACACATGCACCTGACATGATACACACGCACCTGACATGATACACATGCACCAGCAGGATACACATGCACCTGACATGATACACATGCGCCTGACATGATACACATGCACCTGACATGATACACATGCACCTGACATGATACACACGCACCTGACTTGATATACACACACCAGCATGATACACATGCACCTGACATGATACACATGCACCTGACATGATACACATGCACCAGCATGATACACATGCACCTGACATGATACACATGCGCCTGACATGATACACATGCACCTGACATGATACACATGCACTTGACATGATACACATGCACCCGACATGATACACATGCACCTGACATGATACACATGCACCTGACATGATACATATGCACCAGCATGATACGCACCTGACATGATACACACGCACCTGACATGATACACACGCACCAGCATGATACACATGCACCTGACATGATACACACGCACCTGACATGATACACACGCACCAGCATGATACACACACACCTGACATGATACACATGCACCTGACATGATAAACACGCACCAGCATGATACACATGCACCTGACATGATACACATGCACTTGACATGATACACATGCACCTGACATGATACACATGCACTTGACATGATACAGATGCAGCAGCATGATACACATGCACCTGACATGATACACATGCACTTGACATGATACACATGCACCTGACATGATACACATGCACTTGACATGATACAGGTGCAGCAGCATGATACACATGCACCTGACATGATCCACACGCACCTGCCATGATCCACACGCACCTGCCATGATACACACGCACCTGACATGATACACACGCACCTGACATGATATACACGCACCAGCATGATACACATGTACCAGCAAGATACACATGCACTTGACATGATACACATGCACATGACATGATACACATGCACTTGACATGATACACATGCAGCAGCATGATACACATGCAGCAGCATGATACACATGCAGCAGCATGATACACATGCACCTGACATGATACACATGCACTTGACATGATACAGGTGCAGCAGCATGATACACATGCACCTGACATGATCCACACGCACCTGCCATGATCCACACGCACCTGCCATGATACACACGCACCTGACATGATAAACACGCACCTGACATGATATACACGCACCAGCATGATACACATGTACCAGCAAGATACACATGCACTTGACATGATACACATGCACATGACATGATACACATGCAGCAGCATGATACACATGCAGCAGCATGATACACATGCAGCAGCATGATACACATGCACTTGACATGATACACATGCACATGACATGATACACATGCACCGGACATGATAAACACGCACCAGCAAGATATACATGCACCTGACATGATACACATGCACTTGACATGATACACATGCACCTGACATGATACACATGCACTTGACATGATACAGATGCAGCAGCATGATACACATGCACCTGACATGATACACATGCACTTGACTTGATACACATGCACCTGACATGATACACATGCACCTGACATGATACACATGCACCTGACATGATACATATGCACCTGACATGATACACATGCACCTGACATGATACACACGCACCTGACATGATACACACGCACCTGACATGATACACACGCACCTGACATGATACACACGCACCAGCATCATAAAAACGCAGCTGACATGATACACACGCACCTGACATGATATACACACACCAGCATGATACACACGCACCTGAAATGATACACACGCACCTGACATGATACACACGCACCAGCATGATACACACGCACCTGACATGATACACACGCACCTGACATGATACGCACGCACCAGCATGATACCCATGCACCTGACATGATACACATGCACTTGACATGATACACATGCACCTGGCATGATACACATGCACTTGACATGATACATACCCACCAGCATGATACACACGCACCTGACATGATACACACGCACCTGACATGATACACACGCACCAGCATCATAAAAACGCAGCTGACATGATACACACGCACCTGACATGATATACACACACCAGCATGATACACACGCACCTGACATGATACACACGCACCTGACATGATACACACGCACCAGCATGATACACACGCACCTGACATGATACACACGCACCTGACATGATACGCACGCACCAGCATGATACCCATGCACCTGACATGATACACATGCACTTGACATGATACACATGCACCTGGCATGATACACATGCATTTGACATGATACACATGCAGAAGCATGGTACACATGCACCTGACATGATAAACATGCACTTGACTTGATACACATGCACCTGACATGATACACATGCACCTGACATGATACACATGCACCTGACATGATACATATGCACCTGACATGATACACATGCACCTGACATGATACACACGCACCTGACATGATACACACGCACCTGACATGATACACACGCACCTGACTTGATATACACACACCAGCATGATACACATGCACCTGACATGATATACACGCACCAGCATGATACACATGTACCAGCAAGATACACATGCACTTGACATGATACACATGCACCTGACATGATACACATGCACTTGACATGATACACATGCAGCAGCATGATACACATGCAGCAGCATGATACACATGCACCTGACATGATACACATGAACTTGACATGATACACATGCACCTGACATGATACACATGCACTTGACATGATACATATGCACCAGCATGATACACATGCACCTGACATGATACACACGCACCTGACATGATACACACGCACCAGCATGATACACACGCACCTGAAATGATACACACGCACCTGACATGATATACACGCACCAGCATGATACACATGCACGTGACATGATACACATGCACTTGACATGATACACATGCACCTGACATGATACACATGCACTTGACATTATACACATGCAGCAGCATGATACACATGCACCTGACATGATACACATGCACCTGACATGATACACACGCACCTGACATGATACACACGCACCTGACATGATACACACGCACCTGACATGATACACACGCACCGGCATGATACACATGCACCTGACATGATACACATGCACGTGACAGGATACACATGCACCAGCATGATACACATACACTTGACATGATACATATGCACCAGCATGATACACATACACCGGCATGATACACATGCACCTGACATGATATACACGCACCTGATATGATACATATGCACCAGCATGATACTCACCTGACATGATACACACGCACCTGACTTGATATACACGCACCAGCATGATACACATGCACCTGACATGATACACACGCACCTGACATAATACACATGCACCAGCATGATACATATGCACCTGACATGATACACATTCGCCTGACATGATACACATGCACCTGACATGATACACATGCACCTGACATGATACACACGCACCTGACTTGATATACACACACCAGCATGATACACATGCACCTGACATGATACACATGCACCTGACATGATACACATGCACCAGCATGATACACATGCACCTGACATGATACACATGCGCCTGACATGATACACATGCACCTGACATGATACACATGCACTTGACATGATACACATGCACCCGACATGATACACATGCACCTGACATGATACACATGCACCTGACATGATACATATGCACCAGCATGATACGCACCTGACATGATACACACGCACCTGACATGATACACACGCACCAGCATGATACACATGCACCTGACATGATACACACGCACCTGACATGATACACACGCACCAGCATGATACACACACACCTGACATGATACACATGCACCTGACATGATAAACACGCACCAGCATGATACACATGCACCTGACATGATACACATGCACTTGACATGATACACATGCACCTGACATGATACACATGCACTTGACATGATACAGATGCAGCAGCATGATACACATGCACCTGACATGATACACATGCACTTGACATGATACAGGTACAGCAGCATGATACACATGCACCTGACATGATCCACACGCACCTGCCATGATCCACACGCACCTGCCATGATACAGACGCACCTGACATGATACACACGCACCTGACATGATATACACGCACCAGCATGATACACATGTACCAGCAAGATACACATGCACTTGACATGATACACATGCACCTGACATGATACACATGCACTTGACATGATACACATGCAGCAGCATGATACACATGCAGCAGCATGATACACATGCAGCAGCATGATACACATGCACCTGACATGATACACATGCACTTGACATGATACATATGCACCAGCATGATACACATGCACCTGACATGATACACACGCACCTGACATGATACACACGCACCAGCATGATACACATGCACCTGACATGATACACATGCACCTGACATGATAAACACGCACCAGCAAGATATACATGCACCTGACACGATACACATGCACTTGACATGATACACATGCACCTGACATGATACACATGCACTTGACATGATACAGATGCAGCAGCATGATACACATGCACCTGACATGATACACATGCACCTGACATGATACACATACACCTGACATGATACACATGCACTTGACATGATACAGATGCAGCAGCATGATACACATGCACCTGACATGATCTACACGCACCTGACATGATACACACGCACCTGACATGATACACACGCACCTGACATGATACACACGCACCTGACATGATATACACGCACCAGCATGATACACATGTACCAGCAAGATACACATGCACTTGACATGATACACATGCACCTGACATGATACACATGCACTTGACATGATACACATGCAGCAGCATGATACACATGCAGCAGCATGATACACATGCACCTGAGATGATACACATGCACTTGACATGATACACATGCACCTGACATGATTCACATGAACTTAACATGATACACATGCACCAGCATGATACACACGCACCTGACATGATACACACGCACCTCACATGATATACACGCACCAGCATGATACACACGCACCTGACATAATACACACGCACCTGACATGATACACATGCACCTGACATGATACACATGCACCTGACATGATACACATTCACTTGACATGATACACATGCAGCAGCATGATACACATGCAGCAGCATGATACACATGCAGCAGCATGATAGACATGCACCTGACATGATACACATGCACTTGACATGATACACACGCACCAGCATGATACAAACGCACCTGACATGATACACACGCACCTGACATGATATACACGCACCAGCATGATACACACGCACCTGACATGATACACACGCACCAGCATGATACCCATGCACCTGACATGATACACATGCACTTGACATGATACACGTGCACCAGCATGATACACATGCACCTGACATGATACACATGCGCCTGACATGATACACATGCACCTGACATGATACACATGCACCGGCATGATACACATGCACCTGACATGATACACATGCGCCTGACATGATACACATGCACCAGCATGATACACATGCACCTGACATGATACACACGCACCTGACATGATACACATGCACCAGCATGATACAAATGCACCTGACATGATACACATGTGCCTGACATGATACACATGCACCAGCATGATACACATGCACCTGACATGATACACACACACCTGACATGATACACATGCACCAGCATGATACACATGCACCTGACATGATACACAAGCGCCTGACATTATACACATGCACCTGAAATGATACACATGCACTTGACATGATACACATGAACCCGACATGATACACATGCACCTGACATGATACACATGCACCTGACATGATACATATGCACCAGCATGATACGCACCTGACATGATACACACGCTCCTGACATGATACACACGCACCAGCATGATACACATGCACCTGACATGATACACACGCACCTGACATGATACACACGCACCAGCATGATACACATGCACCTGACATGATACACATGCACCTGACATGATAAACACTCACCAGCATGATACACATGCACCTGACATGATACACATGCACTTGACATGATACACATGCACCTGACATGATACACATGCACTTGACATGATACAGATGCAGCAGCATGATACACATGCACCTGACATGATACACATGCACCTGACATGATACACATGCACCTGACATGATACACATGCACTTGACATGATACAGATGCAGCAGCATGATACACATGCACCTGACATGATCCACACGCACCTGACATGATACACACGCACCTGACATGATACACAGGCACCTGACATGATACACACGCACCTGACATGATATACACGCACCAGCATGATACACATGTACCAGTAAGATACACATGCACTTGACATGATACACATGCACCTGACATGATACACATGCACTTGACATGATACACATGCAGCAGCATGATACACATGCAGCAGCATGATACACATGCACCTGACATGATACACATGCACTTGACATGATACGTATGCACGAGCATGATACACATGCACCTGACATGATACACATGCACCTGACATGATACACATGCACTTGACATGATACAGATGCAGCAGCATGATACACATGCACCTGACATGATACACATGCACCTGACATGATACACATGCACCTGACATGATACACATGCACTTGACATGATACACATGCAGCAGCATGATACACATGCACCTGACATGATCCACACGCACCTGACATGATACACACGCACCTGACATGATACACACGCACCTGACATGATACACACGCACCTGACATGATACACACGCACCTGACATGATATACACGCACCAGCATGATACACATGTACCAGCAAGATACACATGCACTTGACATGATACACATGCACCTGACATGATACACATGCACTTGACATGATACACATGCAACAGCATGATACACATGCAGCAGCATGATACACATGCACCTGACATGATACACATGCACTTGACATGATACACATGCACCTGACATGATACACATGCACTTGACATGAAACACATGCACCAGCATGATACACACGCACCTGACATGATACACACGCACCTGACATGATATACACGCACCAGCATGATACACATGCACCTGACATGATACACACGCACCTGACATGATACACACGCACCTGACTTGATATACACACACCAGCATGATACACACGCACCTGACATGATACACACGCACCTGACATGATACACATGCACCTGACATGATACACACGCACCTGACATGATATACACGCACCAGCATGATACACATGCAGGTGACATGATACACATGCACTTGACATGATATACACGCACCAGCATGATACACATGTACCAGCAAGATACACATGCACTTGACATGATACACATGCACCTGACATGGTAGACATGCACTTGACATGATACACATGCAGCAGCATGATACACATGCAGCAGCAATATACACATGCACCTGACATGATACACATGCACTTGTCATGATACACATGCACCTGACATGATACACATACACCGGCATTATAAACATGCACCGGCATGATACACATGCACCTGACATGATACACATGCGCCTGACATGATACACATGCACCTGACATGATACACATGCACTTGACATGATACACATGCACCCGACATGATACACATGCACCTGACATGATACACATGCACCTGACATGATACATATGCACCAGCATGATAAGCACCTGACATGATACACACGCACCTGACTTGATATACACGCACCAGCATGATACACATGCACCTGACATGATACACACGCACCTGACTTGATATACACACACCAGCATGATACACATGCACCTGACATGATACACACGCACCTGACATGATACACATGCACCAGCATGATACACATGCACCTGACATGATACACATGCACTTGACATGATACACATGCAGCAGCATGATACACATGCAGTAGCATGATACACATTCAGCAGCATGATACACATGCACCTGACATGATACACATGCACTTGACATGATACACATGCACCTGACATGATACACACGCACCTGACTTGATATACACACACCAGCATGATACACATGCACCTGACATGATACACACGCACCTGACACGATACACACGCACCTGACATGATATACACGCACCAGCATGATACACATGTACCAGCAAGATACACATGCACTTGACATGATACACATGCACCTGACATGATACACATGCACTTGACATGATACACATGCAGCAGCATGATACACATGCAGCAGCATGATACACATGCAGCAGCATGATACACATGCACCTGACATGATACACATGCACTTGACATGATACAAATGCACCTGACATGATACACATGCACTTGACATGATACACACCTACCAGCATGATACACATGCACCTGACATGATACACACGCACCTGACATGATACACACGCACCAGCATGATACAAACGCACCTGACATGATACACATGTGCCTGACATGAGACACATGCACATGACATGATACACATGCACTTGACATGATACACATGCACCCGACATGATACACATGCACCTGACATGATACACACGCACCTGACATGATAAACACGCACCAGCATGATACACATGCACCTGACATGATACACGTGCACTTGACATGATACACATGCACCTGACATGATACACATACACTTGACATGATACAGATGCAGCAGCATGATACACATGCACCTGACATGATCCACACGCACCTGACATGATACACACGCACCTGACATGATTCACACGCACCTGACATGATACACACGCACCTGACATGATATACACGCACCAGCATAATACACATGTACCAGCAAGATACACATGCACTTGACATGATACACATGCACTTGACATGATACACATGCAACAGCATGATACACATGCAGCAGCATGATACACATGCACCTGACATGATACACATGCACTTGACATGATACACATGCACCTGACATGATACACATGCACTTGACATGATACACATGCAGCAGCATGATACACATGCAGCAGCATGATACACATGCAGCAGCATGATACACATGCAGCAGCATGATACACATGCACCTGACATGATACACATGCACTTGACATGATAAAAATGCACCTGACATGATACACATGCACTTGACATGATACACATGCACCAGCATGATACACACGCACCTGACATGATACACACGCACCTGACATGATACACACGCACCAACATGATACACACGCACCTGACATGATACACATGCACCTGACATGATATACACGCACCAGCATGATACACATGCACCTGACATGATACACACGCACCTGACATGATACACACGCACCTGACATGATACACACGCACCGGACATGATATACACGCACCAGCATGATACACCTGCCCCTGACATGATACACATGCACTTGAAATGATACACATGCACCTGACATGATACACATGCACTTGACATGATACACATGCAGCAGCATGATACACATGCACCTGACATGATACACATGCACTTGACATGATACACATGCACCTGACATCATACACATGCACTTGACATGATACGTATGCACCAGCATGATACACACGCACCTGACATGATACACACGCACCTGACATGATACACATGCACCTGACATGATACACATGCACCTGACACGATACACACGCACCTGACATGATATACACGCACCAGCATGATACACATGTACAAGCAAGATACACATGCACTTGACATGATACATATGCACCTGACATGATACACATGCACTTGACATGATACACATGCAGCAGCATGATACACATGCAGCAGCATGATACACATGCAGCAGCGTGATACACATGCACCTGACATGATACACATGCACTTGACACGATAAAAATGCACCTGACATGATACACATGCACTTGACATGATACACACCCACCAGCATGATACACATGCACCTGACATGATACACACGCACCTGACATGATACACACGCACCAGCATGATACACACGCACCTGACATGATACACACGCACCTGACATGATATACACGCACCAGCATTATACACATGCACCTGACATGATACACATGCACTTGACATGATACACATGCACCTGACATGATACACATGCACTTGACATTATACACATGCAGCAGCATGATACACATGCACCTGACATGATACACATGCACTTGACATGATACACATGCACCAGCATGATACACATGCACTTGACATGATACACATGCACCAGCATGATACACATACACCGGCATTATACACATGCACCGGCATGATACACATGCACCTGACATGATACACATGCGCCTGACATGATACACATGCACCTGACATGATACACATGCACTTGACATGATACACATGCACCCGACATGATACACATGCACCTGACATGATACACATGCACCTGACATGATACATATGCACCAGCATGATAAGCACCTGACATGATACACACGCACCTGACTTGATATACACGCACCAGCATGATACACATGCACCTGACATGATACACACGCACCTGACATGATACACATGCACCAGCATGATACACATGCACCTGACATGATACACATGCACTTGACATGATACACATGCAGCAGCATGATACACATGCAGTAGCATGATACACATGCAGCAGCATGATACACATGGACCTGACATGATACACACGCACTTGACATGATACACATGCACCTGACATGATACACACGCACCTGACTTGATATACACACACCAGCATGATACACATGCACCTGACATGATACACACGCACCTGACACGATACACACGTACCTGACATGATATACACGCACCAGCATGATACACATGTACCAGCAAGATACACATGCACTTGATATGATACACATGCACCTGACATGATACACATGCACTTGACATGATACACATGCAGCAGCATGATACACATGCAGCAGCATGATACACATGCAGCAGCATGATACACATGCACCTGACATGATACACATGCACTTGACATGATACAAATGCACCTGACATGATACACATGCACTTGACATGATACACACCCACCAGCATGATACACATGCACCTGACATGATACACACGCACCTGACATGATACACACGCACCAGCATGATACAAACGCACCTGACATGATACACACGCACCTGACATGATATACACGCACCAGCATGATACACACGCACCTGACATGATACACACGCACCTGACATGATACACACGCACCAGCATGATACACACGCACCTGACATGATACACACGCACCTGACATGATATACACGCACCAGCATTTTACCCATGCACCTGACATGATACACATGCACCTGACATGATACACATGCACTTGACATGATACAGGTGCAGCAGCATGATACACATGCACCTGACATGATCCACACGCACCTGCCATGATCCACACGCACCTGCCATGATACAGACGCACCTGACATGATACACACGCACCTGACATGATATACACGCACCAGCATGATACACATGTACCAGCAAGATACACATGCACTTGACATGATACACATGCACCTGACATGATACACATGCACTTGACATGATACACATGCAGCAACATGATACACATGCAGCAGCATGATACACATGCAGCAGCATGATACACATGCACCTGACATGATACACATGCACTTGACATGATACATATGCACCAGCATGATACACATGCACCTGACATGATACACACGCACCTGACATGATACACACGCACCAGCATGATACACATGCACCTGACATGATACACATGCACCTGACATGATAAACACGCACCAGCAAGATATACATGCACCTGACACGATACACATGCACTTGACATGATACACATGCACCTGACATGATACACATGCACTTGACATGATACAGATGCAGCAGCATGATACACATGCACCTGACATGATACACATGCACCTGACATGATACACATGCACCTGACATGATACACATGCACTTGACATGATACAGATGCAGCAGCATGATACACATGCACCTGACATGATCTACACGCACCTGACATGATACACACGCACCTGACATGATACACACGCACCTGACATGATACACACGCACCTGACATGATATACACGCACCAGCATGATACACATGTACCAGCAAGATACACATGCACTTGACATGATACACATGCACCTGACATGATACACATGCACTTGACATGATACACATGCAGCAGCATGATACACATGCAGCAGCATGATACACATGCACCTGAGATGATACACATGCACTTGACATGATACACATGCACCTGACATGATACACATGAACTTGACATGATACACATGCACCAGCATGATACACACGCACCTGACATGATACACACGCACCTGACATGATATACACGCACCAGCATGATACACACGCACCTGACATAATACACACGCACCTGACATGATATACACGCACCAGCATGATACACATGCACCTGACATGATACACACGCACCTGACATGATACACACGCACCTGACATGATATACACGCACCAGCATGATACACCTGCCCCTGACATGATACACATGCACTTGACATGATACACATGCACCTGACATGATACACATGCACTTGACATGATACACATGCAGCAGCATGATACACATGCACCTGACATGATACACATGCACTTGACATGATACACATGCACCTGACATCATACACATGCACTTGACATGATACGTATGCACCAGCATGCTACACACTCACCTGACATGATACACACGCACCTGACATGATACACATGCACCTGACATGATACACATGCACCTGACATGATACACATTCACTTGACATGATACACATGCAGCAGCATGATACACATGCAGCAGCATGATACACATGCAGCAGCATGATACACATGCAGCAGCATGATAGACATGCACCTGACATGATACACATGCACTTGACATGATACACACGCACCAGCATGATACAAACGCACCTGACATGATACACACGCACCTGACATGATATACACGCACCAGCATGATACACACGCACCTGACATGATACACACGCACCTGACATGATACACACGCACCAGCATGATACACACGCACCTGACATGATACACACGCACCTGACATGATATACACGCACCAGCATGATACCCATGCACCTGACATGATACACATACACTTGACATGATACACGTGCACCAGCATGATACACATGCACCTGACATGATACACATGCGCCTGACATGATACACATGCACCTGACATGATACACATGCACCTGACATGATACACATGCACTTGACATGATACACATGCACCCGACATGATACACATGCACCTGACATGATACACACGCACCTGACATGATAAACACGCACCAGCATGATACACATGCACCTGACATGATACACGTGCACTTGACATGATACACATGCACCTGACATGATACACATACACTTGACATGATACAGATGCAGCAGCATGATACACATGCACCTGACATGATCCACACGCACCTGACATGATACACACGCACCTGACATGATTCACACGCACCTGACATGATACACACGCACCTGACATGATATACACGCACCAGCATAATACACATGTACCAGCAAGATACACATGCACTTGACATGATACACATGCACTTGACATGATACACATGCAACAGCATGATACACATGCAGCAGCATGATACACATGCACCTGACATGATACACATGCACTTGACATGATAAAAATGCACCTGACATGATACACATGCACTTGACATGATACACATGCACCAGCATGATACACACGCACCTGACATGATACACACGCACCTGACATGATACACACGCACCAACATGATACACACGCACCTGACATGATACACATGCACCTGACATGATATACACGCACCAGCATGATACACATGCACCTGACATGATACACACGCACCTGACATGATACACACGCACCTGACATGATACACACGCACCGGACATGATATACACGCACCAGCATGATACACCTGCCCCTGACCTGATACACATGCACTTGAAATGATACACATGCACCTGACATGATACACATGCACTTGACATGATACACATGCAGCAGCATGATACACATGCACCTGACATGATACACATGCACTTGACATGATACACATGCACCTGACATCATACACATGCACTTGACATGATACGTATGCACCAGCATGATACACACGCACCTGACATGATACACACGCACCTGACATGATACACATGCACCTGACATGATACACATGCACCTGACACGATACACACGCACCTGACATGATATACACGCACCAGCATGATACACATGTACAAGCAAGATACACATGCACTTGACATGATACATATGCACCTGACATGATACACATGCACTTGACATGATACACATGCAGCAGCATGATACACATGCAGCAGCATGATACACATGCAGCAGCGTGATACACATGCACCTGACATGATACACATGCACTTGACACGATAAAAATGCACCTGACATGATACACATGCACTTGACATGATACACACCCACCAGCATGATACACATGCACCTGACATGATACACACGCACCTGACATGATACACACGCACCAGCATGATACACACGCACCTGACATGATACACACGCACCTGACATGATATACACGCACCAGCATGATACACATGCACCTGACATGATACACATGCACTTGACATGATACACATGCACCTGACATGATACACATGCACTTGACATTATACACATGCAGCAGCATGATACACATGCACCTGACATGATACACATGCACTTGACATGATACACATGCACCAGCATGATACACATGCACTTGACATGATACACATGCACCAGCATGATACACATACACCGGCATTATACACATGCACCGGCATGATACACATGCACCTGACATGATACACATGCGCCTGACATGATACACATGCACCTGACATGATACACATGCACTTGACATGATACACATGCAGCCGACATGATACACATGCACCTGACATGATACACATGCACCTGACATGATACATATGCACCAGCATGATAAGCACCTGACATGATACACACGCACCTGACTTGATATACACGCACCAGCATGATACACATGCACCTGACATGATACACACGCACCTGACTTGATACACATGCACCAGCATGATACACATGCACCTGACATGATACACATGCACTTGACATGATACACATGCAGCAGCATGATACACATGCAGTAGCATGATACACATGCAGCAGCATGATACACATGCACCTGACATGATACACACGCACTTGACATGATACACATGCACCTGACATGATACACACGCACCTGACTTGATATACACACACCAGCATGATACACATGCACCTGACATGATACACACGCACCTGACACGATACACACGTACCTGACATGATATACACGCACCAGCATGATACACATGTACCAGCAAGATACACATGCACTTGATATGATACACATGCACCTGACATGATACACATGCACTTGACATGATACACATGCAGCAGCATGATACACATGCAGCAGCATGATACACATGCAGCAGCATGATACACATGCACCTGACATGATACACACGCACCTGACATGATATACACGCACCAGCATGATACACACGCACCTGACATGATACACACGCACCTGACATGATACACACGCACCAGCATGATACACACGCACCTGACATGATACACACGCACCTGACATGATATACACGCACCAGCATTTTACCCATGCACCTGACATGATACACATGCACCTGACATGATACACATGCACTTGACATGATACAGGTGCAGCAGCATGATACACATGCACCTGACATGATCCACACGCACCTGCCATGATCCACACGCACCTGCCATGATACAGACGCACCTGACATGATACACACGCACCTGACATGATATACACGCACCAGCATGATACACATGTACCAGCAAGATACACATGCACTTGACATGATACACATGCACCTGACATGATACACATGCACTTGACATGATACACATGCAGCAACATGATACACATGCAGCAGCATGATACACATGCACCTGACATGATACACATGCACTTGACATGATACATATGCACCAGCATGATACACATGCACCTGACATGATACACACGCACCTGACATGATACACACGCACCAGCATGATACACATGCACCTGACATGATACACATGCACCTGACATGATAAACACGCACCAGCAAGATATACATGCACCTGACACGATACACATGCACTTGACATGATACACATGCACCTGACATGATACACATGCACTTGACATGATACAGATGCAGCAGCATGATACACATGCACCTGACATGATACACATGCACCTGACATGATACACATGCACCTGACATGATACACATGCACTTGACATGATACAGATGCAGCAGCATGATACACATGCACCTGACATGATCTACACGCACCTGACATGATACACACGCACCTGACATGATACACACGCACCTGACATGATACACACGCACCTGACATGATATACACGCACCAGCATGATACACATGTACCAGCAAGATACACATGCACTTGACATGATACACATGCACCTGACATGATACACATGCACTTGACATGATACACATGCAGCAGCATGATACACATGCACCTGAGATGATACACATGCACTTGACATGATACACATGCACCTGACATGATACACATGAACTTGACATGATACACATGCACCAGCATGATACACACGCACCTGACATGATACACACGCACCTGACATGATATACACGCACCAGCATGATACACACGCACCTGACATAATACACACGCACCTGACATGATATACACGCACCAGCATGATACACATGCACCTGACATGATACACACGCACCTGACATGATACACACGCACCTGACATGATATACACGCACCAGCATGATACACCTGCCCCTGACATGATACACATGCACTTGACATGATACACATGCACCTGACATGATACACATGCACTTGACATGATATACATGCAGCAGCATGATACACATGCACCTGACATGATACACATGCACTTGACATGATACACATGCACCTGACATCATACACATGCACTTGACATGATACGTATGCACCAGCATGCTACACACTCACCTGACATGATACACACGCACCTGACATGATACACATGCACCTGACATGATACACATGCACCTGACATGATACACATTCACTTGACATGATACACATGCAGCAGCATGATACACATGCAGCAGCATGATACACATGCAGCAGCATGATAGACATGCACCTGACATGATACACATGCACTTGACATGATACACACGCACCAGCATGATACAAACGCACCTGACATGATACACACGCACCTGACATGATATACACGCACCAGCATGATACACACGCACCTGACATGATACACACGCACCTGACATGATACACACGCACCAGCATGATACACACGCACCTGACATGATACACACGCACCTGACATGATATACACGCACCAGCATGATACCCATGCACCTGACATGATACACATACACTTGACATGATACACGTGCACCAGCATGATACACATGCACCTGACATGATACACATGCGCCTGACATGATACACATGCACCTGACATGATACACATGCACCGGCATGATACACATGCACCTGACATGATACACATGCGCCTGACATGATACACATGCACCAGCATGATACACATGCACCAGACATGATACACACGCACCTGACATGATACACATGCACCAGCATGATACAAATGCACCTGACATGATACACATGTGCCTGACATGATACACATGCACCTGACATGATACACATGCACCTGACATGATACACACGAACCTGACTTGATATACACACACCAGCATGATACACATGCACCTGACATGATACACACACACCTGACATGATACACATGCACCAGCATGATACACATGCACCTGACATGATACACATGCGCCTGACATGATACACATGCACCTGAAATGATACACATGCACTTGACATGATACACATGAACCCGACATGATACACATGCACCTGACATGATACACATGCACCTGACATGATACATATGCACCAGCATGATACGCACCTGACATGATACACACGCTCCTGACATGATACACACGCACCAGCATGATACACATGCACCTGACATGATACACACGCACCTGACATGATACACACGCACCAGCATGATACACATGCACCTGACATGATACACATGCACCTGACATGATAAACACGCACCAGCATGATACACATGCACCTGACATGATACACATGCACTTGACATGATACACATGCACCTGACATGATACACATGCACTTGACATGATACAGATGCAGCAGCATGATACACATGCACCTGACATGATACACATGCACCTGACATGATACACATGTACCAGTAAGATACACATGCACTTGACATGATATACATGCACCTGACATGATACACATGCACCTGACATGATACACATGCACTTGACATGATACACATGCAGCAGCATGATACACATGCACCTGACATGATCCACACGCACCTGACATGATACACACGCACCTGACATGATACACACGCACCTGACATGATACACACGCACCTGACATGATATACACGCACCAGCATGATACACATGTACCAGCAAGATACACATGCACTTGACATGATACACATGCACCTGACATGATACACATGCACTTGACATGATACACATGCAACAGCATGATACACATGCAGCAGCATGATACACATGCACCTGACATGATACACATGCACTTGACATGATACACATGCACCTGACATGATACACATGCACTTGACATGAAACACATGCACCAGCATGATACACACGCACCTGACATGATACACACGCACCTGACATGATATACACGCACCAGCATGATACACATGCACCTGACATGATACACACGCACCTGACATGATACACACGCACCTGACTTGATATACACACACCAGCATGATACACACGCACCTGACATGATACACACGCACCTGACATGATACACATGCACCTGACATGATACACACGCACCTGACATGATATACACGCACCAGCATGATACACATGCAGGTGACATGATACACATGCACTTGACATGATATACACGCACCAGCATGATACACATGTACCAGCAAGATACACATGCACTTGACATGATACACATGCACCTGACATGGTACACATGCACTTGACATGATACACATGCAGCAGCATGATACACATGCAGCAGCATGATACACATGCACCTGACATGATACACATGCACTTGACATGATACACATGCACCTGACATGATACACATACACCGGCATTATAAACATGCACCGGCATGATACACATGCACCTGACATGATACACATGCGCCTGACATGATACACATGCACCTGACATGATACACATGCACTTGACATGATACACATGCACCCGACATGATACACATGCACCTGACATGATACACATGCACCTGACATGATACATATGCACCAGCATGATAAGCACCTGACATGATACACACGCACCTGACTTGATATACACGCACCAGCATGATACACATGCACCTGACATGATACACACGCACCTGACTTGATATACACACACCAGCATGATACACATGCACCTGACATGATACACATGCACCTGACATGATACACATGCACCAGCATGATACACATGCACCTGACATGATACACATGCACTTGACATGATACACATGCAGCAGCATGATACACATGCAGTAGCATGATACACATTCAGCAGCATGATACACATGCACCTGACATGATACACATGCACTTGACATGATACACATGCACCTGACATGATACACACGCACCTGACTTGATATACACACACCAGCATGATACACATGCACCTGACATGATACACACGCACCTGACACGATACACACGCACCTGACATGATATACACGCACCAGCATGATACACATGTACCAGCAAGATACACATGCACTTGACATGATACACATGCACCTGACATGATACACATGCACTTGACATGATACACATGCAGCAGCATGATACACATGCAGCAGCATGATACACATGCAGCAGCATGATACACATGCACCTGACATGATACACATGCACTTGACATGATACAAATGCACCTGACATGATACACAGGCACTTGACATGATACACACCCACCAGCATGATACACATGCACCTGACATGATACACACGCACCTGACATGATACACACGCACCAGCATGATACAAACGCACCTGACATGATACACACGCACCTGACATGATATACACACACCAGCATGATACACACGCACCTGACATGATACACACGC
Source organism: Microtus oregoni (assembly GCF_018167655.1). NCBI lineage: Eukaryota > Metazoa > Chordata > Mammalia > Rodentia > Cricetidae > Microtus > Microtus oregoni. Next base: position 81,755 of record NW_024544843.1, on the reverse strand, counting down.
ACCTGACATGATACACACGCACCAGCATGATACACACGCACCTGACATGATACACACGCACCTGACATGATATACACGCAGCAGCATTTTACCCATGCACCTGACATGATACACATGCACCTGACATGATACACATGCACTTGACATGATACACATGCACCTGACATGATACACATGCACTTGACATTATACACATGCAGCAGCATGATACACATGCACCTGACATGATACACATGCACTTGAAATGATACACATGCACCTGATATGATACACATGCGCCTGACATGATACACATGCACCTGACATGGTACACATGCACTTGACATGATACACATGCACCCGACATGATACACATGCACCTGACATGATACACATGCACCTGAAATGATACATATGCACCAGCATGATACGCACCTGACATGATACACACGCACCTGACTTGATATACACGCACCAGCATGATACACATGCACCTGACATGATACACACGCACCTGACTTGATATACACACACCAGCATGATACACATGCACCTGACATGATACACACGCACCTGACATGATACACATGCACCAGCATGATACACATGCACCTGACATGATACATATGCGCCTGACATGATATACATGCACCTGACATGATACACATGCACCTGACATGATACACACGCACCTGACTTGATATAAACACAGCAGCATGATACACATGCACCTGACATGATACACACGCACCTGACATGATACACATGCACCAGCATGATACACATGCACCTGACATGATACACATGTGCCTGACATGAGACACATGCACCTGACATGATACACATGCACTTGACATGATACACATGCACCCGACATGATACACATGCACCTGACATGATACACACGCACCTGACATGATAAACACGCACCAGCATGATACACATGCACCTGACATGATACACGTGCACTTGACATGATACACATGCACCTGACATGATACAGATGCAGCAGCATGATACACATGCACCTGACATGATCCACACGCACCTGACATGATACACACGCACCTGACATGATTCACACGCACCTGACATGATACACACGCACCTGACATGATATACACGCACCAGCATAATACACATGTACCAGCAAGATACACATGCACTTGACATGATACACATGCACTTGACATGATACACATGCAACAGCATGATACACATGCAGCAGCATGATACACATGCACCTGACATGATACACATGCACTTGACATGATACACATGCACCTGACATGATACACATGCACTTGACATGATACACATGCACCAGCATGATACACACGCACCTGACATGATACACACGCATCTGACATGATACACACGCACCAGCATGATACACACGCACCTGACATGATACACATGCACCGGACATGATATACACGCACCAGCATGATACACCTGCCCCTGACATGATACACATGCACTTGAAATGATACACATGCACCTGACATGATACACATGCACTTGACATGATACACATGCAGCAGCATGATACACATGCACCTGACATGATACACATGCACTTGACATGATACACATGCACCTGACATCATACACATGCACTTGACATGATACGTATGCACCAGCATGATACACACGCACCTGACATGATACACACGCACCTGACATGATACACATGCACCTGACATGATACACATGCACCTGACACGATACACACGCACCTGACATGATATACACGCACCAGCATGATACACATGTACCAGCAAGATACACATGCACTTTACATGATACATATGCACCTGACATGATACACATGCACTTGACATGATACACATGCAGCAGCATGATACACATGCAGCAGCATGATACACATGCAGCAGCATGATACACATGCACCTGACATGATACACATGCACTTGACATGATAAAAATGCACCTGACATGATACACATGCACTTGACATGATACACACCCACCAGCATGATACACATGCACCTGACATGATACACACGCACCTGACATGATACACACGCACCAGCATGATACACACGCACCTGACATGATACACACGCACCTGACATGATATACACGCACCAGCATGATACACATGCACCTGACATGATACACATGCACTTGACATGATACACATGCACCTGACATGATACACATGCACTTGACATTATACACATGCAGCAGCATGATACACATGCACCTGACATGATACACATGCACTTGACATGATACACATGCACCAGCATGATACACATGCACTTGACATGATACACATGCACCAGCATGATACACATACACCGGCATTATACACATGCACCGGCATGATACACATGCACCTGACATGATACACATGCGCCTGACATGATACACATGCACCTGACATGATACACATGCACTTGACATGATACACATGCACCCGACATGATACACATGCACCTGACATGATACACATGCACCTGACATGATACATATGCACCAGCATGATAAGCACCTGACATGATACACACGCACCTGACTTGATATACACGCACCAGCATGATACACATGCACCTGACATGATACACACGCACCTGACATGATACACATGCACCAGCATGATACACATGCACCTGACATGATACACATGCACTTGACATGATACACATGCAGCAGCATGATACACATGCAGTAGCATGATACACATGCAGCAGCATGATACACATGCACCTGACATGATACACACGCACTTGACATGATACACATGCACCTGACATGATACACACGCACCTGACTTGATATACACACACCAGCATGATACACATGCACCTGACATGATACACACGCACCTGACACGATACACACGTACCTGACATGATATACACGCACCAGCATGATACACATGTACCAGCAAGATACACATGCACTTGATATGATACACATGCACCTGACATGATACACATGCACTTGACATGATACACATGCAGCAGCATGATACACATGCAGCAGCATGATACACATGCAGCAGCATGATACACATGCACCTGACATGATACACATGCACTTGACATGATACAAATGCACCTGACATGATACACATGCACTTGACATGATACACACCCACCAGCATGATACACATGCACCTGACATGATACACACGCACCTGACATGATACACACGCACCAGCATGATACAAATGCACCTGACATGATACACACGCACCTGACATGATATACACGCACCAGCATGATACACACGCACCTGACATGATACACACGCACCTGACATGATACACACGCACCAGCATGATACACACGCACCTGACATGATACACACGCACCTGACATGATATACACGCACCAGCATTTTACCCATGCACCTGACATGATACACATGCACTTGACATGATACACATGCACCTGACATGATACACATGCACTTGACATTATACACATGCAGCAGCATGATACACATGCACCTGACATGATACACATGCACTTGACATGATACACATGCACCTGACATGATACACATGCGCCTGACATGATACACATGCACCTGACATGGTACACATGCACTTGACATGATACACATGCACCCGACATGATACACATGCACCTGACATGATACACATGCACCTGAAATGATACATATGCACCAGCATGATACGCACCTGACATGATACACACGCACCTGACTTGATATACACGCACCAGCATGATACACATGCACCTGACATGATACACACGCACCTGACTTGATATACACACACCAGCATGATACACATGCCCCTGACATGATACACACGCACCTGACATGATACACATGCACCAGCATGATACACATGCACCTGACATGATACACATGCGCCTGACATGATAAACATGCACCTGACATGATACACATGCACCTGACATGATACACACGCACCTGACTTGATATAAACACACCAGCATGATACACATGCACCTGACATGATACACACGCACCTGACATGATACACATTCACCAGCATGATACACATGCACCTGACATGATACACATGTGCCTGACATGAGACACATGCACCTGACATGATACACATGCACTTGACATGATACACATGCACCCGACATGATACACATGCACCTGACATGATACACACGCACCTGACATGATAAACACGCACCAGCATGATACACATGCACCTGACATGATACACGTGCACTTGACATGATACACATGCACCTGACATGATACACATACACTTGACATGATACAGATGCAGCAGCATGATACACATGCACCTGACATGATCCACACGCACCTGACATGATACACACGCACCTGACATGATTCACACGCACCTGACATGATACACACGCACCTGACATGATATACACGCACCAGCATAATACACATGTACCAGCAAGATACACATGCACTTGACATGATACACATGCACTTGACATGATACACATGCAACAGCATGATACACATGCAGCAGCATGATACACATGCACCTGACATGATACACATGCACTTGACATGATACACATGCACCTGACATGATACACATGCACTTGACATGATACACATGCACCAGCATGATACACACGCACCTGACATGATACACACGCATCTGACATGATACACACGCACCAGCATGATACACACGCACCTGACATGATACACATGCACCGGACATGATATACACGCACCAGCATGATACACCTGCCCCTGACATGATACACATGCACTTGAAATGATACACATGCACCTGACATGATACACATGCACTTGACATGATACACATGCAGCAGCATGATACACATGCACCTGACATGATACACATGCACTTGACATGATACACATGCACCTGACATCATACACATGCACTTGACATGATACGTATGCACCAGCATGATACACACGCACCTGACATGATACACACGCACCTGACATGATACACATGCACCTGACATGATACACATGCACCTGACACGATACACACGCACCTGACATGATATACACGCACCAGCATGATACACATGTACCAGCAAGATACACATGCACTTTACATGATACATATGCACCTGACATGATACACATGCACTTGACATGATACACATGCAGCAGCATGATACACATGCAGCAGCATGATACACATGCAGCAGCATGATACACATGCACCTGACATGATACACATGCACTTGACATGATAAAAATGCACCTGACATGATACACATGCACTTGACATGATACACACCCACCAGCATGATACACATGCACCTGACATGATACACACGCACCTGACATGATACACACGCACCAGCATGATACACACGCACCTGACATGATACACACGCACCTGACATGATATACACGCACCAGCATGATACACATGCACCTGACATGATACACATGCACTTGACATGATACACATGCACCTGACATGATACACATGCACTTGACATTATACACATGCAGCAGCATGATACACATGCACCTGACATGATACACATGCACTTGACATGATACACATGCACCAGCATGATACACATGCACTTGACATGATACACATGCACCAGCATGATACACATACACCGGCATTATACACATGCACCGGCATGATACACATGCACTTGACATGATACACATGCGCCTGACATGATACACATGCACCTGACATGATACACATGCACTTGACATGATACACATGCACCCGACATGATACACATGCACCTGACATGATACACATGCACCTGACATGATACATATGCACCAGCATGATAAGCACCTGACATGATACACACGCACCTGACTTGATATACACGCACCAGCATGATACACATGCACCTGACATGATACACACGCACCTGACATGATACACATGCACCAGCATGATACACATGCACCTGACATGATACACATGCACTTGACATGATACACATGCAGCAGCATGATACACATGCAGTAGCATGATACACATGCAGCAGCATGATACACATGCACCTGACATGATACACACGCACTTGACATGATACACATGCACCTGACATGATACACACGCACCTGACTTGATATACACACACCAGCATGATACACATGCACCTGACATGATACACACGCACCTGACACGATACACACGTACCTGACATGATATACACGCACCAGCATGATACACATGTACCAGCAAGATACACATGCACTTGATATGATACACATGCACCTGACATGATACACATGCACTTGACATGATACACATGCAGCAGCATGATACACATGCAGCAGCATGATACACATGCAGCAGCATGATACACATGCACCTGACATGATACACATGCACTTGACATGATACAAATGCACCTGACATGATACACATGCACTTGACATGATACACACCCACCAGCATGATACACATGCACCTGACATGATACACACGCACCTGACATGATACACACGCACCAGCATGATACAAATGCACCTGACATGATACACACGCACCTGACATGATATACACGCACCAGCATGATACACACGCACCTGACATGATACACACGCACCTGACATGATACACACGCACCAGCATGATACACACGCACCTGACATGATACACACGCACCTGACATGATATACACGCACCAGCATTTTACCCATGCACCTGACATGATACACATGCACTTGACATGATACACATGCACCTGACATGATACACATGCACTTGACATTATACACATGCAGCAGCATGATACACATGCACGTGACATGATACACATGCACTTGACATGATACACATGCACCTGACATGATACACATGCGCCTGACATGATACACATGCACCTGACATGGTACACATGCACTTGACATGATACACATGCACCCGACATGATACACATGCACCTGACATGATACACATGCACCTGAAATGATACATATGCACCAGCATGATACGCACCTGACATGATACACACGCACCTGACTTGATATACACGCACCAGCATGATACACATGCACCTGACATGATACACACGCACCTGACTTGATATACACACACCAGCATGATACACATGCCCCTGACATGATACACACGCACCTGACATGATACACATGCACCAGCATGATACACATGCACCTGACATGATACACATGCGCCTGACATGATAAACATGCACCTGACATGATACACATGCACCTGACATGATACACACGCACCTGACTTGATATAAACACACCAGCATGATACACATGCACCTGACATGATACACACGCACCTGACATGATACACATTCACCAGCATGATACACATGCACCTGACATGATACACATGTGCCTGACATGAGACACATGCACCTGACATGATACACATGCACTTGACATGATACACATGCACCCGACATGATACACATGCACCTGACATGATACACACGCACCTGACATGATAAACACGCACCAGCATGATACACATGCACCTGACATGATACACGTGCACTTGACATGATACACATGCACCTGACATGATACACATACACTTGACATGATACAGATGCAGCAGCATGATACACATGCACCTGACATGATCCACACGCACCTGACATGATACACACGCACCTGACATGATTCACACGCACCTGACATGATACACACGCACCTGACATGATATACACGCACCAGCATAATACACATGTACCAGCAAGATACACATGCACTTGACATGATACACATGCACTTGACATGATACACATGCAACAGCATGATACACATGCAGCACCATGATACACATGCACCTGACATGATACACATGCACTTGACATGATACACATGCACCTGACATGATACACATGCACTTGACATGATAGACATGCACCAGCATGATACACACGCACCTGACATGATACACACGCACCTGACATGATACACACGCACCAGCATGATACACACGCACCTGACATGATACACATGCACCTGACATGATATACACGCACCAGCATGATACCCATGCACCTGACATGATACACATGCACTTGACATGATACACATGCAGCAGCATGATACACATGCAGCAGCATGATACACATGCAGCAGCATGATACACATGCACCTGACATGATACACATGCACTTGACATGATACAAATGCACCTGACATGATACACATGCACTTGACATGATACACACCCACCAGCATGATACACATGCACCTGACATGATACACACGCACCTGACATGATACACACGCACCAGCATGATACACACGCACCTGACATGATACACACGCACCTGACATGATATACACGCACCAGCATGATACACACGCACCTGACATGATACACACGCACCTGACATGATACACACGCACCAGCATGATACACACGCACCTGACATGATACACACGCACCTGACATGATATACACGCACCAGTATTTTACCCATGCACCTGACATGATACACATGCACCTGACATGATACACATGCACTTGACATGATACACATGCACCTGACATGATACACATGCGCCTGACATGATACACATGCACCTGACATGGTACACATGCACTTGACATGATACACATGCACCCGACATGATACACATGCACCTGACATGATACACATGCACCTGAAATGATACATATGCACCAGCATGATACGCACCTGACATGATACACACGCACCTGACTTGATATACACGCACCAGCATGATACACATGCACCTGACATGATACACACGCACCTGACTTGATATACACACACCAGCATGATACACATGCACCTGACATGATACACACGCACCTGACATGATACACATGCACCAGCATGATACACATGCACCTGACATGATACACATGCGCCTGACATGATAAACATGCACCTGACATGATACACATGCACCTGACATGATACACACGCCCCTGACTTGATATAAACACACCAGCATGATACACATGCACCTGACATGATACACACGCACCTGACATGATACACATGCACCAGCATGATACACATGCACCTGACATGATACACATGTGCCTGACATGAGACACATGCACCTGACATGATACACATGCACTTGACATGATACACATGCACCCGACATGATACACATGCACCTGACATGATACACACGCACCTGACATGATAAACACGCACCAGCATGATACACATGCACCTGACATGATACACGTGCACTTGACATGATACACATGCACCTGACATGATACACATACACTTGACATGATACAGATGCAGCAGCATGATACACATGCACCTGACATGATCCACACGCACCTGACATGATACACACGCACCTGACATGATTCACACGCACCTGACATGATACACACGCACCTGACATGATATACACGCACCAGCATAATACACATGTACCAGCAAGATACACATGCACTTGACATGATACACATGCACTTGACATGATACACATGCAACAGCATGATACACATGCAGCAGCATGATACACATGCACCTGACATGATACACATGCACTTGACATGATACACATGCACCTGACATGATACACATGCACTTGACATGATACACATGCACCAGCATGATACACACGCACCTGACATGATACACACGCACCTGACATGATACACACGCACCAGCATGATACACACGCACCTGACATGATACACATGCACCTGACATGATATACACGCACCAGCATGATACACATGCACCTGACATGATACACACGCACCTGACATGATACACACGCACCTGACATGATACACACGCACCGGACATGATATACACGCACCAGCATGATACACCTGCCCCTGACATGATACACATGCACTTGAAATGATACACATGCACCTGACATGATACACATGCACTTGACATGATACACATGCAGCAGCATGATACACATGCACCTGACATGATACACATGCACTTGACATGATACACATGCACCTGACATCATACACATGCACTTGACATGATACGTATGCACCAGCATGATACACACGCACCTGACATGATACACACGCACCTGACATGATACACATGCACCTGACATGATACACATGCACCTGACACGATACACACGCACCTGACATGATATACACGCACCAGCATGATACACATGTACCAGCAAGATACACATGCACTTGACATGATACATATGCACCTGACATGATACACATGCACTTGACATGATACACATGCAGCAGCATGATACACATGCAGCAGCATGATACACATGCAGCAGCATGATACACATGCACCTGACATGATACACATGCACTTGACATGATAAAAATGCACCTGACATGATACACATGCACTTGACATGATACACACCCACCAGCATGATACACATGCACCTGACATGATACACACGCACCTGACACGATACACACGCACCAGCATGATTCACACGCACCTGACATGATACACACGCACCTGACATGATATACACGCACCAGCATGATACACATGCACCTGACATGATACACATGCACTTGACATGATACACATGCACCTGACATGATACACATGCACTTGACATTATACACATGCAGCAGCATGATACACATGCACCGGACATGATACACATGCACTTGACATGATACACATGCACCAGCATGATACACATGCACTTGACATGATACACATGCACCAGCATGATACACATACACCGGCATTATACACATGCAACGGCATGATACACATGCACCTGACATGATACACATGCGCCTGACATGATACACATGCACCTGACATGGTACACATGCACTTGACATGATACACATGCACCCGACATGATACACATGCACCTGACATGATACACATGCACCTGACATGATACATAAGCACCAGCATGATACGCACCTGACAGGATACACACGCACCTGACTTGATATACACGCACCAGCATGATACACATGCACCTGACATGATACACACGCACCTGACTTGATATACACACACCAGCATGATACACATGCACCTGACATGATACACACGCACCTGACATGATACACATGCACCAGCATGATACACATGCACCTGACATGATACACATGCGCCTGACATGATACACATGCACCTGACATGATACACATGCACTTGACATGATACACATGCACCTGACATGATACACATGCACTTGACATGATACATATGCACCAGCATGATACACATGCACCTGACATGATACACATGCGCCTGACATGATACACATGCACCTGACATGATACACATGCACTTGACATGATACACATGCACCTGACATGATACACATGCACTTGACATGATACACATGCACCCGACATGATACACATGCAGCAGCATGATACACATGCAGCAGCATGATACACATGCACCTGACATGATACACATGCACTTGACATGATAAAAATGCACCTGACATGATACACATGCACTTGACATGATACACACCCACCAGCATGATACACATGCACCTGACATGATACACATGCACCTGACATGATACACACGCACCAGCATGATTCACACGCACCTGACATGATACACACGCACCTGACATGATATACACGCACCAGCATGATACACATGCACCTGACATGATACACATGCACTTGACATGATACACATGCACCTGACATGATACACATGCACTTGACATTATACACATGCAGCAGCATGATACACATGCACCGGACATGATACACATGCACTTGACATGATACACATGCACCAGCATGATACACATGCACTTGACATGATACACATGCACCAGCATGATACACATACACCGGCAATATACACATGCACCGGCATGATACACATGCACCTGACATGATACACATGCGCCTGACATCATACACATGCACCTGACATGGTACACATGCACTTGACATGATACACATGCACCCGACATGATACACATGCACCTGACATGATACATATGCACCAGCATGATACGCACCTGACAGGATACACACGCACCTGACTTGATATACACGCACCAGCATGATACACATGCACCTGACATGATACACACGCACCTGACTTGATATACACACACCAGCATGATACACATGCACCTGACATGATACACACGCACCTGACATGATACACATGCACCAGCATGATACACATGCACCTGACATGATACACATGCGCCTGACATGATACACATGCACCTGACATGATACACATGCACTTGACATGATACACATGCACCTGACATGATACACATGCACTTGACATTGTACATATGCACCAGCATGATACACATGCACCTGACATGATACACATGCGCCTGACATGATACACATGCACCTGACATGATACACATGCACTTGACATGATACACATGCACCTGACATGATACACATGCACTTGACATGATACACATGCACCCGACATGATACACATGCACCTGACATGATACACATGCACTTGACATGATACATATGCACCAGCATGATACACACGCACCTGACATGATACACACGCACCTGACATGATACACATGCACCAGCATGATACACACACACCTGACATGATACACATGCACCTGACATGATAAACACGCACCAGCATGATACACATGCACCTGACATGATACACATGCACTTGACATGATACACATGCACCTGACATGATACACATGCACTTGACATGATACAGATGCAGCAGCATGATACACATGCACCTGACATGATACACATGCACTTGACATGATACACATGCACCTGACATGATACACATGCACTTGACATGATAAAGATGCAGCAGCACGATACACATGCACCTGACATGATCCACACGCACCTGACATGATCCACACGCACCTGACATGATACACACGCACCTGACATGATACACACGCACCTGACATAATACACACGCACCTGACATGATATACACGCACCAGCATGATACACATGTACCAGCAAGATACACATGCACTTGACATGATACACATGCACCTGACATGATATACATGCACTTGACATGATACACATGCAGCAGCATGATACACATGCAGCAGCATGATACACATGCACCTGACATGATACACATGCACTTGACATGATACACATGCACCTGACATGATACACATGCACTTGACATGATACACATGCACCAGCATGATACACATGCACCTGACATGATACACATGCACCAGCATGATACACCTGCCCCTGACATGATACACATGCACTTGACATGATACACATGCACCTGACATGATACACATGCACTTGACATGATATACATGCAGCAGCATGATACACATGCACCTGACATGATACACATGCACTTGACATGATACACATGCACCTGACATCATACACATGCACTTGACATGATACGTATGCACCAGCATGATACACACGCACCTGACATGATACACACGCACCTGACATGATACACATGCACCTGACATGATACACACGCACCTGACACGATACACACGCACCTGACATGATATACACGCACCAGCATGATACACATGTACCAGCAAGATACACATGCACTTGACATGATACACATGCACTTGACATGATACACATGCAGCAGCATGATACACATGCAGCAGCATGATACACATGCACCTGACATGATACACACGCACCTGACATGACACACACGCACCAGAATGATACACATGCACCTGACATGATACACATGCGCCTGACATGATACACATGCACCTGACATGGTACACATGCACTTGACATGATACACATGCACCCGACATGATACACATGCACCTGACATGATACACATGCACCTGAAATGATACATATGCACCAGCATGATACGCACCTGACATGATACACACGCACCTGACTTGATATACACGCACCAGCATGATACACATGCACCTGACATGATACACACGCACCTGACTTGATATACACACACCAGCATGATACACATGCACCTGACATGATACACACGCACCTGACATGATACACATGCACCAGCATGATACACATGCACCTGACATGATACACATGCGCCTGACATGATAAACATGCACCTGACATGATACACATGCACCTGACATGATACACACGCACCTGACTTGATATAAACACACCAGCATGATACACATGCACCTGACATGATACACACGCACCTGACATGATACACATGCACCAGCATGATACACATGCACCTGATATGATACACATGTGCCTGACATGATACACATGCACCTGACATGATACACATGCACTTGACATGATACACATGCACCCGACATGATACACATGCACCTGACATGATACACACGCACCTGACATGATAAACACGCACCAGCATGATACACATGCACCTGACATGATACACATGCACTTGACATGATACACATGCACCTGACATGATACACATACACTTGACATGATACAGATGCAGCAGCATGATACACATGCACCTGACATGATCCACACGCACCTGACATGATACACACGCACCTGACATGATTCACACGCACCTGACATGATACACACGCACCTGACATGATATACACGCACCAGCATAATACACATGTACCAGCAAGATACACATGCACTTGACATGATACACATGCACTTGACATGATACACATGCAACAGCATGATACACATGCAGCACCATGATACACATGCACCTGACATGATACACATGCACTTGACATGATACACATGCACCTGACATGATACACATGCACTTGACATGATAGACATGCACCAGCATGATACACACGCACCTGACATGATACACACGCACCTGACATGATACACACGCACCAGCATGATACACACGCACCTGACATGATACACATGCACCTGACATGATATACACGCACCAGCATGATACCCATGCACCTGACATGATACACATGCACTTGACATGATACACATGCAGCAGCATGATACACATGCAGCAGCATGATACACATGCAGCAGCATGATACACATGCACCTGACATGATACACATGCACTTGACATGATACAAATGCACCTGACATGATACACATGCACTTGACATGATACACACCCACCAGCATGATACACATGCACCTGACATGATACACACGCACCTGACATGATACACACGCACCAGCATGATACACACGCACCTGACATGATACACACGCACCTGACATGATATACACGCACCAGCATGATACACACGCACCTGACATGATACACACGCACCTGACATGATACACACGCACCAGCATGATACACACGCACCTGACATGATACACACGCACCTGACATGATATACACGCACCAGTATTTTACCCATGCACCTGACATGATACACATGCACCTGACATGATACACATGCACTTGACATGATACACATGCACCTGACATGATACACATGCGCCTGACATGATACACATGCACCTGACATGGTACACATGCACTTGACATGATACACATGCACCCGACATGATACACATGCACCTGACATGATACACATGCACCTGAAATGATACATATGCACCAGCATGATACGCACCTGACATGATACACACGCACCTGACTTGATATACACGCACCAGCATGATACACATGCACCTGACATGATACACACGCACCTGACTTGATATACACACACCAGCATGATACACATGCACCTGACATGATACACACGCACCTGACATGATACACATGCACCAGCATGATACACATGCACCTGACATGATACACATGCGCCTGACATGATAAACATGCACCTGACATGATACACATGCACCTGACATGATACACACGCCCCTGACTTGATATAAACACACCAGCATGATACACATGCACCTGACATGATACACACGCACCTGACATGATACACATGCACCAGCATGATACACATGCACCTGACATGATACACATGTGCCTGACATGAGACACATGCACCTGACATGATACACATGCACTTGACATGATACACATGCACCCGACATGATACACATGCACCTGACATGATACACACGCACCTGACATGATAAACACGCACCAGCATGATACACATGCACCTGACATGATACACGTGCACTTGACATGATACACATGCACCTGACATGATACACATACACTTGACATGATACAGATGCAGCAGCATGATACACATGCACCTGACATGATCCACACGCACCTGACATGATACACACGCACCTGACATGATTCACACGCACCTGACATGATACACACGCACCTGACATGATATACACGCACCAGCATAATACACATGTACCAGCAAGATACACATGCACTTGACATGATACACATGCACTTGACATGATACACATGCAACAGCATGATACACATGCAGCAGCATGATACACATGCACCTGACATGATACACATGCACTTGACATGATACACATGCACCTGACATGATACACATGCACTTGACATGATACACATGCACCAGCATGATACACACGCACCTGACATGATACACACGCACCTGACATGATACACACGCACCAGCATGATACACACGCACCTGACATGATACACATGCACCTGACATGATATACACGCACCAGCATGATACACATGCACCTGACATGATACACACGCACCTGACATGATACACACGCACCTGACATGATACACACGCACCGGACATGATATACACGCACCAGCATGATACACCTGCCCCTGACATGATACACATGCACTTGAAATGATACACATGCACCTGACATGATACACATGCACTTGACATGATACACATGCAGCAGCATGATACACATGCACCTGACATGATACACATGCACTTGACATGATACACATGCACCTGACATCATACACATGCACTTGACATGATACGTATGCACCAGCATGATACACACGCACCTGACATGATACACACGCACCTGACATGATACACATGCACCTGACATGATACACATGCACCTGACACGATACACACGCACCTGACATGATATACACGCACCAGCATGATACACATGTACCAGCAAGATACACATGCACTTGACATGATACATATGCACCTGACATGATACACATGCACTTGACATGATACACATGCAGCAGCATGATACACATGCAGCAGCATGATACACATGCAGCAGCATGATACACATGCACCTGACATGATACACATGCACTTGACATGATAAAAATGCACCTGACATGATACACATGCACTTGACATGATACACACCCACCAGCATGATACACATGCACCTGACATGATACACACGCACCTGACACGATACACACGCACCAGCATGATTCACACGCACCTGACATGATACACACGCACCTGACATGATATACACGCACCAGCATGATACACATGCACCTGACATGATACACATGCACTTGACATGATACACATGCACCTGACATGATACACATGCACTTGACATTATACACATGCAGCAGCATGATACACATGCACCGGACATGATACACATGCACTTGACATGATACACATGCACCAGCATGATACACATGCACTTGACATGATACACATGCACCAGCATGATACACATACACCGGCATTATACACATGCAACGGCATGATACACATGCACCTGACATGATACACATGCGCCTGACATGATACACATGCACCTGACATGGTACACATGCACTTGACATGATACACATGCACCCGACATGATACACATGCACCTGACATGATACACATGCACCTGACATGATACATAAGCACCAGCATGATACGCACCTGACAGGATACACACGCACCTGACTTGATATACACGCACCAGCATGATACACATGCACCTGACATGATACACACGCACCTGACTTGATATACACACACCAGCATGATACACATGCACCTGACATGATACACACGCACCTGACATGATACACATGCACCTGACATGATACACATGCACTTGACATGATACACATGCACCTGACATGATACACATGCACTTGACATGATACATATGCACCAGCATGATACACATGCACCTGACATGATACACATGCGCCTGACATGATACACATGCACCTGACATGATACACATGCACTTGACATGATACACATGCACCTGACATGATACACATGCACTTGACATGATACACATGCACCCGACATGATACACATGCAGCAGCATGATACACATGCAGCAGCATGATACACATGCACCTGACATGATACACATGCACTTGACATGATAAAAATGCACCTGACATGATACACATGCACTTGACATGATACACACCCACCAGCATGATACACATGCACCTGACATGATACACATGCACCTGACATGATACACACGCACCAGCATGATTCACACGCACCTGACATGATACACACGCACCTGACATGATATACACGCACCAGCATGATACACATGCACCTGACATGATACACATGCACTTGACATGATACACATGCACCTGACATGATACACATGCACTTGACATTATACACATGCAGCAGCATGATACACATGCACCGGACATGATACACATGCACTTGACATGATACACATGCACCAGCATGATACACATGCACTTGACATGATACACATGCACCAGCATGATACACATACACCGGCAATATACACATGCACCGGCATGATACACATGCACCTGACATGATACACATGCGCCTGACATCATACACATGCACCTGACATGGTACACATGCACTTGACATGATACACATGCACCCGACATGATACACATGCACCTGACATGATACATATGCACCAGCATGATACGCACCTGACAGGATACACACGCACCTGACTTGATATACACGCACCAGCATGATACACATGCACCTGACATGATACACACGCACCTGACTTGATATACACACACCAGCATGATACACATGCACCTGACATGATACACACGCACCTGACATGATACACATGCACCAGCATGATACACATGCACCTGACATGATACACATGCGCCTGACATGATACACATGCACCTGACATGATACACATGCACTTGACATGATACACATGCACCTGACATGATACACATGCACTTGACATTGTACATATGCACCAGCATGATACACATGCACCTGACATGATACACATGCGCCTGACATGATACACATGCACCTGACATGATACACATGCACTTGACATGATACACATGCACCTGACATGATACACATGCACTTGACATGATACACATGCACCCGACATGATACACATGCACCTGACATGATACACATGCACTTGACATGATACATATGCACCAGCATGATACACATGCACCTGACATGATACACACGCACCTGACATGATACACACGCACCAGCATGATACACACGCACCTGACATGATACACACGCACCTGACATGATACACATGCACCAGCATGATACACACACACCTGACATGATACACATGCACCTGACATGATAAACACGCACCAGCATGATACACATGCACCTGACATGATACACATGCACTTGACATGATACACATGCACCTGACATGATACACATGCACTTGACATGATACAGATGCAGCAGCATGATACACATGCACCTGACATGATACACATGCACTTGACATGATACACATGCACCTGACATGATACACATGCACTTGACATGATAAAGATGCAGCAGCACGATACACATGCACCTGACATGATCCACACGCACCTGACATGATCCACACGCACCTGACATGATACACACGCACCTGACATGATACACACGCACCTGACATAATACACACGCACCTGACATGATATACACGCACCAGCATGATACACATGTACCAGCAAGATACACATGCACTTGACATGATACACATGCACCTGACATGATATACATGCACTTGACATGATACACATGCAGCAGCATGATACACATGCAGCAGCATGATACACATGCACCTGACATGATACACATGCACTTGACATGATACACATGCACCTGACATGATACACATGCACTTGACATGATACACATGCACCAGCATGATACACATGCACCTGACATGATACACATGCACCAGCATGATACACCTGCCCCTGACATGATACACATGCACTTGACATGATACACATGCACCTGACATGATACACATGCACTTGACATGATATACATGCAGCAGCATGATACACATGCACCTGACATGATACACATGCACTTGACATGATACACATGCACCTGACATCATACACATGCACTTGACATGATACGTATGCACCAGCATGATACACACGCACCTGACATGATACACACGCACCTGACATGATACACATGCACCTGACATGATACACACGCACCTGACACGATACACACGCACCTGACATGATATACACGCACCAGCATGATACACATGTACCAGCAAGATACACATGCACTTGACATGATACACATGCACTTGACATGATACACATGCAGCAGCATGATACACATGCAGCAGCATGATACACATGCACCTGACATGATACACACGCACCTGACATGACACACACGCACCAGAATGATACACATGCACCTGACATGATACACATGCGCCTGACATGATACACATGCACCTGACATGGTACACATGCACTTGACATGATACACATGCACCCGACATGATACACATGCACCTGACATGATACACATGCACCTGAAATGATACATATGCACCAGCATGATACGCACCTGACATGATACACACGCACCTGACTTGATATACACGCACCAGCATGATACACATGCACCTGACATGATACACACGCACCTGACTTGATATACACACACCAGCATGATACACATGCACCTGACATGATACACACGCACCTGACATGATACACATGCACCAGCATGATACACATGCACCTGACATGATACACATGCGCCTGACATGATAAACATGCACCTGACATGATACACATGCACCTGACATGATACACACGCACCTGACTTGATATAAACACACCAGCATGATACACATGCACCTGACATGATACACACGCACCTGACATGATACACATGCACCAGCATGATACACATGCACCTGATATGATACACATGTGCCTGACATGATACACATGCACCTGACATGATACACATGCACTTGACATGATACACATGCACCCGACATGATACACATGCACCTGACATGATACACACGCACCTGACATGATAAACACGCACCAGCATGATACACATGCACCTGACATGATACACATGCACTTGACATGATACACATGCACCTGACATGATACACATACACTTGACATGATACAGATGCAGCAGCATGATACACATGCACCTGACATGATCCACACGCACCTGACATGATACACTCGCACCTGACATGATTCACACGCACCTGACATGATACACACGCACCTGACATGATATACACGCACCAGCATGATACACATGTACCAGCAAGATACACATGCACTTGACATGATACACATGCACTTGACATGATACAAATGCAACAGCATGATACACATGCAGCAGCATGATACACATGCACCTGACATGATACACATGCACCTGACATGATACACATGCACTTACATGATACAGATGCAGCAGCATGATACACATGCACCTGACATGATCCACATGCACCTGACATGATACACATGCACCTGCCATGATACACATGCACTTGACATGATACAGATGCAGCAGCATGATACACATGCACCTGACATGATCCAAACGCACCTGACATGATACACACGCACCTGACATGATACACACGCACCTGACATGATACACACGCACCTGACATGATATACACGCACCAGCATGATACACATGTACCAGCAAGATACACATGCACTTGACATGATACACATGCACCTGACATGATACACATGCACTTGACATGATACACATGCAGCAGCATGATACACATGCAGCAGCATGATACACATGCACCTGACATGATACACATGCACTTGACATGATACACATGCACCTGACAGGATACACATGCACTTGACATGATACACATGCACCAGCATGATACACATGCACCTGACATGATACACACGCACCTGACATGATACACACTCACCAGCATGATACACACGCACCTGACATGATACACACGCACCTGACATGATATACCCGCACCAGCATTATACACATGCACCTGACATGATACACACGCACCTGACATGATACACACGCACCTGACATGATACACACGCACCTGACATGATATACACGCACCAGCATGATACACCTGCCCCTGACATGATACACATGCACTTGACATGATACATATGCACCTAACATGATACAAATGCACTTGACATGATACACATGCAGCAGCATGGTACACATACACCTGACATGATACACACGCACCTGACATGATATACACGCACCAGCATGATACCCATGCACCTGACATGATACACATGCACCTGACATGATACACATGCGCCTGACATGATACACATGCACCTGACATGATACACATGCACTTGACATGATACACATGCACCCGACATGATACACATGCACCTGACATGATACACATGCACCTGACATGATACATATGCACCAGCATGATACGCACCTGACATGATACACACGCACCTGACATGATATACACGGACCAGCATGATACACATGCACCTGACATGATACACACGCACCTGACATGATACACACGCACCAGCATGATACACACACACCTGACATGATACACATGCACCTGACATGATAAACACGCACCAGCATGATACACATGCACCTGACATGATACACATGCACTTGACATGATACACATGCACCTGACATGATACACATACACTTGACATGATACAGATGCAGCAGCATGATACACATGCACCTGACATGATCCACACGCACCTGACATGATACACACGCACCTGACATGATTCACACGCACCTGACATGATACACACGCACCTGACATGATATACACGCACCAGCATGATACACATGTACCAGCAAGATACACATGCACTTGACATGATACACATGCACTTGACATGATACAAATGCAACAGCATGATACACATGCAGCAGCATGATACACATGCACCTGACATGATACACATGCACCTGACATGATACACATGCACCTGACATGATACACATGCACTTACATGATACAGATGCAGCAGCATGATACACATGCACCTGACATGATCCACATGCACCTGACATGATACACATGCACCTGACATGATACACATGCACTTGACATGATACAGATGCAGCAGCATGATACACATGCACCTGACATGATCCACACGCACCTGACATGATACACACGCACCTGACATGATACACACGCACCTGACATGATACACACGCACCTGACATGATATACACGCACCAGCATGATACACATGTACCAGCAAGATACACATGCACCTGACATGATACACATGCACTTGACATGATACACATGCAGCAGCATGATACACATGCAGCAGCATGATACACATGCAGCAGCATGATACACATGCACCTGACATGATACACATGCACTTGACATGATACACATGCACCTGACATGATACACATGCACTTGACATGATACACACGCACCAGCATGATACACACGCACCTGACATGATACACACGCACCTGACATGATACACACTCACCAGCATGATACACACGCACCTGACATGATACACACGCACCTGACATGATATACCCGCACCAGCATTATACACATGCACCTGACATGATACACACGCACCTGACATGATACACACGCACCTGACATGATATACACGCACCAGCATGATACACATGCGCCTGACATGATACACATGCACCTGACATGATACATATGCACCAGCATGATACGCACCTGACATGATACACACGCACCTGACATGATACACACGGACCAGCATGATACACATGCACCTGACATGATACACACGCACCTGACAAGATACACACGCACCAGCATGATACACACACACCTGACATGATACACATGCACCTGACATGATAAACACGCACCAGCATGATACACATGCACCTGACATGATACACATGCACTTGACATGATACACATGCACCTGACATGATACACATGCACTTGACATGATACAGATGCAGCAGCATGATACACAGGCACCTGACATGATACACACGCACCTGACATGATACACACGCACCTGACATGATACACATGCACCTGACATGATACACATGCACCTGACACGATACACACGCACCTGACATGATATACACGCACCAGCATGATACACATGTACCAGCAAGATACACATGCACTTGACATGATACATATGCACCTGACATGATACACATGCACTTGACATGATACATATGCGCCAGCATGATACGCACCTGACATGATACACACGCACCTGACATGATACACACGGACCAGCATGATACACATGCACCTGACATGATACACACGCACCTGACAAGATACATATGCACCAGCATGATACGCACCTGACATGATACACACGCACCTGACATGATACACACGGACCAGCATGATACACATGCACCTGACATGATACACACGCACCTGACAAGATACACACGCACCAGCATGATACACACACACCTGACATGATACACATGCACCTGACATGATAAACACGCACCAGCATGATACACATGCACCTGACATGATACACATGCACTTGACATGATACACATGCACCTGACATGATACACATGCACTTGACATGATACAGATGCAGCAGCATGATACACAGGCACCTGACATGATACACACGCACCTGACATGATACACACGCACCTGACATGATACACATGCACCTGACATGATACACATGCACCTGACACGATACACACGCACCTGACATGATATACACGCACCAGCATGATACACATGTACCAGCAAGATACACATGCACTTGACATGATACATATGCACTTGACATGATACATATGCGCCAGCATGATACACATGCACCTGACATGATACACACGCACCTGACATGATAAACACGCACCAGCATGATACACATGCACCTGACATGATACACATGCACTTGACATGATACACATGCACCTGACATGATACACATGCACTTGACATGATACAGATGCAGCAGCATGATACACATGCACCTGACATGATACACATGCACCTGACATGATACACATGCACCTGACATGATACACATGCACTTGACATGATACAGATGCAGCAGCATGATACACATGCACCTGACATGATCCACACGCACCTGACATGATACACATGCACCTGACATGATACACACGCACCTGACATGATACACACGCACCTGGCATGATATACACGCACCAGCATGATACACATGTACCAGCAAGATACACATGCAATTGACATGATACACATGCACCTGACATGATACACATGCACTTGACATGATACACATGCAGCAGCATGATACACATGCAGCAGCATGATACACATGCAGCAGCATGATACACATGCACCTGACATGATACACATGCACTTGACATGATACACATGCACCTGACATGATACACATGCACTTGACATGGTACACATGCACCAGCATGATACACACGCACCTGACATGATACACATGCACTTGACATGATACATATGCGCCAGCATGATACACATGCACCTGACATGATACACACGCACCTGACATGATAAACACGCACCAGCATGATACACATGCACCTGACATGATACACATGCACTTGACATGATACACATGCACCTGACATGATACACATGCACTTGACATGATACAGATGCAGCAGCATGATACACATGCACCTGACATGATACACATGCACCTGACATGATACACATGCACCTGACATGATACACATGCACTTGACATGATACAGATGCAGCAGCATGATACACATGCACCTGACATGATCCACACGCACCTGACATGATACACATGCACCTGACATGATACACACGCACCTGACATGATACACACGCACCTGGCATGATATACACGCACCAGCATGATACACATGTACCAGCAAGATACACATGCAATTGACATGATACACATGCACCTGACATGATACACATACACTTGACATGATACAGATGCAGCAGCATGATACACATGCACCTGACATGATCCACACGCACCTGACATGATACACACGCACCTGACATGATTCACACGCACCTGACATGATACACACGCACCTGACATGATATACACGCACCAGCATGATACACATGTACCAGCAAGATACACATGCACTTGACATGATACACATGCACTTGACATGATACAAATGCAACAGCATGATACACATGCAGCAGCATGATACACATGCACCTGACATGATACACATGCACCTGACATGATACACATGCACTTACATGATACAGATGCAGCAGCATGATACACATGCACCTGACATGATCCACATGCACCTGACATGATACACATGCACCTGACATGATACACATGCACTTGACATGATACAGATGCAGCAGCATGATACACATGCACCTGACATGATCCACACGCACCTGACATGATACACACGCACCTGACATGATACACACGCACCTGACATGATACACACGCACCTGACATGATATACACGCACCAGCATGATACACATGTACCAGCAAGATACACATGCACTTGACATGATACACATGCACCTGACATGATACACATGCACTTGACATGATACACATGCAGCAGCATGATACACATGCAGCAGCATGATACACATGCAGCAGCATGATACACATGCACCTGACATGATACACATGCACTTGACATGATACACATGCACCTGACATGATACACATGCACTTGACATGATACACATGCACCAGCATGATACACATGCACCTGACATGATACACACGCACCTGACATGATACACACTCACCAGCATGATACACACGCACCTGACATGATACACACGCACCTGACATGATATACCCGCACCAGCATTATACACATGCATCTGACATGATACACACGCACCTGACATGATACACACGCACCTGACATGATACACACGCACCTGACATGATATACACGCACCAGCATGATACACCTGCCCCTGACATGATACACATGCACTTGACATGATACATATGCACCTAACATGATACAAATGCACTTGACATGATACACATGCAGCAGCATGGTACACATACACCTGACATGATACACACGCACCTGACATGATATACACGCACCAGCATGATACCCATGCACCTGACATGATACACATGCACCTGACATGATACACATGCGCCTGACATGATACACATGCACCTGACATGATACACATGCACTTGACATGATACACATGCACCCGACATGATACACATGCACCTGACATGATACACATGCACCTGACATGATACATATGCACCTGACATGATACACATGCACCTGACATGATACACATGCACCTGACACGATACACACGCACCTGACACGATACACACGCACCTGACATGATACACATGCACCTGACATGATACACATGCACCTGACACGATACACACGCACCTGACATGATATACACGCACCAGCATGATACACATGTACCAGCAAGATACACATGCACTTGACATGATACATATGCACCTGACATGATACACATGCACTTGACATGATACATATGCGCCAGCATGATACACATGCACCTGACATGATACACACGCACCTGACATGATAAACACGCACCAGCATGATACACATGCACCTGACATGATACACATGCACTTGACATGATACACATGCACCTGACATGATACACATGCACTTGACATGATACAGATGCAGCAGCATGATACACATGCACCTGACATGATACACATGCACCTGACATGATACACATGCACCTGACATGATACACATGCACTTGACATGATACAGATGCAGCAGCATGATACACATGCACCTGACATGATCCACACGCACCTGACATGATACACATGCACCTGACATGATACACACGCACCTGACATGATACACACGCACCTGGCATGATATACACGCACCAGCATGATACACATGTACCAGCAAGATACACATGCAATTGACATGATACACATGCACCTGACATGATACACATGCACTTGACATGATACACATGCAGCAGCATGATACACATGCAGCAGCATGATACACATGCAGCAGCATGATACACATGCACCTGACATGATACACATGCACTTGACATGATACACATGCACCTGACATGATACACATGCACTTGACATGGTACACATGCACCAGCATGATACACACGCACCTGACATGATACACATGCACTTGACATGATACATATGCGCCAGCATGATACACATGCACCTGACATGATACACACGCACCTGACATGATAAACACGCACCAGCATGATACACATGCACCTGACATGATACACATGCACTTGACATGATACACATGCACCTGACATGATACACATGCACTTGACATGATACAGATGCAGCAGCATGATACACATGCACCTGACATGATACACATGCACCTGACATGATACACATGCACCTGACATGATACACATGCACTTGACATGATACAGATGCAGCAGCATGATACACATGCACCTGACATGATCCACACGCACCTGACATGATACACATGCACCTGACATGATACACACGCACCTGACATGATACACACGCACCTGGCATGATATACACGCACCAGCATGATACACATGTACCAGCAAGATACACATGCAATTGACATGATACACATGCACCTGACATGATACACATACACTTGACATGATACAGATGCAGCAGCATGATACACATGCACCTGACATGATCCACACGCACCTGACATGATACACACGCACCTGACATGATTCACACGCACCTGACATGATACACACGCACCTGACATGATATACACGCACCAGCATGATACACATGTACCAGCAAGATACACATGCACTTGACATGATACACATGCACTTGACATGATACAAATGCAACAGCATGATACACATGCAGCAGCATGATACACATGCACCTGACATGATACACATGCACCTGACATGATACACATGCACTTACATGATACAGATGCAGCAGCATGATACACATGCACCTGACATGATCCACATGCACCTGACATGATACACATGCACCTGACATGATACACATGCACTTGACATGATACAGATGCAGCAGCATGATACACATGCACCTGACATGATCCACACGCACCTGACATGATACACACGCACCTGACATGATACACACGCACCTGACATGATACACACGCACCTGACATGATATACACGCACCAGCATGATACACATGTACCAGCAAGATACACATGCACTTGACATGATACACATGCACCTGACATGATACACATGCACTTGACATGATACACATGCAGCAGCATGATACACATGCAGCAGCATGATACACATGCAGCAGCATGATACACATGCACCTGACATGATACACATGCACTTGACATGATACACATGCACCTGACATGATACACATGCACTTGACATGATACACATGCACCAGCATGATACACATGCACCTGACATGATACACACGCACCTGACATGATACACACTCACCAGCATGATACACACGCACCTGACATGATACACACGCACCTGACATGATATACCCGCACCAGCATTATACACATGCATCTGACATGATACACACGCACCTGACATGATACACACGCACCTGACATGATACACACGCACCTGACATGATATACACGCACCAGCATGATACACCTGCCCCTGACATGATACACATGCACTTGACATGATACATATGCACCTAACATGATACAAATGCACTTGACATGATACACATGCAGCAGCATGGTACACATACACCTGACATGATACACACGCACCTGACATGATATACACGCACCAGCATGATACCCATGCACCTGACATGATACACATGCACCTGACATGATACACATGCGCCTGACATGATACACATGCACCTGACATGATACACATGCACTTGACATGATACACATGCACCCGACATGATACACATGCACCTGACATGATACACATGCACCTGACATGATACATATGCACCAGCATGATACGCACCTGACATGATACACACGCACCTGACATGATACACACGGACCAGCATGATACACATGCACCTGACATGATACACACGCACCTGACATGATACATACGCACCAGCATGATACACACACACCTGACATGATACACATGCACCTGACATGATAAACACGCACCAGCATGATACACATGCACCTGACATGATACACATGCACTTGACATGATACACATGCACCTGACATGATACACATGCACTTGACATGATACAGATGCAGCAGCATGATACACATGCACCTGACATGATACACATGCACTTGACATGATACACATGCACCTGACATGATACACATGCACTTGACATGATAAAGATGTAGCAGCATGATACACATGCACCTGACATGATCCACACGCACCTGACATGATACACACGCACCTGACATGATACACACGCACCTGACATGATACACACGCACCTGACATGATATACACGCACCAGCATGATACACATGTACCAGCAAGATACACATGCACTTGACATGATACACATGCACCTGACATGATACACATTCACTTGACATGATACACATGCAGCAGCATGATACACATGCAGCAGCATGATACACATGCAGCAGCATGATACACATGCAGCTGACATGATACACATGCACTTGACATGATACATATGCGCCAGCATGATACACATGCACCTGACATGATACACACGCACCTGACATGATAAACACGCACCAGCATGATACACATGCACCTGACATGATACACATGCACTTGACATGATACACATGCACCTGACATGATACACATGCACTTGACATGATACACATGCACCTGACATGATACACATGCACTTGACATGATACAGATGCAGCAGCATGATACACATGCACCTGACATGATACACATGCACCTGACATGATACACATGCACCTGACATGATACACATGCACTTGACATGATACAGATGCAGCAGCATGATACACATGCACCTGACATGATCCACACGCACCTGACATGATACACATGCACCTGACATGATACACACGCACCTGACATGATACACACGCACCTGGCATGATATACACGCACCAGCATGATACACATGTACCAGCAAGATACACATGCAATTGACATGATACACATGCACCTGACATGATACACATGCACTTGACATGATACACATGCAGCAGCATGATACACATGCAGCAGCATGATACACATGCAGCAGCATGATACACATGCACCTGACATGATACACATGCACTTGACATGATACACATGCACCTGACATGATACACATGCACTTGACATGGTACACATGCACCAGCATGATACACACGCACCTGACATGATACACACGCACCTGACATGATACACACGCACCAGCATGATACACACGCACCTGACATGATACACACGCACCTGACATGATATACACGCACCAGCATGATACACATGCACCTGACATGATACACACGCACCTGACATGATACACACGCACCTGACATGATACACACGCACCTGACATGATATACACGCACCAGCATGATACACCTGCCCCTGACATGATACACATGCACTTGAAATGATACACATGCACCTAACATGATACACATGCACTTGACATGATACACATGCAGCAGCATGGTACACATGCACCTGACATGATACACACGCACCTGACATGATATACACGCACCAGCATGATACCCATGCACCTGACATGATACACATGCACTTGACATGATACACATGCACCTGGCATGATACACATGCATTTGACATGATACACATGCAGCAGCATGGTACACATGCACCTGACATGATACACATGCACTTGACTTGATACACATGCACCTGACATGATACACATGCACCTGACATGATACATACGCACCTGACATGATACACATGCACCTGACATGATATACACGCACCAGCATGATACCCATGCACCTGACATGATACACATGCACTTGACATGATACACATGCAGCAGCATGATACACATGCAGCAGCATGATACACATGCAGCAGCATGATACACATGCACCTGACATGATACACATGCACTTGACATGATACAAATGCACCTGACATGATACACATGCACTTGACATGATACACACCCACCAGCATGATACACATGCACCTGACATGATACACACGCACCTGACATGATACACACGCACCAGCATGATACACACGCACCTGACATGATACACACGCACCTGACATGATATACACGCACCAGCATGATACACACGCACCTGACATGATACACACGCACCTGACATGATACACACGCACCAGCATGATACACACGCACCTGACATGATACACACGCACCTGACATGATATACACGCACCAGCATTTTACCCATGCACCTGACATGATACACATGCACCTGACATGATACACATGCACTTGACATGATACACATGCACCTGACATGATAAACATGCACTTGACATTATACACATGCAGCAGCATGATACACATGCACCTGACATGATACACATGCACTTGACATGATACACATGCACCTGACATGATACACATGCGCCTGACATGATACACATGCACCTGACATGGTACACATGCACTTGACATGATACACATGCACCCGACATGATACACATGCACCTGACATGATACACATGCACCTGAAATGATACATATGCACCAGCATGATACGCACCTGACATGATACACACGCACCTGACTTGATATACACGCACCAGCATGATACACATGCACCTGACATGATACACACGCACCTGACTTGATATACACACACCAGCATGATACACATGCACCTGACATGATACACACGCACCTGACATGATACACATGCACCAGCATGATACACATGCACCTGACATGATACACATGCGCCTGACATGATAAACATGCACCTGACATGATACACATGCACCTGACATGATACACACGCCCCTGACTTGATATAAACACACCAGCATGATACACATGCACCTGACATGATACACACGCACCTGACATGATACACATGCACCAGCATGATACACATGCACCTGACATGATACACATGTGCCTGACATGAGACACATGCACCTGACATGATACACATGCACTTGACATGATACACATGCACCCGACATGATACACATGCACCTGACATGATACACACGCACCTGACATGATAAACACGCACCAGCATGATACACATGCACCTGACATGATACACGTGCACTTGACATGATACACATGCACCTGACATGATACACATACACTTGACATGATACAGATGCAGCAGCATGATACACATGCACCTGACATGATCCACACGCACCTGACATGATACACACGCACCTGACATGATTCACACGCACCTGACATGATACACACGCACCTGACATGATATACACGCACCAGCATAATACACATGTACCAGCAAGATACACATGCACTTGACATGATATACATGCACTTGACATGATACACATGCAACAGCATGATACACATGCAGCAGCATGATACACATGCACCTGACATGATACACATGCACTTGACATGATACACATGCACCTGACATGATACACATGCACTTGACATGATACACATGCACCAGCATGATACACACGCACCTGACATGATACACACGCACCTGACATGATACACACGCACCAGCATGATACACACGCACCTGACATGATACACATGCACCTGACATGATATACACGCACCAGCATGATACACATGCACCTGACATGATACACACGCACCTGACATGATACACACGCACCTGACATGATACACACGCACCGGACATGATATACACGCACCAGCATGATACACCTGCCCCTGACATGATACACATGCACTTGAAATGATACACATGCACCTGACATGATACACATGCACTTGACATGATACACATGCAGCAGCATGATACACATGCACCTGACATGATACACATGCACTTGACATGATACACATGCACCTGACATCATACACATGCACTTGACATGATACGTATGCACCAGCATGATACACACGCACCTGACATGATACACACGCACCTGACATGATACACATGCACCTGACATGATACACATGCACCTGACACGATACACACGCACCTGACATGATATACACGCACCAGCATGATACACATGTACCAGCAAGATACACATGCACTTGACATGATACATATGCACCTGACATGATACACATGCACTTGACATGATACACATGCAGCAGCATGATACACATGCAGCAGCATGATACACATGCAGCAGCATGATACACATGCACCTGACATGATACACATGCACTTGACATGATAAAAATGCACCTGACATGATACACATGCACTTGACATGATACACACCCACCAGCATGATACACATGCACCTGACATGATACACACGCACCTGACACGATACACACGCACCAGCATGATTCACACGCACCTGACATGATACACACGCACCTGACATGATATACACGCACCAGCATGATACACATGCACCTGACATGATACACATGCACTTGACATGATACACATGCACCTGACATGATACACATGCACTTGACATTATACACATGCAGCAGCATGATACACATGCACCGGACATGATACACAGGCACTTGACATGATACACATGCACCAGCATGATACACATGCACTTGACATGATACACATGCACCAGCATGATACACATACACCGGCATTATACACATGCACCGGCATGATACACATGCACCTGACATGATACACATGCGCCTGACATGATACACATGCACCTGACATGGTACACATGCACTTGACATGATACACATGCACCCGACATGATACACATGCACCTGACATGATACACATGCACCTGACATGATACATATGCACCAGCATGATACGCACCTGACAGGATACACACGCACCTGACTTGATATACACGCACCAGCATGATACACATGCACCTGACATGATACACACGCACCTGACTTGATATACACACACCAGCATGATACACATGCACCTGACATGATACACACGCACCCGACATGATACACATGCACCTGACATGATACACATGCACTTGACATGATACACATGCACCTGACATGATACACATGCACTTGACATGATACACATGCACCAGCATGATACACACGCACCTGACATGATACACACGCACCTGACATGATACACACGCACCAGCATGATACACACGCACCTGACATGATACACATGCACCTGACATGATATACACGCACCAGCATGATACACATGCACCTGACATGATACACACGCACCTGACATGATACACACGCACCTGACATGATACACACGCACCGGACATGATATACACGCACCAGCATGATACACCTGCCCCTGACATGATACACATGCACTTGAAATGATACACATGCACCTGACATGATACACATGCACTTGACATGATACACATGCAGCAGCATGATACACATGCACCTGACATGATACACATGCACTTGACATGATACACATGCACCTGACATCATACACATGCACTTGACATGATACGTATGCACCAGCATGATACACACGCACCTGACATGATACACACGCACCTGACATGATACACATGCACCTGACATGATACACATGCACCTGACACGATACACACGCACCTGACATGATATACACGCACCAGCATGATACACATGTACCAGCAAGATACACATGCACTTGACATGATACATATGCACCTGACATGATACACATGCACTTGACATGATACACATGCAGCAGCATGATACACATGCAGCAGCATGATACACATGCAGCAGCATGATACACATGCACCTGACATGATACACATGCACTTGACATGATAAAAATGCACCTGACATGATACACATGCACTTGACATGATACACACCCACCAGCATGATACACATGCACCTGACATGATACACACGCACCTGACACGATACACACGCACCAGCATGATTCACACGCACCTGACATGATACACACGCACCTGACATGATATACACGCACCAGCATGATACACATGCACCTGACATGATACACATGCACTTGACATGATACACATGCACCTGACATGATACACATGCACTTGACATTATACACATGCAGCAGCATGATACACATGCACCGGACATGATACACAGGCACTTGACATGATACACATGCACCAGCATGATACACATGCACTTGACATGATACACATGCACCAGCATGATACACATACACCGGCATTATACACATGCACCGGCATGATACACATGCACCTGACATGATACACATGCGCCTGACATGATACACATGCACCTGACATGGTACACATGCACTTGACATGATACACATGCACCCGACATGATACACATGCACCTGACATGATACACATGCACCTGACATGATACATATGCACCAGCATGATACGCACCTGACAGGATACACACGCACCTGACTTGATATACACGCACCAGCATGATACACATGCACCTGACATGATACACACGCACCTGACTTGATATACACACACCAGCATGATACACATGCACCTGACATGATACACACGCACCCGACATGATACACATGCACCTGACATGATACACATGCACCTGACATGATACACATGCACTTGACATGATACATATGCACCAGCATGATACACATGCACCTGACATGATACACACGCACCTGACATGATACACACGCACCAGCATGATACACATGCACCTGACATGATACACACGCACCTGACATGATACACATGCACCAGCATGATACACACACACCTGACATGATACACATGCACCTGACATGATAAACACGCACCAGCATGATACACATGCACCTGACATGATACACATGCACTTGACATGATACACATGCACCTGACATGATACACATGCACTTGACATGATACATATGCACCAGCATGATACACATGCACCTGACATGATACACACGCACCTGACATGATACACATGCACCTGACATGATACACATGCACTTGACATGATAAAGATGCAGCAGCACGATACACATGCACCTGACATGATCCACACGCACCTGACATGATATACATGCACTTGACATGATACACATGCAGCAGCCTGATACACATGCAGCAGCATGATACACATGCACCTGACATGATACACATGCACTTGACATGATACAGATGCAGCAGCATGATACACATGCAGCAGCATGATACACATGCACCTGACATGATACACATACACTTGACATGATACAGATGCAGCAGCATGATACACATGCACCTGACATGATCCACACGCACCTGACATGATACACACGCACCTGACATGATTCACACGCACCTGACATGATACACACGCACCTGACATGATATACACGCACCAGCATAATACACATGTACCAGCAAGATACACATGCACTTGACATGATACACATGCACTTGACATGATACACATGCAACAGCATGATACACATGCAGCAGCATGATACACATGCACCTGACATGATACACATGCACTTGACATGATACACATGCACCTATCATGATACACATGCACTTGACATGATACACATGCACCAGCATGATACACACGCACCTGACATGATACACACGCACCTGACATGATACACACGCACCAGCATGATACACACGCACCTGACATGATACACATGCACCTGACATGATATACACGCACCAGCATGATACCCATGCAACTGACATGATACACATGCACTTGACATGATACACATGCAGCAGCATGATACACATGCAGCAGCATGATACACATGCAGCAGCATGATACACATGCACCTGACATGATACACATGCACTTGACATGATACAAATGCACCTGACATGATACACATGCACTTGACATGATACACACCCACCAGCATGATACACATGCACCTGACATGATACACACGCACCTGACATGATACACACGCACCAGCATGATACACACGCACCTGACATGATACACACGCACCTGACATGATATAAACGCACCAGCATGATACACACGCACCTGACATGATACACACGCACCTGACATGATACACACGCACCAGCATGATACACACGCACCTGACATGATACACACGCACCTGACATGATATACACGCACCAGCATTTTACCCATGCACCTGACATGATACACATGCACCTGACATGATACACATGCACTTGACATGATACACATGCACCTGACATGATAAACATGCACTTGACATTATACACATGCAGCAGCATGATACACATGCACCTGACATGATACACATGCACTTGACATGATACACATGCACCTGACATGATACACATGCGCCTGACATGATACACATGCACCTGACATGGTACACATGCACTTGACATGATACACATGCACCCGACATGATACACATGCACCTGACATGATACACATGCACCTGAAATGATACATATGCACCAGCATGATACGCACCTGACATGATACACACGCACCTGACTTGATATACACGCACCAGCATGATACACATGCACCTGACATGATAAACACGCACCTGACTTGATATACACACACCAGCATGATACACATGCACCTGACATGATACACACGCACCTGACATGATACACATGCACCAGCATGATACACATGCACCTGACATGATACACATGCACTTGACATGATACACATGCAACAGCATGATACACATGCAGCAGCATGATACACATGCACCTGACATGATACACATGCACTTGACATGATACACATGCACCTGACATGATACACATGCACTTGACATGATACACATGCACCAGCATGATACACACGCACCTGACATGATACACACGCACCTGACATGATACACACGCACCAGCATGATACACAGGCACCTGACATGATACACATGCACCTGACATGATATACACGCACCAGCATGATACACATGCACCTGACATGATCCACACGCACCTGACATGATACACACGCACCTGACATGATACACACGCACCGGACATGATATACACGCACCAGCATGATACACCTGCCCCTGACATGATACACATGCACTTGAAATGATACACATGCACCTGACATGATACACATGCACTTGACATGATACACATGCAGCAGCATGATACACATGCACCTGACATGATACACATGCACTTGACATGATACACATGCACCTGACATCATACACATGCACTTGACATGATACGTATGCACCAGCATGATACACACGCACCTGACATGATACACACGCACCTGACATGATACACATGCACCTGACATGATACACATGCACCTGACACGATACACACGCACCTGACATGATATACACGCACCAGCATGATACACATGTACCAGCAAGATACACATGCACTTGACATGATACATATGCACCTGACATGATACACATGCACTTGACATGATACACATGCAGCAGCATGATACACATGCAGCAGCATGATACACATGCAGCAGCATGATACACATGCACCTGACATGATACACATGCACTTGACATGATAAAAATGCACCTGACATGATACACATGCACTTGACATGATACACACCCACCAGCATGATACACATGCACCTGACATGATACACATGCACCTGACATGATACACACGCACCAGCATGATTCACACGCACCTGACATGATACACACGCACCTGACATGATATACACGCACCAGCATGATACACATGCACCTGACATGATACACATGCACTTGACATGATACACATGCACCTGACATGATACACATGCACTTGACATTATACACATGCAGCAGCATGATACACATGCACCGGACATGATACACATGCACTTGACATGATACACATGCACCAGCATGATACACATGCACTTGACATGATACACATGCACCAGCATGATACACATACACCGGCATTATACACATGCACCGGCATGATACACATGCACCTGACATGATACACATGCGCCTGACATGATACACATGCACCTGACATGGTACACATGCACTTGACATGATACACATGCACCCGACATGATACACATGCACCTGACATGATACACATGCACCTGACATGATACATATGCACCAGCATGATACGCACCTGACAGGATACACACGCACCTGACTTGATATACATGCACCAGCATGATACACATGCACCTGACATGATACACACGCACCTGACTTGATATACACACACCAGCATGATACACATGCACCTGACATGATACACACGCACCTGACATGATACACATGCACCAGCATGATACACATGCACCTGACATGATACACATGCGCCTGACATGATACACATGCACCTGACATGATACACATGCACTTGACATGATACACATGCACCTGACATGATACACATGCACTTGACATGATACATATGCACCAGCATGATACACATGCACCTGACATGATACACATGCGCCTGACATGATACACATGCACCTGACATGATACACATGCACTTGACATGATACACATGCACCTGACATGATACACATGCACCTGACATGATAAACACGCACCAGCATGATACACATGCACCTGACATGATACACATGCACTTGACATGATACACATGCACCTGACATGATACACATGCACTTGACATGATACAGATGCAGCAGCATGATACACATGCACCTGACATGATACACATGCACTTGACATGATACACATGCACCTGACATGATACACATGCACTTGACATGATAAAGATGCAGCAGCACGATACACATGCACCTGACATGATCCACACGCACCTGACATGATACACACGCACCTGACATGATACACACGCACCTGACATGATACACACGCACCTGACATAATACACACGCACCTGACATGATATACACGCACCAGCATGATACACATGTACCAGCAAGATACACATGCACTTGACATGATACACATGCACCTGACATGATATACATGCACTTGACATGTTACACATGCAGCAGCCTGATACACATGCAGCAGCATGATACACATGCACCTGACATGATACACATGCACTTGACATGATACAGATGCAGCAGCATGATACACATGCAGCAGCATGATACACATGCACCTGACATGATACACATACACTTGACATGATACAGATGCAGCAGCATGATACACATGCACCTGACATGATCCACACGCACCTGACATGATACACACGCACCTGACATGATTCACACGCACCTGACATGATACACACGCACCTGACATGATATACACGCACCAGCATAATACACATGTACCAGCAAGATACACATGCACTTGACATGATACACATGCACTTGACATGATACACATGCAACAGCATGATACACATGCAGCAGCATGATACACATGCACCTGACATGATACACATGCACTTGACATGATACACATGCACCTATCATGATACACATGCACTTGACATGATACACATGCACCAGCATGATACACACGCACCTGACATGATACACACGCACCTGACATGATACACACGCACCAGCATGATACACACGCACCTGACATGATACACATGCACCTGACATGATATACACGCACCAGCATGATACCCATGCACCTGACATGATACACATGCACTTGACATGATACACATGCAGCAGCATGATACACATGCAGCAGCATGATACACATGCAGCAGCATGATACACATGCACCTGACATGATACACATGCACTTGACATGATACAAATGCACCTGACATGATACACATGCACTTGACATGATACACACCCACCAGCATGATACACATGCACCTGACATGATACACACGCACCTGACATGATACACACGCACCAGCATGATACACACGCACCTGACATGATACACACGCACCTGACATGATATACACGCACCAGCATGATACACACGCACCTGACATGATACACACGCACCTGACATGATACACACGCACCAGCATGATACACACGCACCTGACATGATACACACGCACCTGACATGATATACACGCACCAGCATTTTACCCATGCACCTGACATGATACACATGCACCTGACATGATACACATGCACTTGACATGATACACATGCACCTGACATGATAAACATGCACTTGACATTATACACATGCAGCAGCATGATACACATGCACCTGACATGATA
The DNA here is from genome assembly GCF_018167655.1 of Microtus oregoni. NCBI lineage: Eukaryota > Metazoa > Chordata > Mammalia > Rodentia > Cricetidae > Microtus > Microtus oregoni. The sequence goes on along the minus strand of NW_024544843.1, from coordinate 39,607 downwards.
CACATGCACTTGACATGATACACATGCACCTGACATGATACACATGCGCCTGACATGATACACATGCACCTGACATGGTACACATGCACTTGACATGATACACATGCACCCGACATGATACACATGCACCTGACATGATACACATGCACCTGAAATGATACATATGCACCAGCATGATACGCACCTGACATGATACACACGCACCTGACTTGATATACACGCACCAGCATGATACACATGCACCTAACATGATAAACACGCACCTGACTTGATATACACACACCAGCATGATACACATGCACCTGACATGATACACACGCACCTGACATGATACACATGCACCAGCATGATACACATGCACCTGACATGATACACATGCACTTGACATGATACACATGCAACAGCATGATACACATGCAGCAGCATGATACACATGCACCTGACATGATACACATGCACTTGACATGATACACATGCACCTGACATGATACACATGCACTTGACATGATACACATGCACCAGCATGATACACACGCACCTGACATGATACACACGCACCTGACATGATACACACGCACCAGCATGATACACAGGCACCTGACATGATACACATGCACCTGACATGATATACACGCACCAGCATGATACACATGCACCTGACATGATACACACGCACCTGACATGATACACACGCACCTGACATGATACACACCCACCAGCATGATACACATGCACCTGACATGATACACACGCACCTGACATGATACACACGCACCAGCATGATACACACGCACCTGACATGATACACACGCACCTGACATGATATACACGCAACAGCATGATACACACGCACCTGACATGATACACACGCACCTGACATGATACACACGCACCAGCATGATACACACGCACCTGACATGATACACACGCACCTGACATGATATACACGCACCAGCATTTTACCCATGCACCTGACATGATACACATGCACCTGACATGATACACATGCACTTGACATGATACACATGCACCTGACATGATAAACATGCACTTGACATTATACACATGCAGCAGCATGATACACATGCACCTGACATGATACACATGCACTTGACATGATACACATGCACCTGACATGATACACATGCGCCTGACATGATACACATGCACCTGACATGGTACACATGCACTTGACATGATACACATGCACCCGACATGATACACATGCACCTGACATGATACACATGCACCTGAAATGATACATATGCACCAGCATGATACGCACCTGACATGATACACACGCACCTGACTTGATATACACGCACCAGCATGATACACATGCACCTGACATGATACACACGCACCTGACTTGATATACACACACCAGCATGATACACATGCACCTGACATGATACACACGCACCTGACATGATACACATGCACCAGCATGATACACATGCACCTGACATGATACACATGCGCCTGACATGATAAACATGCACCTGACATGATACACATGCACCTGACATGATACACACGCCCCTGACTTGATATAAACACACCAGCATGATACACATGCACCTGACATGATACACACGCACCTGACATGATACACATGCACCAGCATGATACACATGCACCTGACATGATACACATGTGCCTGACATGAGACACATGCACCTGACATGATACACATGCACTTGACATGATACACATGCACCCGACATGATACACACGCACCTGACATGATAAACACGCACCAGCATGATACACATGCACCTGACATGATACACGTGCACTTGACATGATACACATGCACCTGACATGATACACATACACTTGACATGATACAGATGCAGCAGCATGATACACATGCACCTGACATGATCCACACGCACCTGACATGATACACACGCACCTGACATGATTCACACGCACCTGACATGATACACACGCACCTGACATGATATACACGCTCCAGCATAATACACATGTACCAGCAAGATACACATGCACTTGACATGATACACATGCACTTGACATGATACACATGCAACAGCATGATACACATGCAGCAGCATGATACACATGCACCTGACATGATACACATGCACTTGACATGATACACATGCACCTGACATGATACACATGCACTTGACATGATACACATGCACCAGCATGATACACACGCACCTGACATGATACACACGCACCTGACATGATACACACGCACCAGCATGATACACACGCACCTGACATGATACACATGCACCTGACATGATATACACGCACCAGCATGATACACATGCACCTGACATGATACACACGCACCTGACATGATACACACGCACCTGACATGATACACACGCACCGGACATGATATACACGCACCAGCATGATACACCTGCCCCTGACATGATACACATGCACTTGAAATGATACACATGCACCTGACATGATACACATGCACTTGACATGATACACATGCAGCAGCATGATACACATGCACCTGACATGATACACATGCACTTGACATGATACACATGCACCTGACATCATACACATGCACTTGACATGATACGTATGCACCAGCATGATACACACGCACCTGACATGATACACACGCACCTGACATGATACACATGCACCTGACATGATACACATGCACCTGACACGATACACACGCACCTGACATGATATACACGCACCAGCATGATACACATGTACCAGCAAGATACACATGCACTTGACATGATACATATGCACCTGACATGATACACATGCACTTGACATGATACACATGCAGCAGCATGATACACATGCAGCAGCATGATACACATGCAGCAGCATGATACACATGCACCTGACATGATACACATGCACTTGACATGATAAAAATGCACCTGACATGATACACATGCACTTCACATGATACACACCCACCAGCATGATACACATGCACCTGACATGATACACACGCACCTGACACGATACACACGCACCAGCATGATTCACACGCACCTGACATGATACACACGCACCTGACATGATATACACGCACCAGCATGATACACATGCACCTGACATGATACACATGCACTTGACATGATACACATGCACCTGACATGATACACATGCACTTGACATTATACACATGCAGCAGCATGATACACATGCACCGGACATGATACACAGGCACTTGACATGATACACATGCACCAGCATGATACACATGCACTTGACATGATACACATGCACCAGCATGATACACATACACCGGCATTATACACATGCACCGGCATGATACACATGCACCTGACATGATACACATGCGCCTGACATGATACACATGCACCTGACATGGTACACATGCACTTGACATGATACACATGCACCCGACATGATACACATGCACCTGACATGATACACATGCACCTGACATGATACATATGCACCAGCATGATACGCACCTGACAGGATACACACGCACCTGACTTGATATACACGCACCAGCATGATACACATGCACCTGACATGATACACACGCACCTGACTTGATATACACACACCAGCATGATACACATGCACCTGACATGATACACACGCACCCGACATGATACACATGCACCTGACATGATACACATGCACTTGACATGATACACATGCACCTGACATGATACACATGCACTTGACATGATACACATGCACCAGCATGATACACACGCACCTGACATGATACACACGCACCTGACATGATACACACGCACCAGCATGATACACACGCACCTGACATGATACACATGCACCTGACATGATATACACGCACCAGCATGATACACATGCACCTGACATGATACACACGCACCTGACATGATACACACGCACCTGACATGATACACACGCACCGGACATGATATACACGCACCAGCATGATACACCTGCCCCTGACATGATACACATGCACTTGAAATGATACACATGCACCTGACATGATACACATGCACTTGACATGATACACATGCAGCAGCATGATACACATGCACCTGACATGATACACATGCACTTGACATGATACACATGCACCTGACATCATACACATGCACTTGACATGATACGTATGCACCAGCATGATACACACGCACCTGACATGATACACACGCACCTGACATGATACACATGCACCTGACATGATACACATGCACCTGACACGATACACACGCACCTGACATGATATACACGCACCAGCATGATACACATGTACCAGCAAGATACACATGCACTTGACATGATACATATGCACCTGACATGATACACATGCACTTGACATGATACACATGCAGCAGCATGATACACATGCAGCAGCATGATACACATGCAGCAGCATGATACACATGCACCTGACATGATACACATGCACTTGACATGATAAAAATGCACCTGACATGATACACATGCACTTGACATGATACACACCCACCAGCATGATACACATGCACCTGACATGATACACACGCACCTGACACGATACACACGCACCAGCATGATTCACACGCACCTGACATGATACACACGCACCTGACATGATATACACGCACCAGCATGATACACATGCACCTGACATGATACACATGCACTTGACATGATACACATGCACCTGACATGATACACATGCACTTGACATTATACACATGCAGCAGCATGATACACATGCACCGGACATGATACACAGGCACTTGACATGATACACATGCACCAGCATGATACACATGCACTTGACATGATACACATGCACCAGCATGATACACATACACCGGCATTATACACATGCACCGGCATGATACACATGCACCTGACATGATACACATGCGCCTGACATGATACACATGCACCTGACATGGTACACATGCACTTGACATGATACACATGCACCCGACATGATACACATGCACCTGACATGATACACATGCACCTGACATGATACATATGCACCAGCATGATACGCACCTGACAGGATACACACGCACCTGACTTGATATACACGCACCAGCATGATACACATGCACCTGACATGATACACACGCACCTGACTTGATATACACACACCAGCATGATACACATGCACCTGACATGATACACACGCACCCGACATGATACACATGCACCTGACATGATACACATGCACCTGACATGATACACATGCACTTGACATGATACATATGCACCAGCATGATACACATGCACCTGACATGATACACACGCACCTGACATGATACACACGCACCAGCATGATACACATGCACCTGACATGATACACACGCACCTGACATGATACACATGCACCAGCATGATACACACACACCTGACATGATACACATGCACCTGACATGATAAACACGCACCAGCATGATACACATGCACCTGACATGATACACATGCACTTGACATGATACACATGCACCTGACATGATACACATGCACTTGACATGATACATATGCACCAGCATGATACACATGCACCTGACATGATACACACGCACCTGACATGATACACACTCACCAGCATGATACACACGCACCTGACATGATACACACGCACCTGACATAATACACACGCACCTGACATGATATACACGCACCAGCATGATACACATGTACCAGCAAGATACACATGCACTTGACATGATACACATGCACCTGACATGATATACATGCACTTGACATGATACACATGCAGCAGCCTGATACACATGCAGCAGCATGATACACATGCACCTGACATGATACACATGCACTTGACATGATACAGATGCAGCAGCATGATACACATGCAGCAGCATGATACACATGCACCTGACATGATACACATACACTTGACATGATACAGATGCAGCAGCATGATACACATGCACCTGACATGATCCACACGCACCTGACATGATACACACGCACCTGACATGATTCACACGCACCTGACATGATACACACGCACCTGACATGATATACACGCACCAGCATAATACACATGTACCAGCAAGATACACATGCACTTGACATGATACACATGCACTTGACATGATACACATGCAACAGCATGATACACATGCAGCAGCATGATACACATGCACCTGACATGATACACATGCACTTGACATGATACACATGCACCTATCATGATACACATGCACTTGACATGATACACATGCACCAGCATGATACACACGCACCTGACATGATACACACGCACCTGACATGATACACACGCACCAGCATGATACACACGCACCTGACATGATACACATGCACCTGACATGATATACACGCACCAGCATGATACCCATGCAACTGACATGATACACATGCACTTGACATGATACACATGCAGCAGCATGATACACATGCAGCAGCATGATACACATGCAGCAGCATGATACACATGCACCTGACATGATACACATGCACTTGACATGATACAAATGCACCTGACATGATACACATGCACTTGACATGATACACACCCACCAGCATGATACACATGCACCTGACATGATACACACGCACCTGACATGATACACACGCACCAGCATGATACACACGCACCTGACATGATACACACGCACCTGACATGATATAAACGCACCAGCATGATACACACGCACCTGACATGATACACACGCACCTGACATGATACACACGCACCAGCATGATACACACGCACCTGACATGATACACACGCACCTGACATGATATACACGCACCAGCATTTTACCCATGCACCTGACATGATACACATGCACCTGACATGATACACATGCACTTGACATGATACACATGCACCTGACATGATAAACATGCACTTGACATTATACACATGCAGCAGCATGATACACATGCACCTGACATGATACACATGCACTTGACATGATACACATGCACCTGACATGATACACATGCGCCTGACATGATACACATGCACCTGACATGGTACACATGCACTTGACATGATACACATGCACCCGACATGATACACATGCACCTGACATGATACACATGCACCTGAAATGATACATATGCACCAGCATGATACGCACCTGACATGATACACACGCACCTGACTTGATATACAGGCACCAGCATGATACACATGCACCTGACATGATAAACACGCACCTGACTTGATATACACACACCAGCATGATACACATGCACCTGACATGATACACACGCACCTGACATGATACACATGCACCAGCATGATACACATGCACCTGACATGATACACATGCACTTGACATGATACACATGCAACAGCATGATACACATGCAGCAGCATGATACACATGCACCTGACATGATACACATGCACTTGACATGATACACATGCACCTGACATGATACACATGCACTTGACATGATACACATGCACCAGCATGATACACACGCACCTGACATGATACACACGCACCTGACATGATACACACGCACCAGCATGATACACAGGCACCTGACATGATACACATGCACCTGACATGATATACACGCACCAGCATGATACACATGCACCTGACATGATCCACACGCACCTGACATGATACACACGCACCTGACATGATACACACGCACCGGACATGATATACACGCACCAGCATGATACACCTGCCCCTGACATGATACACATGCACTTGAAATGATACACATGCACCTGACATGATACACATGCACTTGACATGATACACATGCAGCAGCATGATACACATGCACCTGACATGATACACATGCACTTGACATGATACACATGCACCTGACATCATACACATGCACTTGACATGATACGTATGCACCAGCATGATACACACGCACCTGACATGATACACACGCACCTGACATGATACACATGCACCTGACATGATACACATGCACCTGACACGATACACACGCACCTGACATGATATACACGCACCAGCATGATACACATGTACCAGCAAGATACACATGCACTTGACATGATACATATGCACCTGACATGATACACATGCACTTGACATGATACACATGCAGCAGCATGATACACATGCAGCAGCATGATACACATGCAGCAGCATGATACACATGCACCTGACATGATACACATGCACTTGACATGATAAAAATGCACCTGACATGATACACATGCACTTGACATGATACACACCCACCAGCATGATACACATGCACCTGACATGATACACATGCACCTGACATGATACACACGCACCAGCATGATTCACACGCACCTGACATGATACACACGCACCTGACATGATATACACGCACCAGCATGATACACATGCACCTGACATGATACACATGCACTTGACATGATACACATGCACCTGACATGATACACATGCACTTGACATTATACACATGCAGCAGCATGATACACATGCACCGGACATGATACACATGCACTTGACATGATACACATGCACCAGCATGATACACATGCACTTGACATGATACACATGCACCAGCATGATACACATACACCGGCATTATACACATGCACCGGCATGATACACATGCACCTGACATGATACACATGCGCCTGACATGATACACATGCACCTGACATGGTACACATGCACTTGACATGATACACATGCACCCGACATGATACACATGCACCTGACATGATACACATGCACCTGACATGATACATATGCACCAGCATGATACGCACCTGACAGGATACACACGCACCTGACTTGATATACATGCACCAGCATGATACACATGCACCTGACATGATACACACGCACCTGACTTGATATACACACACCAGCATGATACACATGCACCTGACATGATACACACGCACCTGACATGATACACATGCACCAGCATGATACACATGCACCTGACATGATACACATGCGCCTGACATGATACACATGCACCTGACATGATACACATGCACTTGACATGATACACATGCACCTGACATGATACACATGCACTTGACATGATACATATGCACCAGCATGATACACATGCACCTGACATGATACACATGCGCCTGACATGATACACATGCACCTGACATGATACACATGCACTTGACATGATACACATGCACCTGACATGATACACATGCACCTGACATGATAAACACGCACCAGCATGATACACATGCACCTGACATGATACACATGCACTTGACATGATACACATGCACCTGACATGATACACATGCACTTGACATGATACAGATGCAGCAGCATGATACACATGCACCTGACATGATACACATGCACTTGACATGATACACATGCACCTGACATGATACACATGCACTTGACATGATAAAGATGCAGCAGCACGATACACATGCACCTGACATGATCCACACGCACCTGACATGATACACACGCACCTGACATGATACACACGCACCTGACATGATACACACGCACCTGACATAATACACACGCACCTGACATGATATACACGCACCAGCATGATACACATGTACCAGCAAGATACACATGCACTTGACATGATACACATGCACCTGACATGATATACATGCACTTGACATGTTACACATGCAGCAGCCTGATACACATGCAGCAGCATGATACACATGCACCTGACATGATACACATGCACTTGACATGATACAGATGCAGCAGCATGATACACATGCAGCAGCATGATACACATGCACCTGACATGATACACATACACTTGACATGATACAGATGCAGCAGCATGATACACATGCACCTGACATGATCCACACGCACCTGACATGATACACACGCACCTGACATGATTCACACGCACCTGACATGATACACACGCACCTGACATGATATACACGCACCAGCATAATACACATGTACCAGCAAGATACACATGCACTTGACATGATACACATGCACTTGACATGATACACATGCAACAGCATGATACACATGCAGCAGCATGATACACATGCACCTGACATGATACACATGCACTTGACATGATACACATGCACCTATCATGATACACATGCACTTGACATGATACACATGCACCAGCATGATACACACGCACCTGACATGATACACACGCACCTGACATGATACACACGCACCAGCATGATACACACGCACCTGACATGATACACATGCACCTGACATGATATACACGCACCAGCATGATACCCATGCACCTGACATGATACACATGCACTTGACATGATACATATGCAGCAGCATGATACACATGCAGCAGCATGATACACATGCAGCAGCATGATACACATGCACCTGACATGATACACATGCACTTGACATGATACAAATGCACCTGACATGATACACATGCACTTGACATGATACACACCCACCAGCATGATACACATGCACCTGACATGATACACACGCACCTGACATGATACACACGCACCTGACATGATATACACGCACCAGCATTTTACCCATGCACCTGACATGATACACATGCACCTGACATGATACACATGCACTTGACATGATACACATGCACCTGACATGATAAACATGCACTTGACATTATACACATGCAGCAGCATGATACACATGCACCTGACATGATACACATGCACTTGACATGATACACATGCACCTGACATGATACACATGCGCCTGACATGATACACATGCACCTGACATGGTACACATGCACTTGACATGATACACATGCACCCGACATGATACACATGCACCTGACATGATACACATGCACCTGAAATGATACATATGCACCAGCATGATACGCACCTGACATGATACACACGCACCTGACTTGATATACACGCACCAGCATGATACACATGCACCTAACATGATAAACACGCACCTGACTTGATATACACACACCAGCATGATACACATGCACCTGACATGATACACACGCACCTGACATGATACACATGCACCAGCATGATACACATGCACCTGACATGATACACATGCACTTGACATGATACACATGCAACAGCATGATACACATGCAGCAGCATGATACACATGCACCTGACATGATACACATGCACTTGACATGATACACATGCACCTGACATGATACACATGCACTTGACATGATACACATGCACCAGCATGATACACACGCACCTGACATGATACACACGCACCTGACATGATACACACGCACCAGCATGATACACAGGCACCTGACATGATACACATGCACCTGACATGATATACACGCACCAGCATGATACACATGCACCTGACATGATACACACGCACCTGACATGATACACACGCACCTGACATGATACACACGCACCGGACATGATATACACGCACCAGCATGATACACCTGCCCCTGACATGATACACATGCACTTGAAATGATACACATGCACCTGACATGATACACATGCACTTGACATGATACACATGCAGCAGCATGATACACATGCACCTGACATGATACACATGCACTTGACATGATACACATGCACCTGACATCATACACATGCACTTGACATGATACGTATGCACCAGCATGATACACACGCACCTGACATGATACACACGCACCTGACATGATACACATGCACCTGACATGATACACATGCACCTGACACGATACACACGCACCTGACATGATATACACGCACCAGCATGATACACATGTACCAGCAAGATACACATGCACTTGACATGATACATATGCACCTGACATGATACACATGCACTTGACATGATACACATGCAGCAGCATGATACACATGCACCTGACATGATACACATGCACTTGACATGATAAAAATGCACCTGACATGATACACATGCACTTGACATGATACACACCCACCAGCATGATACACATGCACCTGACATGATACACATGCACCTGACATGATACACACGCACCAGCATGATTCACACGCACCTGACATGATACACACGCACCTGACATGATATACACGCACCAGCATGATACACATGCACCTGACATGATACACATGCACTTGACATGATACACATGCACCTGACATGATACACATGCACTTGACATTATACACATGCAGCAGCATGATACACATGCACCGGACATGATACACATGCACTTGACATGATACACATGCACCAGCATGATACACATGCACTTGACATGATACACATGCACCAGCATGATACACATACACCGGCATTATACACATGCACCGGCATGATACACATGCACCTGACATGATACACATGCGCCTGACATGATACACATGCACCTGACATGGTACACATGCACTTGACATGATACACATGCACCCGACATGATACACATGCACCTGACATGATACACATGCACCTGACATGATACATATGCACCAGCATGTTACGCACCTGACAGGATACACACGCACCTGACTTGATATACATGCACCAGCATGATACACATGCACCTGACATGATACACACGCACCTGACTTGATATACACACACCAGCATGATACACATGCACCTGACATGATACACACGCACCTGACATGATACACATGCACCAGCATGATACACATGCACCTGACATGATACACATGCGCCTGACATGATACACATGCACCTGACATGATACACATGCACTTGACATGATACACATGCACCTGACATGATACACATGCACTTGACATGATACATATGCACCAGCATGATACACATGCACCTGACATGATACACATGCGCCTGACATGATACACATGCACCTGACATGATACACATGCACTTGACATGATACACATGCACCTGACATGATACACATGCACCTGACATGATAAACACGCACCAGCATGATACACATGCACCTGACATGATACACATGCACTTGACATGATACACATGCACCTGACATGATACACATGCACTTGACATGATACAGATGCAGCAGCATGATACACATGCACCTGACATGATACACATGCACTTGACATGATACACATGCACCTGACATGATACACATGCACTTGACATGATAAAGATGCAGCAGCACGATACACATGCACCTGACATGATCCACACGCACCTGACATGATACACACGCACCTGACATGATACACACGCACCTGACATGATACACACGCACCTGACATAATACACACGCACCTGACATGATATACACGCACCAGCATGATACACATGTACCAGCAAGATACACATGCACTTGACATGATACACACGCACCTGACATGATTCACACGCACCTGACATGATACAAACGCACCTGACATGATATACACGCACCAGCATAATACACATGTACCAGCAAGATACACATGCACTTGACATGATACACATGCACTTGACATGATACACATGCAACAGCATGATACACATGCAGCAGCATGATACACATGCACCTGACATGATACACATGCACTTGACATGATACACATGCACCTGACATGATACACATGCACTTGACATGATACACATGCACCAGCATGATACACACGCACCTGACATGATACACACGCACCTGACATGATACACACGCACCAGCATGATACACAGGCACCTGACATGATACACATGCACCTGACATGATATACACGCACCAGCATGATACACATGCACCTGACATGATACACACGCACCTGACATGATACACACGCACCTGACATGATACACACGCAGCGGACATGATATACACGCACCAGCATGATACACCTGCCCCTGACATGATACACATGCACTTGAAATGATACACATGCACCTGACATGATACACATGCACTTGACATGATACACATGCAGCAGCATGATACACATGCACCTGACATGATACACATGCACTTGACATGATACACATGCACCTGACATCATACACATGCACTTGACATGATACGTATGCACCAGCATGATACACACGCACCTGACATGATACACACGCACCTGACATGATACACATGCACCTGACATGATACACATGCACCTGACACGATACACACGCACCTGACATGATATACACGCACCAGCATGATACACATGTACCAGCAAGATACACATGCACTTGACATGATACATATGCACCTGACATGATACACATGCACTTGACATGATACACATGCAGCAGCATGATACACATGCAGCAGCATGATACACATGCAGCAGCATGATACACATGCACCTGACATGATACACATGCACTTGACATGATAAAAATGCACCTGACATGATACACATGCACTTGACATGATACACACCCACCAGCATGATACACATGCACCTGACATGATACACATGCACCTGACATGATACACACGCACCAGCATGATTCACACGCACCTGACATGATACACACGCACCTGACATGATATACACGCACCAGGATGATACACATGCACCTGACATGATACACATGCACTTGACATGATACACATGCACCTGACATGATACACATGCACTTGACATTATACACATGCAGCAGCATGATACACATGCACCGGACATGATACACATGCACTTGACATGATACACATGCACCAGCATGATACACATGCACTTGACATGATACACATGCACCAGCATGATACACATACACCGGCATTATACACATGCACCGGCATGATACACATGCACCTGACATGATACACATGCGCCTGACATGATACACATGCACCTGACATGGTACACATGCACTTGACATGATACACATGCACCCGACATGATACACATGCACCTGACATGATACACATGCACCTGACATGATACATATGCACCAGCATGATACGCACCTGACAGGATACACACGCACCTGACTTGATATACACGCACCAGCATGATACACATGCACCTGACATGATACACACGCACCTGACATGATACACATGCACCAGCATGATACACATGCACCTGACATGATACACATGCGCCTGACATGATACACATGCACCTGACATGATACACATGCACTTGACATGATACACATGCACCTGACATGATACACATGCACTTGACATGATACATATGCACCAGCATGATACACATGCACCTGACATGATACACATGCGCCTGACATGATACACATGCACCTGACATGATACACATGCACTTGACATGATACACATGCACCTGACATGATACACATGCACTTGACATGATACACATGCACCCGACATGATACACATGCACCTGACATGATACACATGCACTTGACATGATACATATGCACCAGCATGATACACATGCACATGACATGATACACACGCACCTGACATGATACACACGCACCAGCATGATACACACGCACCTGACATGATACACACGCACCTGACATGATACACATGCACCAGCATGATACACATGCACATGACATGATACACACGCACCTGACATGATACACACGCACCAGCATGATACACATGCGCCTGACATGATACACATGCACCTGACATGATACACATGCACTTGACATGATACACATGCACCTGATATGATACACATGCGCCTGACATGATACACATGCACCTGACATGATACACATGCACTTGACATGATACACATGCACCTGACATGATACACATGCACTTGACATGATACACATGCACCTGACATGATACACATGCACTTGACATGATACAGATGCAGCAGCATGATACACATGCACCTGACATGATACACATGCACTTGACATGATACACATGCACCTGACATGATACACATGCACTTGACATGATAAAGATGCAGCAGCACGATACACATGCACCTGACATGATCCACACGCACCTGACATGATACACACGCACCTGACATGATACACACGCACCTGACATGATACACACGCACCTGACATAATACACACGCACCTGACATGATATACACGCACCAGCATGATACACATGTACCAGCAAGATACACATGCACTTGACATGATACACATGCACCTGACATGATATACATGCACTTGACATGATACACATGCAGCAGCATGATACACATGCAGCAGCATGATACACATGCACCTGACATGATACACATGCACTTGACATGATACACATGCACCTGACATGATACACATGCACTTGACATGATACACATGCACCAGCATGATACACATGCACCTGACATGATACACATGCACCAGCATGATACACCTGCCCCTGACATGATACACATGCACTTGACATGATACACATGCACCTGACATGATACACATGCACTTGACATGATATACATGCAGCAGCATGATACACATGCACCTGACATGATACACATGCACTTGACATGATACACATGCACCTGACATCATACACATGCACTTGACATGATACGTATGCACCAGCATGATACACACGCACCTGACATGATACACACGCACCTGACATGATACACATGCACCTGACATGATACACACGCACCTGACACGATACACACGCACCTGACATGATATACACGCACCAGCATGATACACATGTACCAGCAAGATACACATGCACTTGACATGATACACATGCACTTGACATGATACACATGCAGCAGCATGATACACATGCAGCAGCATGATACACATGCACCTGACATGATACACACGCACCTGACATGACACACACGCACCAGAATGATACACATGCACCTGACATGATACACATGCGCCTGACATGATACACATGCACCTGACATGGTACACATGCACTTGACATGATACACATGCACCCGACATGATACACATGCACCTGACATGATACACATGCACCTGAAATGATACATATGCACCAGCATGATACGCACCTGACATGATACACACGCACCTGACTTGATATACACGCACCAGCATGATACACATGCACCTGACATGATACACACGCACCTGACTTGATATACACACACCAGCATGATACACATGCACCTGACATGATACACACGCACCTGACATGATACACATGCACCAGCATGATACACATGCACCTGACATGATACACATGCGCCTGACATGATAAACATGCACCTGACATGATACACATGCACCTGACATGATACACACGCACCTGACTTGATATAAACACACCAGCATGATACACATGCACCTGACATGATACACACGCACCTGACATGATACACATGCACCAGCATGATACACATGCACCTGATATGATACACATGTGCCTGACATGATACACATGCACCTGACATGATACACATGCACTTGACATGATACACATGCACCCGACATGATACACATGCACCTGACATGATACACACGCACCTGACATGATAAACACGCACCAGCATGATACACATGCACCTGACATGATACACATGCACTTGACATGATACACATGCACCTGACATGATACACATACACTTGACATGATACAGATGCAGCAGCATGATACACATGCACCTGACATGATCCACACGCACCTGACATGATACACACGCACCTGACATGATTCACACGCACCTGACATGATACACACGCACCTGACATGATATACACGCACCAGCATGATACACATGTACCAGCAAGATACACATGCATTTGACATGATACACATGCACTTGACATGATACAAATGCAACAGCATGATACACATGCAGCAGCATGATACACATGCACCTGACATGATACACAGGCACCTGACATGATACACATGCACCTGACATGATACACATGCACTTACATGATACAGATGCAGCAGCATGATACACATGCACCTGACATGATCCACATGCACCTGACATGATACACATGCACCTGACATGATACACATGCACTTGACATGATACAGATGCAGCAGCATGATACACATGCACCTGACATGATCCACACGCACCTGACATGATACACACGCACCTGACATGATACACACGCACCTGACATGATACACACGCACCTGACATGATATACACGCACCAGCATGATACACATGTACCAGCAAGATACACATGCACTTGACATGATACACATGCACCTGACATGATACACATGCACTTGACATGATACACATGCAGCAGCATGATACACATGCAGCAGCATGATACACATGCAGCAGCATGATACACATGCACCTGACATGATACACATGCACTTGACATGATACACATGCACCTGACATGATACACATGCACTTGACATGATACACATGCACCAGCATGATACACATGCACCTGACATGATACACACGCACCTGACATGATACACACGCACCAGCATGATACACACGCACCTGACATGATACACACGCACCTGACATGATATACCCGCACCAGCATTATACACATGCACCTGACATGATACACACGCACCTGACATGATACACACGCACCTGACATGATACACACGCACCTGACATGATATACACGCACCAGCATGATACACCTCCCCCTGACATGATACACATGCACTTGACATGATACATATGCACCTAACATGATACAAATGCACTTGACATGATACACATGCAGCAGCATGGTACACATACACCTGACATGATACACACGCACCTGACATGATATACACGCACCAGCATGATACCCATGCACCTGACATGATACACATGCACCTGACATGATACACATGCGCCTGACATGATACACATGCACCTGACATGATACACATGCACTTGACATGATACACATGCACCCGACATGATACACATGCACCTGACATGATACACATGCACCTGACATGATACATATGCACCAGCATGATACGCACCTGACATGATACACACGCACCTGACATGATACACACGGACCAGCATGATACACATGCACCTGACATGATACACACGCACCTGACATGATACACACGCACCAGCATGATACACACACACCTGACATGATACACATGCACCTGACATGATAAACACGCACCAGCATGATACACATGCACCTGACATGATACACATGCACTTGACATGATACACATGCACCTGACATGATACACATGCACTTGACATGATACAGATGCAGCAGCATGATACACATGCACCTGACATGATACACATGCACTTGACAAGATACACATGCACCTGACATGATACACATGCACTTGACATGATAAAGATGTAGCAGCATGATACACATGCACCTGACATGATCCACACGCACCTGACATGATCCACACGCACCTGACATGATACACACGCACCTGACATGATACACACGCACCTGACATGATATACACGCACCAGCATGTTACACATGTACCAGCAAGATACACATGCACTTGACATGATACACATGCACCTGACATGATACACATTCACTTGACATGATACACATGCAGCAGCATGATACACATGCAGCAGCATGATACACATGCAGCAGCATGATACACATGCACCTGACATGATACACATGCACTTGACATGATACATATGCGCCAGCATGATACACATGCACCTGACATGATACACACGCACCTGACATGATAAACACGCACCAGCATGATACACATGCACCTGACATGATACACATGCACTTGACATGATACACATGCACCTGACATGATACACATGCACTTGACATGATACAGATGCAGCAGCATGATACACATGCACCTGACATGATACACATGCACCTGACATGATACACATGCACCTGACATGATACACATGCACTTGACATGATACAGATGCAGCAGCATGATACACATGCACCTGACATGATCCACACGCACCTGACATGATACACATGCACCTGACATGATACACACGCACCTGACATGATACACACGCACCTGGCATGATATACACGCACCAGCATGATACACATGTACCAGCAAGATACACATGCAATTGACATGATACACATGCACCTGACATGATACACATGCACTTGACATGATACACATGCAGCAGCATGATACACATGCAGCAGCATGATACACATGCAGCAGCATGATACACATGCACCTGACATGATACACATGCACTTGACATGATACACATGCACCTGACATGATACACATGCACTTGACATGGTACACATGCACCAGCATGATACACACGCACCTGACATGATACACACGCACCTGACATGATACACACGCACCAGCATGATACACACGCACCTGACATGATACACACGCACCTGACATGATATACACGCACCAGCATGATACACATGCACCTGACATGATAAACACGCACCTGACATGATACACACGCACCTGACATGATACACACGCACCTGACATGATATACACGCACCAGCATGATACACCTGCCCCTGACATGATACACATGCACTTGAAATGATACACATGCACCTAACATGATACACATGCACTTGACATGATACACATGCAGCAGCATGGTACACATGCACCTGACATGATACACACGCACCTGACATGATATACACGCACCAGCATGATACCCATGCACCTGACATGATACACATGCACTTGACATGATACACATGCACCTGGCATGATACACAGGCATTTGACATGATACACATGCAGCAGCATGGTACACATGCACCTGACATGATACACATGCACTTGACTTGATACACATGCACCTGACATGATACACATGCACCTGACATGATACATACGCACCTGACATGATACACATGCACCTGACATGATACACACGCACCTGACATGATACACACGCACCTGACATGATACACACGCACCAGCATGATACACACGCACCTGACATGATACACACGCACCTGACATGATATACACGCACCAGCATGATACACATGCACCTGACATGATAAACACGCACCTGACATGATACACACGCACCTGACATGATACACACGCACCTGACATGATATACACGCACCAGCATGATACACCTGCCCCTGACATGATACACATGCACTTGAAATGATACACATGCACCTAACATGATACACATGCACTTGACATGATACACATGCAGCAGCATGGTACACATGCACCTGACATGATACACACGCACCTGACATGATATACACGCACCAGCATGATACCCATGCACCTGACATGATACACATGCACTTGACATGATACACATGCACCTGGCATGATACACAGGCATTTGACATGATACACATGCAGCAGCATGGTACACATGCACCTGACATGATACACATGCACTTGACTTGATACACATGCACCTGACATGATACACATGCACCTGACATGATACATACGCACCTGACATGATACACATGCACCTGACATGATACACACGCACCTGACATGATACACACGCACCTGACATGATACACACGCACCTGACATGATACACACGCACCTGACATGATATACACGCACCAGCATGATACACATGTACTAGCAAGATACACATGCACTTGACATGATACACATGCACCTGACATGATACACATGCACTTGACATGATACACATGCAGCAGCATGATACACATGCAGCAGCATGATACACATGCAGCAGCATGATACACATGCACCTGACATGATACACATGCACTTGACATGATACACATGCACCTGACATGATACACATGCACTTGACATGATACATATGCACCAGCATGATACACATGCACCTGACATGATACACACGCACCTGACATGATACACACGCACCAGCATGATACACACGCACCTGACATGATACACACCCAGCTGACATGATATACACGCACCAGCATGATACACATGCACCTGACATGATACACATGCACTTGACATGATACACATGCAGCAGCATGATACACATGCACCTGACATGATACACACGCACCTGACATGATACAGACGCACCTGACATGATACACACGCACCTGACATGATACACATGCACCTGACATGATATACACGCACCAGCATGATACACATGTACCAGCAAGATACACATGCACTTGACATGATACACATGCACCTGACATGATACACATGCACTTGACATGATACACATGCAGCAGCATGATACACATGCAGCAGCATGATACACATGCACCTGACATGATACACATGCACTTGACATGATACACATGCACCTGACATGATACACATACACCGGCATTATACACATGCACCGGCATGATACACATGCACCTGACATGATACACATGCGCCTGACATGATACACATGCACTTGACATGATACACATGCACCCGACATGATACACATGCACCTGACATGATACACATGCACCTGACATGATACATATGCACCAGCATGATACGCACCTGACATGATACACACGCACCTGACTTGATATACACGCACCAGCATGATACACATGCACCTGACATGATACACACGCACCTGACTTGATATACACACACCAGCATGATACACATGCACCTGACATGATACACACGCACCTGACATGATACACATGCACCAGCATGATACACATGCAATTGACATGATACACATGTGCCTGACATGATACACATGCACCTGACATGATACACATGCACCTGACATGATACACACGCACCTGACTTGATATACACACACCAGCATGATACACATGCACCTGACATGATACACACGCACCTGACATGATACACATGCACCAGCATGATACACATGCACCTGACATGATACACATGCGCCTGACATGATACACATGCACCTGCATGATACACATGAACTGGCATGATACACATACACTGGCATGATACACATGCACCGGCATGATACACATGCACCTGACATGATACACACGCACCAGCATGATACACACGAACCTGACATGATACACACGCACCTGACATGATATACACGCACCAGCATGATACACATGTACCAGCAAGATACACATGCACCTGACATGATACACATGCACCTGACATGATACACATGCACTTGACAACATACACAAGCAGCCTGATACACATGCAGCAGCATGATACACATGCAGCAGCATGATACACATGCACCTGACATGATACACACGCACCTGACATGATACATATGCACCTGACATGATACACATGCACTTGACATGATACATATGCACCAGCATGATACACACGCACCTGACATGATACACACGCACCTGACATGATATACATGCACCAGAATGATACACATGCACCTGACATGATACACATGCACCTGACATGATACACATGCACCTGACATGATACACACGCACCTGACATGATACACACGCACCAGCATGATACACACGCACCTGACATGATACACACGCACCTGACATGATATACACGCACCAGCATGATACACATGCACCTGACATGATACACATGCACTTGACATGATACACATGCACCTGACATGATACACATGCATTTGACATGATACACATGCAGCAGCATGATACACATGCACCTGACATGATACACATGCACTTGACTTGATACACATGCACCTGACATGATACACATGCACCTGACATGATACATATGCACCTGACATGATACACATGCACCTGACATGATACACACGCACCTGACATGATACACACGCACCTTACATGATACACACGCACCTGACATGATACACACGCACCTGACATGATATACACGCACCAGCATGATACACATGTACCAGCAAGATACACATGCACTTGACATGATACACATGCACCTGACATGATACACATGCACTTGACATGATACACATGCAGCAGCATGATACACATGCAGCAGCATGATACACATGCAGCAGCATGATACACATGCACCTGACATGATACACATGCACTTGACATGATACACATGCACCTGACATGATACACATGCACTTGACATGATACACATGCACCTGACATGATACACATGCACTTGACATGATACATATGCACCAGCATGATACACATGAACCTGACATGATACACACGCACCTGTCATGATACACATGCACCAGCATGATACACACACACCTGACATGATACACACGCACCTGACATGATACACACGCACCAGCATGATACACATGCACCTGACATGATACACATGCACTTGACATGATACACATGCACCAGCATGATACACATGCACTTGACATGATACACATGCACCAGCATGATACACATACACCGGCATTATACACATGCACCGGCATGATACACATGCACCTGACATGATACACATGCGCCTGACATGATACACATGCACCTGACATGATACACATGCACTTGACATGATACACATGCACCGGACATGATACACATGCACCTGACATGATACACATGCACCTGACATGATACATATGCACCAGCATGATACGCACCTGACATGATACACACGCACCTGACTTGATATACACGCACCAGCATGATACACATGCACCTGACATGATACACACGCACCTGACTTGATATACACACACCAGCATGATACACATGCACCTGACATGATACACACGCACCTGACATGATACACATGCACCAGCATGATACACATGCACCTGACATGATACACATGCGCCTGACATGATACACATGCACCTGACATGATACACATGCACTTGACATGATACACATGCACCCGACATGATACACATGCACCTGACATGATACACATGCACCTGACATGATACATATGCACCAGCATGATACGCACCTGACATGATACACACGCACCTGACTTGATATACACGCACCAGCATGATACACATGCACCTGACATGATACACACGCACCTGACTTGATATACACGCACCAGCATGATACACATGCACCTGACATGATACACACGCACCTGACATGATACACATGCACCAGCATGATACACATGCACCAGCATGATACACATGAACTGGCATGATACACATACACAGGCATGATATACATGCACCGGCATGATACACATGCACCTGACATGATTCACATGCACCAGCATGATACACATGCACCTGACATGATACACATGCACCAGCATGATACACATACACCAGCATGATAATACACATGCACCTGACATGCAGACACATATACATACACATGCACACAGTTCTGTGAACCATGACTAAAGGTGACAACTTTTGCCATGCTAGTTGCATCAAATTCTCAGAATGTGGTAAAACTAAACTATCTTATCAGGGGACGTAGAGACGCTGTTTGCCATTGCTGGATTAAGAACTCTCTTGTTACAGAAATGACCAATGAGTACTTTAAACAATATTATGTCAAATACTGATAATAGTTAGAAGAACAAACTATTTTAAGTTCTTTCTAGTAGTTTAGAAATACCACTCATAGAGTTGAAATGAAGTAAAAATCCACTCTATATTTTTAGTAAACTGTGTAAAGCACTAAACCTATGTTGTTTTTTTTTTTTTTACATATGTGCGGTATAATAATGTATGGTCTATAAATGCTCCTCTAATTTGACCCAGTTAATAAGCTTTGAGTATATAATATATCCAAACATTATGTGAAATGGCAATTAATTAGCTTCAATCACAAAAACATATAAAGTTTTGTGCAGTGACACCAGACACAGTAAATTCTTATTCTTTATTCTAACTTCAAAACATAAAGTGCTTGTAAAAAGTTCCATCATGTTTCTTTCTTCATATTAACACTCTTAAAATGAACAAAATACTTAGCCAGGTAGTGGTGGCGCACGCCTTTAATCCCAGCACTCGGGAGGCAGAGGCAGGCGGATCTCTGTGAGTTCGAGACCAGCCTGGTCTACAGAGTGAGTTCCAGGACATGAAGAGCTACATAGAAAAACCCTGTCTCGAAAAAATAAGAACAAAAGAAAAAAAGAACAAAATACCAGTAATGTTTTCTGGAAAGTTACTTTAGAAATTAAATGCCACTGCCTGGGCTTTCCATCAACAGACAAGTCAGAAACTCCAGAGAACTGCAGGCATTGGAGTCAGTTCAAGAAAAGAGGTCCAGGAAGGAGCGGCAGTTCCCACAAGCAGTGCTGGGTGTGTTTCCCGTGACTAGGGTACTTATAGGCTGTGAAGAGACAAACAGGTTGTATGTTCTCCTCAAAAGTGACCGGAAAACCATGCACTCAGAAAGCTATTCACTGTGTGTTCCCATGGCTGTGAGAGGGGAAAGGGGGCCACCCTGCCTTTGCTTCTACCACCCGTTTGCTAGCTCACTGCATTTGGACAGTGTGCCTGGAAGACTGTTCCCGATTCTGTGACTGTTTTGAGTTCACTAGCCCCATCATACTCATTACTGTTCTGGGAGAAAACCCTTAAAACTCTGAGGGAAAGAGGAGTCGAGTAGAAACAAGGAAAACAAAGAAAACCTCTGCTAAGCCAGGCTACCTATACATGGGACCAGAGAATGGGATGGAAGGTATATTTTTGCGATCCTTTGTGTGTCAATCTGAGGCCAGCTGCATAGCTCCCATGCTTTAAAATGTTTCAAGACAGGGTCTCATACTGAGGCTTGCCTGGAGCTTGCTTTGTAGCCCAGGCTGGCTTTGAACTCACGATCCTCCTGCTTCAGCCTCTCAAGTTCTCAGATTAGCAATGAGTATGACCAGGCTTGGTTTGCAATGTTACCCACATGGTTATTCAATCCATTAAATGTAGAGATGGACAGACACACTCAAAATACAATTATTTAACCATTACAAACACACAGAAATATGTATAAGAATAGATATTTGGCCACAGATACCAAGATTAAAGGATATAAGTAGTATAACTGAGAAGTGAAAACAAACATAGGTGAAAGAATTGAAGAACAGATATGGGATAGGAGGGAGATGAGAAGGAGAGATTTGAGTGTGGCGGGGTGTGAATAGGTGAGGTGGAGAACAAAAGAACAGGAAAGAGGTGCTCCGACTGGACTGCTGGGTTTCTCTTTGCTCAAGGCTTCAGTTATTCTCTGTGTTGTATGTGGGCTGTGCTCCAGCAAGGATTAACCTACTTGCCTCTGGTGGTCTCTTGACTCCCTGTGTGTAAAGCACCACCTGCATAACCTCCCCTTTCCCTTCCTCTCTGGAATTGGGCTCCTGGCTCCATTTTTTTCTGGGTTATTCCATGTGTCCTCAAATATGTGCCTGGTAGCATCAGTCCTCATAAAATGTGACTTCAAGTATTAACATAGAAATCCTTAAACTTACATGTGAGCTTACACTTTTTAATATTTCACCACAGAGCAGGCAACATGGGCAGATATAGAAAGGTCAACATCAAAAGGCAATATTTGACAAAGAAACTATTTCACCACTCAAAATGAATCAGCCTTCGAGTGAAGAAGGAAGCCATGATCTGGTGTTGGTGTTTCTTAAGGCACTTAAAATAGACATTTCAAAATTACAGCAGTATAAAATCCAACAATTTAGCATCTACTCTCTTGAAATAATGACCCAATTAAGACCTACCACTCATATACACAAAAAAGAAAGGAAGCCCAGAAATAAGAATAAGGTCTTCAGAATAACTTATTAATACCTGTTCCTCAAAAGGAGTTAGAAAACAAAGCTGGTAACAGTTCTACAGAGTAAAAACACATGCAGACATTTCTGAACCATAAAAGAAGCAAGGATAGTGATTGTAGACCCAGTTGAACCTTTACACTGGAGTGAGTCTCCAAGTGAGGGTTCTTTTCTTCAAAAGTAGTGAGATTATCAGCAAAGTTCTCTCTTCTTGGGAGGGATGGAGAGTGGTCAGGTGTTAACATTTCAGTTCCATGCACAATCAACCAACACAGGGACCAGATGCTGAAAGGATTCCAGCAGCCAGAACCCACAGCCCTCACTGCATGGCACAGAGGCTGTGTGGCAGAAACTCCTGCACGTAGGTAGCAGCTGCCTTGGAGAGGTAGGTCATTGTGCCAAATCTGCCACTGGGTGCGCTGTCATACAGAAGAGTACAGATGCCAGATGCAGGATCCTTTGCCAACATGACGTCATCTGCGCCAAGGGTTTTCTATTTGGTTTTAAAAGATGGGAAAACAGTGGGAAGAAAAGGTTACCAATCCTACCAAGCCAAACTCTGATGAATACACCTCAGAGCTTCCTTCCCATTGCCTATTCTTTGGCTGTATAAGCAGAGGGGGCTTAGGGTTATGAAGGATGGATATGAATTTCTACACATGGCATTTGCCACTAGACTCTAAATTATTTTAATTACTACTTAGAATTTTCTATTATAAAGCACTTTTGAAAATTAAATATCAATAATTGATTAAATGATTTATGTCTGTTAATAACAGAAATAATGTTAACACTTGGAGATAACCCAGTAGAACTACACCGGGACTTCCACCTTCTAGTACTGCTGATTTTGGCTTGTATTCCTCCATATAGTATTTGGTTCTATTTCTTTCTAAACCACCTGAATTCACAAACACTGTAGACATTCTAAATCTCAAGTCTATGTCTAAAATGGTTTATATTTTCTCATATATGGCCTGATAACATCCCAGAACACTTAAAACTAGGACTGTTTAGAAAATTTTGGATACTTTTGTCTTCTTTCACAGTGGGTAAGAGAAGGAAACATTTGTTGTATGTTCTGGGTATCATGTAGCCCAATCTTGTCTTGAACTCACTATGTAGCTGAGGCTGGCCTTGAACTGCCAATCCTCCTGCCTGCAACTCCCAGATGCTGTGACTGCAGTGTGCATCACATTAGGCAGCCTACCTGTTCTTGAAGGAACAAGTCATTGGCAATGTGTACTATTTTTTCCACAGCAATGATGCTTCCGATGCTATGAATTTCAATATCTGCCAGCATGGTAAGGACAAGGATAGCTTCAACCAGAAGCTGGCGGTACTCTGGTTGAGGTACACGATTCAGGACAGACTCCACATGGACAGAGAATTTAATCTCGCCTGGGGTCATCTGTGATAGAAAAAGTGAAAATCAATTTCTAGAAAACCTTTTCTTTGAAAAGCAGTAAAAAGTCCGGTAACTGCAGCCCTTTAATGAAATGGTGTAAATTGGCACAATCTGGTAATGTATAACAAGAGTCATAAAAGTATCAATGCCAAAAAAAAGTATCAATGCCCTCTAACCCAGAATATCATTTATGGGAGTTTGTCCTAAGGAAATAATCCAGAGAAGAAAAAGCTCCATGTGTACTAATGTTTATGGTAGCATCAGTCACACATGTGAAACTTGACATAACCTAAACATGGCAATAAATACATAAATTATGACATACTATAGTAACTTCATGAGGCTTTATGAAGCTATTTATGACACTAAATCTATGACCCAGAGAGAAAGCACTGAAGTCAAACTTGAAATGATATGTGTGTGTGTGTGTGTGTGTGTGTGTGTGTGTGTATAATGAGTAGAATTATGTGAAGTAGCTACAGACTGTTAGAATAAAACGGACCTTAAGAAATGCAGTTATGGGGCTGGAGAGATGACTCAGTGGTTAAGAGAGCACTGATTGCTCTTCCAGAGAGCCTGAGTTCAATTCCATCAACCATTTCAGGTGGCTTACAACTCCATCTGACTTCCACAGGGACCAGGCATGCATGTGGTGCACATACCTACATGCAGGCAAAACCCTCATGCACATTTTAAAAATTTAAAAAATTTTAACTGCAGTTATTTTGGGGTAAAGTAGATGGAGAAATGCTTTTTGGTAAAATTGTATTGTTTATATTCTATAGAAGCAAGTATATTTGGAGTCTAAAGACAGGTTAAAAACTTGTATCAGGAGCAAATGACTTTGCATATCTTGGAAATCTCTAAGCTTGTTTCCTTATCTATAAACTTTCTGAGAAAGACATTCTCTTCTTAGGTGTCTTACAAAATTGAACTGAAAAATCAAATTAAATAATGTGAAAGTTCTTTGAAGACTCCTAAAGGTATTAGGTTTACATTTTTACAATTAATATTTCAACACTGTTTAAATGCACAGAATACACCTGTTTACGCAGGCAGTGTGGCATTCTTTATTACACAAACGGCTTGTATGCAACAGTAGAGGTCTAAGACATTACACTAGCATTCAGTCCTGGCACATCCAGCTGATACTGGCACCACCACCAGTTTTTGAGAATTTTATATTTTCTAAACTTACTAGTCCTAGCTTGTTAGTACAAAATACCAAAACATCTGATAACCAGTGTCTGTGTTTCATGGCAATGTCTTCCAACCATGATTATTTATCAGTGTTAGTCTATAGATTAAAAAATTACAAATGCTCAAGTTTCCTCTCTGGAAACTCTAATTCACTAAGTTGGGAAAGAAAGTTACTCTAATACAGAGGTTCTCAACCTGTGGGTAGTGACCTTGGGGAGGGCTCTGTTGTGGAATATTACTTTAACTATGTGAAGGTGTGTTATATTTGTTTATGCTGCATTTAACAGTGTAAAGATGTATTGCTTTGCCTGCCCAAGGCATCTGATTGGTCTAATAAAAAGCTGAACAGTCAATAGCTAGGCAGAAGAGAGACAGACAGGACTGGCAGGCAGAGAGAATAAGTAGGAGGAGAGATCTAGGCTGGAGAGGGAGAGAGAGGAGGAAGAGAAAGGAGGAAAGAGAGAGAGGGAGGAGGGAGTGGGAGGACGGAGACGGAGGAGGGAAGAAGGAGAGGGAGAGGGAGGATGGAGAAGGGAGAGGGAGGAGGGAGTGGGAGGACGGAGACGGAGGAGGAAAGAAGGAGAGGGAGGATGGAGACGGGAGAGGGAGGAGGGAGTGGGAGGACGGAGATGGAGGAGGAAAGAAGAGGGAGAGGGAGGATAGAGGAGGGAGAGGAAAGTAGGGAAAGAATGAGAATTATGGAGAAAGAGAGGGAGACATCAGGGCCACCCAGTCAGACATCACCAGCCAGCCAGATGCAGAAGCATGGAAAGTAGGGCATACAGAATGAAAGAAAGGTAAAAAGCCCTGAGGCAAAACACAGATGAAGAGAAACAGGTTATTACAAGAGCTAGTGGGACAAGCATAAACTAAGGCTTTAGCATTCATACTTAATAATAAGTCTCCATGCCATGACTTGGGGGCTGGCAGTCCAAGAAAGTCTACTACAGGGGTCACATAACAGATATTTACATTATAATTCATAACTAACAAAATAACAATTATGAAATAGCAACAAAAATGATTTTATGGTTGGGGGTCACCACAACATGAGGAACTGTATTAAAGGGTGGTAGCATTAGGAAGGTTGAGAACCACTGCTCTAAAATATGATTAGATGTCAATATCAGCACAGGTCTACAAGTATCCTATTGGAGAAAGGTTGGGGTGAAATAGATGAGACAATATAGGAAGCCATTCATTCTTATGTTTGTAGCCTTTTTGCCTTCTCCAACTTCCAGTCTCACGTAGAAAAAACTTAGTCACTGCAAAAAGCTATTCTTATTAATAAAACAAATAATTATCCATGTTTATGGTGTGTATGTGTCTGTTATATACATGTATGTAGGTGGGTAAATGTGGAAGCCAGAAGCTGACATGAGATGCTTTTCTTAATTGTTTTCCATCTTTTTTTTTGAGGCAGGGTCTCTCACTGAACCTGGAGTATTCCATTTCAGCTAGACTAACTGGCCAGCAAGCACCTGCAATGCACCTGTCACTACATCTGAGTTGGCATTACAGGCTTGCACAGCCATGCCCATTTTTATTTTACATGGGTGCTGGGGATGCAAACTCAAGTCCTCATGCTCGCTCAGCAAAACTAGAACCATATTATTATTGTCTAATATTCCCATTCCATTTTTACCTCCTTCATGC
This sequence comes from Microtus oregoni, assembly GCF_018167655.1. Lineage (NCBI taxonomy): Eukaryota > Metazoa > Chordata > Mammalia > Rodentia > Cricetidae > Microtus > Microtus oregoni. The sequence continues at coordinate 8,047 of NW_024544843.1, read as the reverse complement.
ATTTTATAGTCAATTGACTGCAGCATGAGTAGTAAAAACCCAGAAACAGATACTGGGATTCAAGCTGAAGATCAGAAAAGCAAAGCAGCCAGCCACTAGAGAGATCTTACCTCTACCAAGGCTCAGACAAAGGGGTGATCCTGCAGTGCTCTAGACCACAATGCTCAGACTCCACTGAGTTCCTGTGTCTTCCCCTTTATATTCCTCTCTCTGCCCAGCCATATTGCTCCTTTCTCCACCCCCTTAGTGCTGGGATTAAAGGTGTGCGATCCCAAATGCTGTGTGAGCTCTGTTTCTCTTTTAGATAGATTCAATCTCATATAGCCCAGGGTGACCTTGACACAGAGATCCCTGTGTCTATCTCCCAAGTCCTGGGATTAAAAGTGTGCGCCACTACTGCCTGGCCTGTATGGCTCACTAGTATGACTGCTTTGCCCTCTGATCTTCAGGCAAGCTTTATTTATTAAAACACAAATAATATACCACTATAATTGATTCATAAAAGGATAAGTCTGTTTCTTTGACAACTAACTGATATATTTAGTTTCAATAATATAAATTCAATAAATATCAATTTCATAATTGATAACTGAAATATTTCAGACAGGCGAGCTTTCCATCATGTATATGTAAAGGACAGAATCTTACCTCCCTTGTGGTTGAAGAAGGAAGAACAAAACCTTCCACAGAAAGTCCATGACACTGCAAGGTAGAAAAACATGTTATGACCAGAGATGAAGTAAGAGCTGGGAGGCAAGAAGGAGAGACTTCATATTAATAAGGTTATGATTTGAGCAACCACAGGCCAGCTGGAGGTCCTGTAGTCCATGTGCCCAAGAATGGGTTCATGATTTCTAAGTGCCAAGATTTAGGATGGGACTACCATAGTTCATCCTCTTCTTAGGGTAGTGGAGTGGGCAGGGTCAATCTTTCTGGGATAGACTAGACACCAGATTCAGAGACCACCTAGAAGAGTATCATGCAGGTCCCAGAGTCATTACCAGGAGGCCTTCAAGGCCTGGCAAGATGACTTGACAGATAAAAAGTCCTTGCCAACAGCCAAGCAAGTCCAATAAAAAGAGATTACTCCCATAATCCCAAGCAAGGGAGGAAAGGGAGAACCTACTCCACAAAGTTGTACTCTGACCTTCACATGTATGCTATGGTATGTGCTTCCTACCATAGTGTGCGTACGCACATGCACGATCATGTACACACACACACACACACACACACACACACACACACACTTTTAAGAAAGCAGATAGGCCTTCAAGAGACTGAGGCTGCCGGACATGACTCACAGTAGATATTAATGTACGTGAGCCATTTCTACTTGTTGTAGTTGAGTCCCTTCTTAATGCTCTTATCCTGTCCTATTCTTCCGCCACTTTTTAACATTTTAAATACATTATTTACTGTTTATTACTTATTATAAGTAATATAAGTTTCACAAGAACAGAAATTATTGGCTATTTAGACTTTTCTCATAGGAACACCTACAACAGAGTCTGGAATTCAGTAGGTGCTCAATAAATGCTATTATCATCATTATTATTATTTGAGACGTGGTTACAAGTCACCTAATCTGTCTCAAATTCACTATGTGGCTGAGGTTGACCTTGAACACTGAAGTCCTGCCTTCATTTCCCTAGTGCCTTCAAGTACGTGTGTGAAGCACCATACCTGAATCAACAGATACATTCAAATTCTTTACTCTATTAATCACATACTTTAAATTCCAAAAATGCCGAAACACTATATAAAGCAACCACATATGAGTGACAGGTTTATTGGCTCTTTTGGACAATTACATGCAATATTCCATACTCAAGTAATCTCTGTACAGACAATTAGTAGCTTTGAAACATGTTAGAATTATTGTAACATTCATGCCTGGAAAGGCATGTGTTCTATCTCTTACTTTAAGACCCTAAGTCTGGGGGGCTGGAGAGAGTGGTTAAGAGCACTGACTGCTCTTCCAGAGGACCTGAGTTCAATTCCCAGCAACCACATGATGGCTCACAACCATCCATAATGAGATCTAGTGCCCTCTTCTGGCCTGCAGGCATACATGTAGACAGAACACTGTATACTAAATAAATAAATAAACTTAAAAAAAAAAGACCCTAAGTCTGGGTTTTGATTTTGGTAAAATAAATAAATGAATGAATGAATGAGTATGGTAGTTCACAACTGTAATCCCAGCAGTCAGAAGGTAAAGGCAGGGCATCTGTTCAAGGTCATCCTTGGTTACAATGAGACCAGCCTGAGATATATGAGACTCATCTCAGACGAGAAAAACCAATCTGTATTTGTATAAATGAGACCAATCAATGAACTTAATGGTCTTCCTGGCCGTCTCCTATCACTACCATAATGACGTGATATGCCCTTACAAGTCGTTTATAAAGTATGCTTTAGAAACAGGAACAAATATTAATCACACCAAGAGTTTTATTTAGGCCTGGAGTGGTGGTGCATGCCAGCAATCCTAGGACTCCAGGAAGCTAAGGTGGGAGGATCTTGATTTGGAGGCCAGCCTGGACAATAACAAAGCCCTGTCTCCAAATAAATAAATCAGAGCTGGAGAGTTGGCTCAAAGGTTAAGAGCACTTACTACTTTTGCAGAAGACTCAAGTTCAGTCTCCAGTACCCACATGATGGCTCACAACCAACTTCCTCTAAGTCTAGTTCCAAAGGACCCAATGACATCTTCTGTCCTCTGTTGGTACCACATATGCACACACACATGAATGCATGTATGTATGTATGTGTGTGTATACACACACATATATAAAATGATTAAATATAAAAAATTAACAATAAAACAAGAGTGTTCTTTAACTGCTAGTATCATTGCAGCTTTTTATTACTTTAGTGGTTTTCATCTAAGAAAAAATATCAGTAAGAGCAACTTCTGCAAACTCCCCATATACTTCACTGTTTTGTTTGTTTGTTGTTTTCCTTGTCGAGACAGGATTTCTCGAAGATCAACTTGCCTCTGCCTCCGGAGTATTGGGACTAAAGGCGTGTGCCACCATTCTTGCTTCCACCTACTTTTGGTAGTGACAATGGATATGAACAGCTTAGAGCTGCAAATAACATTTCCACTCTCATAATAACAACAAAGAAAGCGAGCCACAGCATCACATTATTGACTGGCAGCAAATACAGTGCAAAATCTCACAGTGCTCAACTATGACCCCAAACAGAGAGGTTCTGATTTTTAAAACCTTATTCAGAAACAATACCCCCAGGTGATGGTGACTCATACCTTTAATCCCAGCACTCGGGAGGCAGAGACAGGTGAATTTCTGTGAGTTTGAGGTCAGCCTGGTCTACAAGAGGTAGTTCCAGGACAGGTTCTAAAGCTACAGAAAAGCCCTGTCTCAAAAATACCAGAAAGGGGAAAGAAAACAAAAGAAAAAGAAAAAATACTACTGCAACAATAAGAACAATAGAGTAAATTATTAATAATGCCACAGTGATCAATCAATTTTTCCTGTTTTTGTCATGTAATGGTTATGCCACATGTCAGCAAGACAGATTCATGATTTTAAGAGGGGAATAAAGAACAACACTGTGTTACACTCACTTTTTGCAAAATTTTCCATACTTTTTGATAAAATCCGATTGGTACTCTATTTAGTGCTCCATCTAGTCTTCTCCGCCGTTGCCATTGACCTTGACGACTATCTTTAGATGTCTGTTGACCATCCACAGTAAAAAAGGATCCACTACTTGCAGCAATACAGGCTGCAGGTGACTTGGGAGAAGAAAAAAAGTAAATCCAAAGTGATCACTGCCCCTATGATCAAGTATCATAACAGTTATATTTTAAATTGAAAACCTGCACGCTCTAACATATAGCAAAGAGAATAGTAAATACTCTATAAAACGAGAAAGCCAAAGTAACGATGTGACTACAGCTTGCAGGGTTGTAACATTGTATAAACATTTAAAATTATTTCATTTATTTGTTGAGATTATAGTATAATTACTTCATTCCCCCCTTCCATTTTCTCCTTTCAAAGCCTCCCATATGTCCCTCTTTGCTTCCTTTTCAAATTGGTGGCCTCTTTTTAATTGTCATCATATACATATATGTATTCTAAATATAAAATACAACCTGCTCTAGAACTCTCAACACAGGAACCTAAAATGGCTGAGAGACCCTTAAGGAAATGTTCAACATCCTTAGTCATAAGAGAAATGCAAATCAAAACAACTCTGAGATTCCATCTTACGCCTGTAAGAATGACCAAGATCAAAAACACTGATGACAACTTATGCTGGAGAGGTTGTGGGGAAAAGGGAACACTTCTGCATTGCTGGTGGGAATGCAAGCTGGTACAGCCCCTTTGGATATCAGTGTGGCAATTTCTCAGAAAATTAGGAAACAACCTTCCTCAAGACCCAGTAATACCACTTTTGGGTATATACCCAAAGGATGCTCAATCGTGCCACAAGGACATGTGCTCAACTATGTTCATAGCAGCTTTGTTTGTCATAGCCAGAACCAGGAAATAACCTAAATGCCCCTCGACTGAAGAATGGATAAGGAAAGTGTGCCACGTTTACACAATGGAGTACTACACAGCAGAAAAAAATAATGACAGCTTGAATTTTGCAGGCAAATGGATGGATCTAGAAAACATCATTTTGGGTGAGGTAACTCAGACACAGAAAGACAATTATCACATGTACTCACTCCTAAGTGGTTTTTAAACATAAATAGAAAAAAACCCAGCCCACAAATCACAATCCCTTAGAGAACCTAGACAACAATGAGAACCCTAAGAGAGACATACATGGATCTAATCTACATGGGAAGTAGTAAAAGACAAGATCTCCTGAGTAAATTGGGAGCATGGGGACCTTGGAGAGGGTTGCAGGGGAGGGGAGAAGTAAAGGGAGCAGAGAAAAATGCATAGTTCAACAAAATCAATAAAAAATACAACCTATTCAGTCTGTATAATGTTACTCGAATGTATGTTTTTAGGGCTGACCATTTGATAGTGGATAATTAATTGTTGTGCTCTTCCCTGGGGAAATGTACAATCATTTTATAAAGTACTCTGGTGATTCAGAGTAGCAATGATAAAAATACCAATAATACAGGACATTGTCTGTTTATCGGCTTTAATCTAACTTCTATCTGTCTATGACTTTTAACATAAGTCTCTGTATGCTACTTTTCTATTGCTATGATAAAACACTGTGACCATGGCAACTTATAAAAGTAAGCATTTAATTGGGCTCCGGTTCCAGAGGGTTAAGAGTCCACGATGGACGACAGTGAAGGCACTAAAAGTTCCGAGAGCATTAGAAGGGAGAGAAATTGTGTTTGAAACAAATGGTGCTAAATAAGTGGCCATCCACATGCTAAAGAATGAAGCTGCACGCTTTTGCACACCGTATGCAAATATGAGAGCCCAAAGGAATTGTTTGGGGGAAAAAAGACAAAGAGCCCTGAGACAAATAAAACCACAAAAAGGAAAATCAAAACAAGCAAAAGGCGAGTAAGACAAAATCCCCACACCAAACAAAACATTACATCTACAGAAAAATAAAACACCAAAAACTCAAAACCAAAAAATTCATGGAGTACATTTATGTTGCCATGGGGCCTGCCCTTGAGAGTGGTTAAAAATAGAGTCAACAAGGCAGACCAGAACACAGGAATGTTGTTCTGGCAAGTCATTTTTACAGGTCTGGCACTTGGGCTGCAGTGTGGAAATGTGGCCTTTGGGAGGGATTATGTCAACACTGCAGTTTATGTCCAACATCTGCTTTCCTCCTGGGAGTCTGGAGTTTGGGGATATGCCGGACAGAGGCTGTTTTCATGACCAGTCCCAAACAAAGAGCCTGGGTTCTGCGCTGGGTCTTTAGCTATTCTGCTCACAGCACTGCACTTACGCTGTGACAGGGCACTGGAGGGGTTGTAATGCATCCTCTATGGCTCTGCTGTGGGAGCGCTCTAGAATCTTGTGTGGTTTTCCATGGGCTTCACCCAGTGTACCTTTTCTTTTGCTGATTTTGTTTATCCTTTTGATGTACTAATCATACCTTTATGATTATGTGATTAATTCTGTGACTCCTAGTAAATTACTGAGGCTGGAGATGGTCTTAGGGAGTTCCCCCTCCTAATACAATCATAGCCCCAAATGTAAGGGCTAAAGCTATTTTAATAAAATTGTTAAAATATAGTGTATAGTCCAAAACAGCATTAAATTTTTGTGGCATTGATTTAGACAACAATTTCTTAGATGTGAATGACATAAGAAAAAATAGAAAATGGAAGTTAAAACAGAAGACTTTAGTTCTTCAAAGAACATAAATAGAAATGTAAAGGAAATCCACAGAAAGAGAAAATATATGCAAATCACATATTCTATAAGGATGCTGCATTTAGAATATAAAAAGAATCCTTGTAACCCAAAAATGTAAAAAGCCCAATTTAAAATGGTTAAGGAATCAGGGAAATGCAAATTAAAACTACTTTGACATTCTGAGTCACTGGCTAATTGACTATCATTAAGAAAACAGAGTCTGATGATGGTGGTGGCGCACACCTTCAATCCTAGCACTGGAGAGGTAGAGGTAGGTGGATCTCTGTGAGTTCGAGGCTAATCTGGTTTATAAAGTGAGGGCAGCCAGGAATATACAGACAAACCCTGTCCTCAAAAAAAAAAAAAATGTTCGAACGAATGAATAAATAAATAAATAAATTCTGGCAAGGATCTGGTGGGGGAAGGGGAGCCTTTATTGACTGTAGGTACTTTGGAAATCCTTGTGGCAGCTTCTCAAAAGATGACAAAAGACAACTGCCATTTAACACAGCTATACCATTTCTGAGCATCTAACCAAAGGATTCTACATCCCACCATAAACTTGTACAGTCATGTTTATTGCTAGTCTAGCCACCACAGCAGGGTAACGGGATGAGTGAATAATGAAAATGGAACATACACACAATGGAACTTTACTGCAAAGAAAAATGAATTATGAAAATTTGTAGGAAATATATATGACTGGAAATTATTGAGGTAACCCAAACTCAGAAATACAAATGCTGCATGTCCTCTCTTATATGCGTCTATCCTATCTATCCATTAGTGTTTATATATGTATATATGTGAATGTAAGTACTTTTGTTAGGTATTTTTTTTTCACAGCGACAGGAAACATAACTATACTCTGAGAGAAATGAAAATACACAGATTTGGTTAATTTTGTGTCAACTCAACACAAGATAGAGTCATTCAGGAAGGAGCCTTAATTAAAAAAATGCTTTCATAAAATTAGGCTATAGGAGCCGGGCGATGGTGGCGCACGCCTTTAATCCCAGCACTCGGGAGGCAGAGGCAGGCGGATCTCTGTGAGTTCGAGACCAGCCTGGTCTACAGAGCTAGTTCCAGGACAGGCTCCAAAGCCACAGAGAAACCCTGTCTCGAAAAACCAAAAAAAAAAAAAAAAAATTAGGCTATAGGAAAGCCTATAATGCATTTTCTTAATTAGGGATTGAGGGAGGGCCCAGCCCATTGGGGGTGGTGCGAGCCCTGGGGCAGGTGGTCCTCAACTATGTAAGAAAGCAGGGTGAACACTCCATGGGAAGAAAGCCAGTAAGCAGTGCTCTTTCCTTCCCTGGCCTCTACAGCAGCTTCTGCTTCCAGGTGCCTGCTGTGTTTGAAATCTTGCCCTAACTTCCCTCAAGGAAGGACTGTGATTGAATTGTGATGCAAATTTAAATAATCCTCTCTAAATCGCTTTTGGGCATGGTGTTTTATCACAGCAATAAATACCCTAAGACACATACCTACCTAAAAATCTGTACATAAAGGTTAATAGCAACACTGTGCATAAAACCATTCAGATACCCATCAACTGATGAGCAAACAGATAAAGAGAATGTGGTGTAACAATACAATGATTATCATTCTGCAATAAAAATGAATAAAATAGCAATATTTATAACAATATAAAGAACCCTGAAAAATTATGCTAAATAAAAGAGGAAATTCATTGGTTAAAGTGATTATTT